>NC_081422.1:104480748-104780748 GCF_949786415.1 Peromyscus eremicus | reverse complement strand
TGACCCGTGGGGAGAAGAAAGCAGTATCACTCACTTGAAGGCACCTGCGTAGCCAGAGTATGGTTCCTCCGGGGAAGAGGCACACTTGTTTGTGCCTGTCCCTGCACACAAGCTACACAGGTTGGGAAAGCGGTCCTTGTTGGCACCAGGAACACAGCTCTCTGAGAAGAACTTGGACACTGCTGTCAAACACAGAAAAGTAGACCACAGAATGTGAGCCAGTCCCAGCCACTGCAGGCCTGTCCCCTAGCAGTGGTCCCCACCGACAGTCACCTTCCTCCATCTGCAGGACAGGACAGCACTGGTGTGGTCTTGAGAACTCAGACATGCATCTTTGCCCAGAGAGTACTCACTGGCATCTCTCAGATCTGTTGGTGTGATGGCCCCTGTTTCTAGTTGGTCAGCCACCCTCTGTCCAACCTTGGACTCATCCCATAGATACACCCATCCCAAAGTGGCCTGTGTCTACAATGAGAATGAAAACTCCCATCTGAGACCACCCAGGATCCCCCAGGCCATTTTACCTTCCTCAAGGGATGCAGGTGGCCCATCCCAATTCAGGAATGGACGAAGTGTCCCTATGGGGATCTTCCACCCAGCACTCCTGCCAAGGCCTGTGTGGCAGGACCTCAGGCCTTGTAGTTGGTTCAGATGAAAGTTACTACTTTCCTTCACAACCGCTACAGCGTAATAGTGAGTCCGGGGTTCTGCAAGGGAACAGAGGGAATAGTCAGAGCTTAGTCTGGGTAAGAGAGAGAGGAACAAACCACTCCACCCAAGCCCCTTAAGGAAGGGGACCCATGCATCAGGAAGATCTGTCTTCATCTAGAGTTCAAAGACTTGGTTCCCCAATGTAAGATGCTGACTAGGTTGGCCTCTTTGTGCTCATGCATTCCGACTCCACAGAGCCTGGTTCACAGCCACAACATGGCTACCAGGCTTCAAAGTCCCTAGGAAGGACTCACGCTCTTTGGTCCCATAGACTTCTGCTGCTATAGGCCGCAATTTGTAGGGGGGTGATCCTGCATCGAACATCGAACCGCCATCGAGAGTCATAGCATCAGCTTTATTTGTCTGAAAGAAAATGGACCAGACACCAGGTGGTGGAGACACATGCCTGCAATCCCAGCATGCGGGAGGCAGAGGTAAGTGGATCTCTGAGTTTGAGGCCAGCCTGGTCTGCAAAGCAAGTTACAAGACAGCCAGGGCTACACAGAGATACCCTGTCTTGAAGAAAAAGGAAATGGACCAGACATGCTTTAAGAGAAAAGCAACCCAACTCTGCAAATGGTACTTTGGGGCTCCAGAATGAATTAGCTAGAAGATGATGGCACAGGTCAGAGGTCGTTTGCTGTGAGGAATAAGCATCCCCAGGCTCTGAACTCCTGAAGTTGTGTGCTCCCTCTACATAAGCCTGTCCACTTCAGTCACTCTTGGTCACACTGACACAATCATTTGTATTTGAAGTTGTTTGTTTTACATACTTTATCCCCTGTGTTTGGCTTCATATGTGTTTTCAGTCTTGAGGATGTATGCAGTGTGTGAGCTCACACATGAGAGCACATGAACATGTGGAGGCCAGAGCTTGATTTCTGTTGTCTTTCTCCATCTCTCTCCACCTTGCTTTTTTGAGACAAACTATTTTGCCAAACCTGAAGCTCACTGGTTTGTCTAGACTCCAGAGGCCCCCCTGCCTCTGTTTCCTGGATGCTGGGACCATGTGTGAAAGCCACACAGGTGCTGGAAGGGGAAAGTGTATCTTTTTAATGTCTAGAGTCCTGGCCATCCTGCCCAACAGTTGGGATATGGCACCTATGCCTGGGTCAGGTTTATTTCTCAAGGATTTAGAGACATTACACACTCACCAAATATGACTGCCTCTGCTTTGTTTTTAATAGTTCTTCTGAACAACGTGAAATAAGAACCCAGTTGTGATAAACGAGGGAACAGAGGTGAGAATTTCTGGTTGGACTCCACTGCTCTCCCTGCCTTCCTTTATTCGAGTTGGGGTATTAACTTACCACAATGGCCTGGATGCACTGGCTGGTGGAGGATCTCTTGACACAACTGAGTGGCTGGCCACCCACTATTTTCATCGCATTCTGCCACCTGGAACATTTCTGGGCCTCAAATTTTGACACGGCACACCATCTAACAGTTGTTGTCCTAGCCAGACAGAGTCCTGGGGAAAAGAGAAAAGAGTTAGGAGCCCAGCAATGTCTGTGGAGAAGACCTCTTCACTGTCTAATGGAGTTCTGTAGACTGCCCATGGCCACTGCCCTCCTTCCCTCCATGTTACATAGTCATGTCCAGCTACTCTACTCTAGTTAAGCTAAGCTGCTGGACCACAGGGAACTCTGTCCAGGCCAGAGGACTGAGAGTCAGCAAGTTAGAGGTGATGGAGGCCCTAGATTATTTTTCTTCTTATGGTTAACATGTTTCCTACCCCCAAAAGATGGTCCACTCTAAAAATCACTTTATTAACGTCTACCTGCTAGATGAACCTGGCAGGGAAGCAGGAAAGGAATTGTAGCTCATGTTTTACTTGTGTGCAAACTGGATCTTAATGCTGCAAACACGGGAAACTTCATGCATTGCTGAGACTGTAAAATGATGTAGCCATTTGGCAGTTGCACATAGAAATAAGAACATAGATTTCCACCATGCTGTGGTGGTGCATGCCTTTAATCCCAGCACTCAGGAGGCAGAAGGAGGTGGATCTCCATGATTTCGAGGCCAGGAGGCCAGCCTGGTCTACAAAGAGAGTTCCAGGACAGCCAGAGCTGTTACACAGAGAAACCCTGTCTCAAAAACCCAAAACAAACAAACAAAACCAACCACTATTTACATAAAAATTTTGCATTAATTTTCATAGTAGCATTATTTAGAATATCAAAAAACAAAACAAAAAAATGTGTAAGTACCTAAATTCCAACACTAGTGAATGGCTGAACAAAATGTTGTACATCCATTCAATGGACTATTCTTCAACTATAAGATGGAAAGAAGTACATATATGCTATAACATGAGTAAGCCTCATTTATTCTAGGTGAGGGAAGCCACGTACAAGACAAAATACTGGATGATTCTACTAATAGGAAAGGTCAGAAAGGCTTTTTTTTTTTTTTTTTTGGACAAAGTCTCTGTATGTAGCCTTGGCTATTCTGAAATTCACTATGTAGACCAGGCTGGCCTTGAACTCATAGAGATCTACCTCTGCCTCTGCCTCCCAAGTGCTGGAATCAAAGGCGTGTACCACCACACTTGATCAGAAAATGTAAACTTATAGGTAGAAAGTAAATTAGTAGTTCCACTGTGTGAGTTATGAGATTTGAACTCAGGTCTTCAGTCTTGGCAGCAAGCACCTTTTTACCCAGTGAGTCACCTCATCCACCCTTCAGTGTGATGTCTGTCAACGCCCTCATAGTTCCAGGATTTTGTAGCTTTGTCAAGTTATATGACTTTCCAGCTAAGTAGTGTTGGCTCTAGAATTTGAACCTAGGCAGCTGGGCTCCAGCACCACTGACCATTAGGCTAGCCTGCCTGTTTAAGATCCCTGGGTTAGATATGGGGTTCAGCTGCAGCAGGGCTAAGAGAGGGTATAGGATCAGACCGTGTGGGGTCCCCAGTGTGGGTACAAAGAAACTTTCTCTGGGGTCAGTGAAGCTGGGACTCACAGGAGAGGATAGAGATGGGAGTGCTTCCTCAGGAAAGGGTGGAGTAGGTGATACCGAGTAAGCGGAGAAGACGTGGCCAGAGAATCTGTGAGGGAAAGGATGGTCTGTACGCAATAAGGGGACAGCACTGGGGACAGAAGGGGGCAGGAATAGGGAGCTGGGGAAGCTGGGTAATGGATGAACTCTGGACATGAACAGAGCCAGCAAAGGAAACCACGTCTCAAACCAAGGAGTGACATCTGGAAGGCAAGAAGCCAATGGAGGAGCTCCTTCCTGCCCCTGAGAGGTGTGACCAGGGTGCTGAAAGACTGTTATGTCAAGCTCCCCAATTTCCCACCTCACTAATACCAGTGTTGAGTACTGAACACGCTCCCTCCCAGCCCTCTGTAGCCCTGTGCTGAACATGCTCTCAGCAGCCAGAGTTCTGGAAGGAGGTGGGCGTTCCCTCAGTAGCCAGGTATTTCCCGATGGAATTGGGTGCCACTACAGCAGACAAATACTCCCTGAAGCAGGTCTGAGTCCGCCCCTCTCATGCTGTATCCTTTTTAAGAGGAAGAAATTGAGAGTCAGCATGGCAATGTCTTGCCACAGTAGCACAGTCCTTGCAGAAGCTAGTATCTAGACTCAGGTTCCCTGTGTGTCTTAAGCATGCAGTTCACCCTCTCTGAGCCTTACATTCCTCCCTGAACAGAACAGTACATTTGGTGCTGAAAGTTCTGGAAGGACACAAGGGGACAGCATCCTCAGAGATTCTCTGGGGAAGCTCTGAGCAACCCTAAGCATAACACTGTCCTGGATCAGTGGAGTGAGTTCCTGTCCCCAATCTAGATAAGGGCAGGCAGGACCATGTCCATGGACTGACCATCTTCCAGACTACAAGGTGCAAGGACTCATGTGTTCAAACCGTTAGGTAAGAGTTCAAGGTGCCTACAAGTAGAAGCAGGGATAGGGAAGCCCACCTTCCCAGCAGGTGACATCTGTACTCACCAAGGGCCTCAAGAAACAGCAAGGCAGGGATGAGCAGCCTCATGTCTGTGGTCTTGGGGGACCTAGAGAACAAGCCTGGCTTCTGCGCCCATCCTGGGGCCCTTTATCCATGCTGGATGACCTCACCGGACTGGCCCTGCCCTGTTGCCCAATAGACCTGCCTCCCATCTGCATTCTCCTCAGCCAGGTATGCTGGCTCTTAGAGGCCAGGCTCCTGGAGCCAGGAAGGAGGAAGCAGGGACTCCAGTCCCTCCTACACAGTCTCTGCTGGTGCAGGAAACCTAATGATTTCCTCAGTCCCCACCCAGCTTCTGCAGGGTCATTGCCACAGTCACAGTCCTGAATTATTACTCTTTCTCTGTTTCCAGTGCCTTCTAGAGGTGGGACGCGGGGCAGGGGTCTTTATTTGTGGATTTCCTTTATGTGTGACATGTAAGCCACATGGAGCAGGAGCATGGAGCACTTCCTTCCTTGGCTGGACAAGAAGTGGCGGCTTCTAAAAAAAAAAAAGCCAGGGGCTCAGACCTGGACGGCAGCAGCAGCCTGGAGACAGCTGCAGGGACAGTAGAGTCAGCCTAGACTCACATACAGGCTTCCTGCAGGGTCCACGCTGCCTTGGTGAAGCCTACAATACAGTCCCTGAGACAGCCTAGGACCTCAGGAAGGAATGCCACCCAGTGCTGCCTGTGTCTCCTCACGTGGTAGTGAGGAAGAAGCCCTAGCATTTGACATTTGATTTCTTTCCTTTTTTTCTTCCTCTCTCCCTCCCTTCCTCTTCGAGTGAGTGAATGTGTGTGTGTGTGTGTGTGTGTGTGTGTGTGTGTGTGTATCTGTGTGTCTGTATATCTGTGGTGGGGATATGGTATGGTATTGTATGGTATGAGGATAAGAACGTCAACTTCATTTTAATGAATGTCTTAAGTGTCATATTAAGGAGAAGCACTGTTAAAGATATATTTATTTTAAATTATATGTCTGTGCATTGAGGGGTGGTGATGGGATATGTGCACATGAATGCAGGTACCCATGGAGGCTCGGATTCCCCTGGAGCTGGAATTACAGGCAGTTGTGAGCCTCACAACACAGTGCTGGGATCTGAAGTCTAGTCCTCTGCAAGAGCAGTGTGCACCCTTAACCACGGAGCTGTTTCTCCAGCCCCCATGAAGATGCCATTTCTAAATTCAAAAGCTAGAATACCACTTCTGAGGACACATCTTGTAAGTATGCTCCCATGATGCACAGGGGCTCAGGATCAAGGGTCTTCAGGCACAGCTGCATGTCATGCACCCACCGGAAGCAATGAATGTGTCATTTGTGAAGTGGCACCTCAGTGTGGTGCCCATATGTAAGTGGGGCAGTCTGGGCCTTCAGAGGGAACACGGTAACCTTATCCACACAGGTAAGAACTTATCTCAAGGGTTCACATATGAAGATGTGAGCCACTACCCTGAGGGGAGACCCAGGTCACCGGGACACCTCTCTGTGACTGCCATCTGCTTTTCTGCAGAGGCCAGCGTGGACAATGCTTAGGTTGCTGGTAATAAAGAACATTTTTGTGGAGCAGAAGATACCCCAGTGATCCAGCACTGCCAAGGGTTAGCCTGCAGGGCCACTCAGCCCTAAGGGGCCTCCTGTGTCTGGGTGTCAGTCTTGATGAGCCACGAAACATGAGGTCAGATCTCAGTTCCTGCATGCCAGACTCAAAGTGGAGTCTAGGTTTGTGCTAGAATCCCCAGCAGGGGGGTGGGTAACAGATTCAGGGTCTCTTGTTTGGAAACAACATAATGCAACATCAAAGTTGCTTTCATCAATAATTGCAATGAGCCATTTCAAAAACGGTGAAGAAATACACAGTTGACTAACTCTAGGTGCAATGAAGCATCTTTGTACCTGAATTGGCCTTGCCTCTTCATGATTATAAAAGAATTAAGAAATATCACATCCCACATCTCTGAGAGCCGACTAGAAGAGGGCGGGTTGGAAGGGGTCCTGGTTGGTTTCTGTCATCTTGATTGGCCTGCAAGCAGGTATGGGGGGCATTTCATAGGTTAATGATTAATGTGGATGGATTTGTATTTAACACATCACTTCTCAGGAGATGTTACTTGGTTAATATAAAGATTTCTCTTTTAACATTAAATTTCTTTTCTATTTTTATGTATTTGGTATTTCGTGTACATTCTTATTAAACTTCTGTTCCTCAGACAAAAAAGGTTCAGTTTGGGACTATTCAATATACAAGTGCAATGTTAACTTGGAATATCAAACAGAAACCTAATAAAAATATGAAGAAGACTCTCTGGGATTCCTGCGGCGTCAGTGCTGACCCGATCATCTGCTAGGCTGAGCACGCTCTTCCTGTCTGAATTTGTGAAATGATATGTATGCAGACTGAAGCCATCTTAATGTAAATCTTCTAAGCAGCAAACACAAATTACAGGCTGTGTTCTTGATGTTCTCTTTGTGGTAAAGTCAACATCTATTCTCTCAGTTAGTCATTATCTCTTCCACTTTTTGAGGAACAACTAGGAATTCAAACTCACCCTCTTTACTGTTTGCTGGGAAATGCAGAGCCTGGGCCTCGGCTTAGCTGCAATAGGACAACAGTTTCAGTGTGTCGGGGTGAAGCCTCATTCAGAAGGGTCCTTTAAACCATATCTGTCCATTTTCTGCACACACCTCCAAGCAAGCTCAAATGCCCGCGATGCTGAGAAACATGCCCAATGAGAACGGTCGCGCCTCCACTTTCTCCTGGGTCAAAAGGCACAACCAAAATCAGTGAAGTAAGGACTGAGGTTGTGCTGAAATTGAAGTCATGATGTTGAGAGCCTTAAAAAAAAGAGATTTCTTTGTTTTTATTTTATGTGTCTAGGTGTTTTGTCCATGTGTATCTTTGTGCATTGTGTGCATGTAGTGCCCCCAGAGGCCAGAAGAAGGTGTCAGATCCCCTGGAGCTGGAGTTACATCCATTGTGAGCCACCATGTGGGTGCTGAGAATTGAACCTGGGTCCTCTGGAAAAGCAGCCAGTGCTCTTCACCACTGAGCCATCTCTCCAGCCCTAATGTTGGGATCTTGAGGGCTGAGCTTTCTGAAACAACAGTACATAGTAAAGTCTGACTGACCTGGAGCTCCAGATGCTGAGGCGAAGGGGGTACGTGTGGCACTGCTGGCTATTACAGGAAATGGATTTGTTCCTTTGCATCCTTCCCCCTGCTGCCCTCCCTCATCCCCCCTGCTGCCCTCCCTCATCCCCCCTGCTGCCCTCCCTCATCCCCCTGCTGCCCTCCCTCATCCCCCCTGCTGCCCTCCCTCATCACCCCTACAACCCTTGTCGGTCCCTTTCTTCAAATAGTTCCTCTTCCTGCTCTCCTGTCACAGTCTGTCTCCCTTTTGCTCTCCCTCAAGAGCTTTTCCTCCCTTTCTAGTTTTATCACACAGACACACACACAGAGATAGACAGACAGACACAGACACACCACATACAGATAGACAGACAGACACACACACACACACACACACAGATAGACAGACAGACACAAACACACCACATACAGATAGACAGACACACACACACACACCACATACACACAAACACACAGAAAGACATACACACACAGACACACACCACACACATATAGACATACACACACCACATATACAGACACACAAACACACACACATATCACATACATACATACACACACACAAACACACAGAGACATACACACACAGATAGACAGATAGACACACCACACACAGATAGACAGACACACACACCACCTACATAGACACACAAACACACACGTATCACATACATATATACATACACACACAGAGACATACAGTCATACATACACACCACACACACTCCACACATGGACACACATACCATATACACAGACACACAAACACACACACCACACACACACACAACATACACACGTATATAAATTTAAACTTAGATTCTGCACCAGAGAATATATGTTTTTTGTCTTTCTGAGGCTGATTTATTTTGCTTAATATAATGATCCCTGGTTCCATCCACTTTCCTGCAAATGTTACGATTTTATTTTTCCTTACAGCTGAATACAAGTCCATCATGCATATATGCTATGTTTTCCTTTTTTATTCATCTGTTGATGGAATCTAAGCCAATTTCATTTCTTGCTTATTATGAATTGTTCACCTATAACATAGTATGCAAGCATCTCTGTGGTGTTGACTTAGAGTCCTTTGAGTGAGTGTTATGAGTGTTATGGCTTCATCATACAGCTCACACTTCTTACCACTCCTCAGCAGGCTCGCTCAACAAAAGCCATGGAGATTTTTCCAGGTTCTCTGGCCAACTGGCTCTGTGCATACCATAGGCTTCAGGTGAAGAAATGAATGAGTGAGGAGCGTGGTTCAATGCCCTGGGCTTCAGGTGAAGGAATGAATGAGTGAGGAGCGTGGTTCAATGCCCTGGGCTTCAGGTGAAGGAATGAATGAGTGAGGAGCGTGGTTCAATGCCCTAGGATTCAGGTGAAGAAATGAGTGAGTGAAGAGTGTGGTTCAATGCCCTAGGTTTCAGGTGAAGAAATGAATGAGTGAGGAGAGTAGCTCAGAGGCTCCTGAGGTTACAACCTGGAGGTTTCAGAGCTCACAGAGGGAAAGGATGGCTAACCCTTGTCACCCTGGAGTCTGTGTACAAGGATTCATTTACTTACCCACTAATCCAGCCCTAATCTATGGGACATCTTCAGTGTGCTGGAAGCTAGCCAGACACAAGGAGCCTGCAGGAAAGGGCAGTGCAGGTTCCCAAGTGCTGAGGCACTGTGCTGGGGGATGTCTTTCTGCATGCTGTGATAATATGTTGTTCCCACTGGTTAATAAATAAGCTGCTTTGGCCTGACATGCCAGTAGACCGGTAAAGCCACGGAACACGTGGCAAAACATAGATTAATAGAAATGGGTTAATTTAAGATATAAGAGCTAGCTAGGAAGAGGCCTGCCATAGACCATACAGTTTGTAAATAATATTAAGCCCCTGAGTGATTATTTTATAAGTGGCTGCAGGTCTGTGGGGCTGGCCGGGACCAGAGAAACCTTCTGGCTACAGCACTGGGTGAATCTATGAGCACAGAGAGGGTGCTCATTCTGCAGACCATCACACAGCAGCAAGCACTGGGGTTTACATTTTGTTTGTATGTTTGTTTGGCGTGGCTTGGTTTGGTTTTGGTTTTTGAGATAGGGTCTCACTATATAGCTCTGGCTGGCCTAGAACTTGCTATGTAAGACCAGACTGGCCTTGAACTCACAGAGGTCTACCTACCTCGGCCTCCTAAGTGCTAGTATTAAAGGCATGTGCCGCCATGCCCAGCTATGAGCTGGTGTTTAACAAGCAGACATGGGAAAGAAATGTGACATTTGGAGAGAACTAGCTCCAGATGGGCGAAAGGTCATCCCACAGTAGCTATTCAAGATATACATACATCCACTTAGCAGACAGAAAATATCAGCCTTTTTCTTTGTCCCTGCCAGAGGTGCGAAGTCGTTCATTTTGGTAGGGATCCCTTATTAAGTACAGACAGACACAGTGATGAGTTAACCAAGCATAGCTGGAGATCGGACCCAGAGGGTATCCGAACACTATGGCCACTCACAAAGTCTATGATCAGAGTTCTCACAAGCCAGTGTGCCAGCACATCATTGCCTGTGCTCACCGTTTCTGGGTGTTATGTGATGCTCACACTAGTGTAAGTGTGTGTACCTGTACCTGGTTTCTATCAGAGAGGTAATATTCTCCTTAAGCATTTGGGGTGCTTTTGACTCCAAGCGATTCTAACAGCAGCTTTGTGTCCTGACAGTCACCATTCCCACTTAAAAAAAAAAATGAACTAAGGGTTACCCCTGGTCACATAGAGGGTGAGGGACAGAGCAGAGCCAACAGCCCCAGGATCTCATCAGAACCTAAGCTGCACCCTTTCCCTCCCGTGGGGCTCATTACAGAGAGCTCAGAATGCAGAGCCAGGGCCCTGGGGGACCTCAGCCTTTCTGTGTTCCTGGCCCTGTTCAGACCCTTCCCATGCTGGCGGTTGCTCTTGATCTTATGGAAGCGCCTTGAGGAGTCTCCTTATCCCTACTGTCCAGATGAGGACTCAAGCCACACAGTTCATGGATCACAACATCAACGCAATGGCAGGGCTAGAGTGCACTACCCACAAGGCATCTGGTGCGTTGATATTGATGGGTCTTTTGTCGATCCCCTGAAGAGAAGGCCAAGGATGAACAAGGAGGAGAAAGAGATGGATGGATAGCTCCTTGGTTCTCTGCCAACCTCAAGGCCTCGTGAGATCCCATCACAGAGTGATTTCCAGAGAAAGCCCTTAGCTTCTGTCCCCATGCTGACCCCCTGGAGTAAAGCCAACGGCCTGGGGGAGCCTAGACATGGCTCTGGATGGATGAAGTGTTACCATTACCAGCAGGAAGCTTAGCTGAAGGGCACAGACAGGAAAACAGTGACTTTATTAATCCACATGTCTTGTTGCCAAATATTGCCCAATTCACAAAGGACCCACAGAGACGAAGAACTTCTGTCTGCTTGGCTGAGCATTTCCTCCTCTTCCTCCTTCTCCTTATTTATCACACCTCAGAGTCAGGACAATCTGCCTCTCTGGGCTCTGTCCTCACAGGGACCAACCTCCCTAGAGCTGTTCCAAAGACACTGTACACAATCCCCAGTGATCCAAGGGGCGGCAGGAATGTCTCGGGTTCCCCATCCTATTTCCCGCCTCCCGTGCCCCCCTCACGTCTCCCCTCCCTACCCCCCCCCTTCTGGATTCTCAGTTCTTCCGTGTCTCTGAAGACAACTGAACCCTGGGAGCACAATCACCACGTCCATGCAAACGAAGAATGTGCAGTGAACTAGACCCAGGGAGAGTCTTCTGGGAAGGAAGGTGCCAAGTAAATAGCCTGGAGGGCTGCTACAGCTGGCCCAGAGGAATGAGTCTGAAACAGGGAAAGCCCCAGGCAGAAAGCACCGGAGCCCGAGGCTCATGCTGCTGCCCATCCTTTGGGACTGCCCGTGGCCAGGGGTGGAGTTGAGACTGTCGTTAGAGACTGTGTCTCTTTCTGCACTCTACAAAGACACAGTTAGGTAGGCTCTTAACTGAGAAAGCCAGAGTGAGCACAGAAAAGCAAGGGACCAAAGTTTTTCTCCACGTGAAGGTAAAGCAACCCTGGCTCCTCACCCCAGCTTCTCTAGGCTGAGGATGGCACACACACACACCCCCAGTCCCCAGGCTGCTGCTCCTTCAAACTTCCTTATCCCTCCATTTGCTTCTTGGCCAAAGGAAGGCAGGGGGAGAAATGGCTAGAAAACCAGAGGTGAGGTTGGCTGTCTGGGTCTGAACCAAATCCTCCCTAATCAATACCCTAGACCTGGACCAAGTGTTTCTACTCATCTAAGCCTGGGGTACCCTGTGATGGCTTTAATTGTCAACTTGATACAACCTCCAACCACCTAAGAAAGAAACATCAGGGAGGGGTTACTTAGATCAGGTTGGCCCGTGGACAGGCCTACAATGGGTTTACTTGACATAGGAGAACCCAGCTCACCATGGGTGGCACCGTACACTAAGCTGGACCCCTGGGGGTGTAAGAACAGAAAGAGCAAAGATCCATATGTTTATGCTCTCTGCTCTTGACTGTGAATGTGATACTTTACGTTCCTGCCTTGACTTTGCTGCAATGATGGACTACAACCTGAGACTGTGAGCCAAATAAACCCTTTCTCCCTGGACTTGTCAGGATATTTTATCACAAGAATGGAACGAGGACATACCCCAAAAGTCAAAAATTAACACCAATGGTACCCATGTAAGTGGAGTTAAAACCTGATGCTGACATGTATATGGATGGTAGCACAGCTGTCCCAGCACCTACTTCCTGCTGCCACACCTGGTCTCCTTTTTGTGGGTCTCTGCCTCTAGCTCCCGTCCTTCCCATGTCACTAACTGCCACCCAATGTTCCCTAACTCCTAGTTCCAGGACAGAGAGTCTGTGACGGACCCATCTTTGCATCCCCAGGGCCTCACCATGGGCTGTTGACCTGATGAGAACAGAGAGCTGTGAGGCTGAGAAGCCTCCAAGATCCTTTGGTTATTACCCTAATTCATGGCAAGAACAAGAAAGAGGTGAAGAGAGAGCTCACCGGTTCTCTCCCAACCTCAATATCTCACAGGATCCCGCCATGGAACGCCTTCCAGAAAGTCTCACACCTTCCCGGAGTTGAGAGAAGCTGACCTCTGGAGATACCTGAAGCACCAAACAGGCTTCCTTCCAGCCTTCCTGACCTTAACCTTGAGACCTCACCTGTTGACACAAAGGATACTCTTTCCTTTTCTTTCCTCTTTTTTTTTTTTTTTAATTAGACAGTCTTATATAGCCCAGGCTGGCCTCAAACCCACTATGTAGATAAAGATGGTCCTAAAATTCTAATCTTCCTGCCTTGACCTCCCGAGTGCTCAGATTCGTGGGCCACCACGCCCAGCAGGACATCTCCTTTTTTGGTTCCCTGAGTAAGCCTGATTCCTCACCAAAGTCTTTGTCCACAGAATACTGACTTCCAAACAAATCTCGGAAAATCCTCCAAGGTTGGCCACCTGGACGACCCTCTTCCCCAGCAGCGTATGCTAGAGCCTGCCATTGGAGATGCTGGAGAAGCAGAAGGTGTTGGGGGTGGGATGAGGCCAGGGAAGCAATGGCTCTGGCCCAATAACACTGTTGCCAAATGTTTTCCTGTTTGTAAAGGAAACCCAGCAATCCAAGAGCTCTCTACTTGTCCAATCTTCCTGCCCACTCACTACATCTTCCTTCTCCCTCTCTCCAGCCCCTTCCTCTCCCCGAGGCCTCTTCACTCTAGCTAGGCAGGACTGGTGCCATGACCTCAGATTCTAGGTTCTGTGTTCTCACTAACCCCTTCTGTCTGTCTGTCCTGTGTGTGCACAGGGCTCCAGGGCACCCATTCCTCCCTTTATCCCACCTGGTGCTCACTGCCAGTTTGTTCCTGTCTGCTCCATGGTCATGTGACAGCCAGGGCTCTTGCCTCAGCTTTTCACTATTCTCCCTGGCCCCTGGCTGCTCCAATGCAGTCCACCCCTGAAGACAAGGAAGCTTCCTTACTCTCATCTCCTGTGTTTTCCCCTGAGGAATAGCTGCTGTCCCCTCCCTTAGACTGCCAGCCCTCTGTGTGCTGACAGTGATTGCGCCCCACCGCCCCCAGCAGAAGGACACCCCACAGCGAATGGACGCCTTGCCACTCATCACTGCACCTCTGAAGGTGTACTCTGTGACGACTAGGGATTGGTGGCTTTTCTCATGGCTGAGACAAAGCACCTGACCAAAGCGATCTAAGGAAGAATCGATTGACCTTGGCTCCGTCCATCATGAGGCAGGGTCACGAGACAACCAGTCACAGAGAGAGATGACTACTGATTCTCAGTCCACTTTCTAGTTCTGGGTCAATTATGTGTAGTTTTTATTTTTGTTTGTTTGTTTGTTTGTTTGGTTTTTCGAGACAGGGTTTCTCCGTGTAGCTTTTTGCACCTTTCCTGGAACTCCCTCTGTAGCCCAGGCTGGCCTTGAACTCACAGAGATCCGCCTGCCTCTGCCTCCCGAGTGCTGGGATTAAAGGCGTGCACCACCACCGCCCGGCGTAGTTTTTATTTTTGAAATTAAAATATAACATTTAAATATATTGTGGGAGGCCAGCTCCCACCTTTACCAGAGTTCCTATGAGGAGGAGAGAGGGATAAGAAAATATTAGAAAGATAGCAAAGAGGAGAAAGAAACACAGGATAGCTTCAGGAGGACCTGGATCAAAACCCAACGGCCCCTTCTGCCTCTTCCAAAGTGCTTTTTATAACAAGGCCAAGGGGCAGGGCAAAAAACCTCTCCCTTGCTAGATCAAAGCACACCACACAGCCAAGTGCAGACCCTTCCATATACCTGGTAACCACGCCCCTGTGGTCCAATCATCCCCTTATACAGCCCTGCTGGGTAAAGCAGGCTCGGATTCTCTGACCCTGAGTAATTTGGGCCTCCACAATATATAAATTATATTATTTCCTCTTTTCCTCTCTCCAACCTTTCCCGTGTACCTCTCTTGCTCTCTCTCAAATTCATGGCCTCTATTTCCTTAATTATATATACATGCAATTATACACACATGCACATATTCTTATATTTAGAAATATATGTAGGAGTAGTTAAAACTCAAAATATCTCTACCTCTTTTTTTTTAAAGATTTATTTATTTATTATGTATACAGTGTTCTGTCTGCATATACACCTGCAGGCCAGAAGAGGGCACCAGATCTCATTACAGATGGTTGTGAGCCACCATGTGGTTGCTGGGAATTGAACTCAGGACCTCTGGAAGAGCAGTCATGTGCTCTTAACCACTGAGCCATCTACCCAGCCCCATACCTCTTACCCATTTCCTAGATCTAGGCAAATCATTATGCATTTTTAGTTTTAGCTTTCTTGCATAAAAATGGGAACATTAAAAGTGTTTTCCTTGAAAAACCAAAAAATAAAAAAGCGTTTTGTGTTTATTTTTTTTTTATGAAAGTATTAGGATTTAATGAAGCAAATGTGAATGTGCTTAGAGCAGTGTTGAGTATGAGGCTGCTTGATGGATACGCTGCTGTTGTTACAGTTGTTATTGTTGTTAAGGTTGTTGTTACTGTTGTTGTTGAAACCAGCCTGTACAGCTTTATTAGGGTAAATTTTATTGATTTATTTATCACAAATTTATCACAAAAATTTCTTAAACTACTAATTTGAGGTTTTTCTTGTATGTTTAGTAGCAAGAAGCATAGTAGGTGCACAGGAGCTTTTAAAGGGCTTCTTCAGGGCAGGAGTGCACTGTCTTCAGGGGTTTCACATTGTACCTTCATTAGGTCTCCTTTATTCCCTCACTACTTTATGAAAAGTCAGTATTTCAGGAGCAAAATCATCTTATGTTTGTACTCCCATCTTGACTCATCTAGGTGCCAATACCTATCACTCTGCTGTTTTCTATGAAGCCAGTAAAGTTCCAGGAAACACATACTGATTAGCTGTATAAAAAATCATATCTGACAGCTGAGTGTGGTGGCACACACCTTTAGTCCCAGCACTTAGGATGCAGAGGCAGGCAGATCTCTGTGAGTTTCAGGTCAGCCTGGTCTACAAAGTGAGTTCCAGGACAGCCAGAGCTGTTATACAAAGAAACCCTGTCTCAAAGAAAGAAAGAAAGAAAGAAAGAAAGAAAGAAAGAAAGAAAGAAAGAAAGAAAGAAAAAAAAGAAGAAGAAGAAGAGAGAGAGAGAGAGAGAGAGAGAGAGAGAGAGAGAGAGAGAGAGAGAAAGGAAGGAAGGAAGGAAAAAAGAAAGAGAAAAAGAAAGAATTATATCTGAGAGAACATCTGACCTCCACCTTTCATTAAACTGTATGGGTGCCTGAGGTCTCCATTTTGACTGTTTTGGTGACAGCAGCAATCCTTAGGAGGGCTTCCACAATGCAACACACTTTTCCTGGACTGTCTGTGCAGAGGGTCAGAGTTCCATCCCCAATGTCACATCCATCAGCTGATAATGGCATGCAAAAGCTGCTCGGGGATCCAAAATGCTCAGTCCTCTCTACTGTCCTTCAAGGACACTTCTGCGGGTCCAAGAACAGACATGAAGGCTACTAGAAACATCTAATCACGTGATTCTCGAGCCTTTCTCCTCCCCAAGGTTTTGGTACCCTTCAACATGACTTCAGTCCACCGACGGTTGGTATGTTATCTGAGAGCTACAAGATTCAGACTGCTGTGTCTAAAGGAAAATCCCAAACACCCCAAAAGGACAGGCCTCACTGACTATGTCCAAGATGGCAGCCTGGACTCTCGATGAATATTTGTTAATGAGTGGCTAATGAGTGACTATAGGGTGGTCAGCATAAGGGCAAACAATATTTTGAAACCTCAGCAAATACTCATTACCACTGTAATTGTTTCCAGACATTTCTGAGCTCTGCTATGAACCAGACCATGTAGAGGCCAAGGATCTGCAGAGGTCCACTTCTCATGGGCTTCAGACGGGTCATGGATCCTGAGAGCAGTTGTTACGGACCAAGTCAAGTGCACTCAACAGGGATTAGAATGGGGACCACTTTTCCATAGAAACCCTCTTGGAGCTGACCTAAGCACCGTGTGCTCCAGGCATCTGTCTCTGTGATCCCGGGGACCTGCCCCCAGCCTGTCTCTGTCTTGGTGTCTAACTTTGTGGCTTTCTCTTCCTCTCTGTTTTATAATCTCTCTCTCGCTCACATTCTTAGCTCTTGTTCTCACTCCTCCCCTATCATCTCTCCTCAACCATCCCACTCTTTCTGCTCTTCTTTCCCCACCCTACCCTCTTTCCTTGGCTACTCCCATCACCTCAGTGTTCCCCTTGGCACTGTCTACCTTGTAACCCAGGCAACTGCCTCCCAAGCCTCAGTCCAGCCTCTGCTCCAGAGCATCCTTCTCTACCAGCATCCTCTAGACTGCTCTTCCAGAACCATGTTGCCACCTAGCCACTTCCGCTGCAGCTGAAGGTCACTGCCATGGTAGCTGGGGTCAGGCGAAGTACTCAGGTCAATAAGAAGACTCCAGTGGGAGTTGTGGGAAATGCCAGGTCTGCCTGGTGCATCATGGAAGGCGCACCTTGCTGAAGCAGCCCAGGAAGCCAACGGGAAGAAGGTGACCTGTAGAATGAGGAACTGAGCAGTGAAGTGGTGAAGCAGTAGGTGAAGCAGAACCTGGTGTCTATTTGGACACAGAGGAAAGAGTCAGGAAAGTGAGCAATTTCCAGGATATTTGGAAATATTATGGCTTGAGGTTATGCCTATGAAATAATTTAACCAAGACAATCCAAGAGTCTTCAGAGCTGAGTCTTTCCTCTGATGCCATTTTGCAAACAGTGTCTCTAAGACCAGAAGAGGCAATCTGGCCGGTACTGCTCTCTTTGGACTTCCTCACTTGCCCCGAGGGGGTGAGGGCTCTTTAATTAAAAGCACCCTAGGTGAGGAAATGGCTCAGTCAGTGAAGCTCTAAGTGTGAAGACCTGAGTTCAGTCTCCAGACCTATATGGAAAGAAGAAAAAAAGTCTCAGCATGGTGACATGTTTGTAATCACAGCACTGGGGAGATAGAGACAGGTGGGGACAGATGGCCCGCCTAGTCTGCGTGGCACGCTCCAGGTCAGTGAAAGACAAAGACACCGTCTCCAAAAATAAGGTGGACAGTGCCTGGGGAACAAACACCACCTGAGGCTGCCCCTTAGCCTCCACATGCACATGTACATACATGCACCGACACACACATGAACATGCACAATGAATAAATAAGGCAGCTCTCTGACAGGGATCAGAGTCACCACCATGCTGTGGGATGGTCTGTATGTCAAGTGTGTTGCTGATTGGTCAATAAATAAAATACTGATTGGCCAGTGGCTAGGCAGGAAGTATAGGCGGGACTAACAGAGAGGGAAAAAAAGAACAGGAAGGCAGAAGGAGACACTGCCAGCCGCTGCCAGGACAAGCAGCATGTGAAGATGCTAGTAAGCCACGAGCCACATGGCAAGGTATAGATTTATGGAAATGGATTAATTTAAGCTATAAGAACAGTTAGCAAGAAGCCTGCCACGGCCATACAGTTTGTAAGCAATATAAGTCTCTGTGTTTACTTGGTTGGGTCTGAGCGGCTGTGGGACTGGCAGGTGACAAAGATTTGTCCTGACTGTGGGCAAGGCAGGAAAACTCTAGCTACACCACCATGAGTCAGACTCAGTCTCTGTCCTCAAGGGTAACAGACAAGAACACATACACTTTCCCACCACAGGTGATGAGAACACTCTCACCACAGCAACAGAAGAGGCCTGAGGGGTGACACCTGCAAGTCGGGCAGGAAGGGGCTTCTGCCTCTGCTGGGTGTGGTGGCACCCAAATCTGAGCACTCCGGAGGTTAAGGCAGGAAAATTAGAATTTTAGGACCATCTTTATCTACATAGGGGGTTTGAGGCCAGCCTGGGCAATATAAGACTCTGTTTAATTTAAAAAAAAAAAAAATTTTTAAAGGAGACATCTGGAACTTCAGTTGAATTCTTCCAACCATGGGTCCACTTTCTCCCTCGAACAATGCAGATGCCTGTTTATATAAGATGGGAGGTCACAGACAGTCTGTACCATGTCCGAGGATGGTTCTCACATCAACTCTGACCTTTCTGATAACACATACCATGCTTGTGGGAATAGCATGTGTGGCCAACTTCCCAGTTAATCCTTCAGCTCCACCAACCTGTGTCCACCTCCTTTTCTGTGCATGGTCCCTTCTTTGCATGTGGACTCAGAGCCAGGCTGAGGTTTTTCTCTTTGTGGGCCACATCTGATGATGAACTTGCCCCTGGGGACTTCACAACACAAGCTTGAATGAGTGTTTGTGAGAGAATATGGAGGAAATTGATGTGCTGGCTGCAAGAACAATGGACAGACACATTTATAACCCTTAAAAGGATTTGTGCACAGGTTTCAGATAGCTTTTAATTATTGTTCTGCAGGCCACTCTGCATTGTCTACAGGTGTCAGGGGACAAAATAATAGGCATGAGTGATGAAACATGAAACAAAGCTTTGATTGGCACTCCACCAAAAGCCCAGAAGCAGACATAGGTGAGGAAATGGATTTGTCCATGGCCAGAAATCAAGAAAGAGAGAGAGAGACCTCAAATCTGTCCCTGCCTTGCCCAGGGCAGTGTTATGATTTATAGAAAAGATGAAACAGAAGCCAGGATGTTACTGCCTTGGCAAGAATAAAGACATTTTAAAGTACTTCTCCCTTTGACTGTCAGACCGTGGAGCAATGAACCCCCAGAATGTGGAATGTCCCCAATGATCCCACACTGGAAGAAGACAGGCTGAAACCAGGTACCATCCAGAGAAAGACTTGCTTCTCAGAAAGATTTCATATAATTCTGGCAGCTTTTCAGACCATCTTGCATGAGAGATTGGAACGGACACAATGTTGGTGGGCAGGACTGCACCTCAGCCAGGACTGCTTAGCCATGTGTGTCTCTTGCCTTCTATTGAATCTGGATGTCATATCAGGACCTTGAAGATGGATTTGAGGCGTATGATTTCAGGTTTAACTGTCGACTTGACACAGCCTAGAATCACCTGGGAAGAGTCTCAATGAAGGGTTGTCTACAGTCCCTACATTGGATAGGCTTGTGGGCATGTCTGTTGAGAGGACTTACCTTAATTAAAATTACTGATGTAAGAATACCCAATGCACTGTGGGTGACATTATTCCCTATTGCTGGAAGTATTAAGGCAATTCCACATAGTTAAAAGGGAGGTTTATTTGGGGTTTTTACTTACAACAAGTAAAGAGATAGGTTACAGGGTCTGGAAGAGATGAAGTGCAGTCCAGCGCTGTTCTCTGGAGAACTCCCTCAGTCTACCATCCAACATCCAGGATTACCGAGAACCAAGAGAGCAGAATATCCGGATCCTGGGTCTTAGACTTAGTGCTGAGTCTCATGGTGCTGGCAGAGCTGTGGCTCAAGTCTGAGGTGATGTGACCCACCCTTCTGGCTAGGGTACCTTTGGAAATATAAATCTGAGAGGCTGCATGTTTCACTAAACAAAACCTGCAGTCCTTGGCACCACAGAGTGAACATAAACCTAAAGCAACATGCCACGGACTCTGCTGCGGTTGTCTCTGCCTTACCAGTTCTGGTCACGTCTAAAGGCCATCGTCCTGAGGAAGTTTCTGAACTGCCTTTGGTGGTTGAAGATGAAGGTTGCAAGAAGACCTTATGCTGCTGCTTAAGATGACATCAGGGAGGGCTCTGCCAGGGCTGGAGAGGTGGCTCAGAGGTTAAGAGCACTGGCTGCTCTTCCAGAGGTCCTGAGTTCAATTCCCAACAACCACATGGTGGCTCACAACCATCTATAGTGAGCTCTGGTGCCCTCTTCTGGCCTGCAAGTAGAACACTGTATACATAACAAATAAGTAAATCTTAAAAAAAAAAAAAAAAGAAAGAAAGAAAGAAAGAAAGAAAAGAAAATGAGACACTGTCATCATGTCCATCACAAGAGTCCCTGTGCCATCCGTAATAAAGACAATAGTATCACCAAGGCCTTCCAAAACATCCCTGGTAATTCTTGGCCTTGTGTAAAGCAAGTAGAGCATCTAGATAGATAGAGCAAGTAGGGCATGTCCCGAAGCTGCTTCCTTCAAGAGAAATTATAACCCAGAGTAACTATAACCCACTCACAGGATAACGGACGCAGGCCTTAGCAGAACCTTGAAAAGCCCAGACATGCAAAGAGCCCCCCAAGCACCTCACCTCATTAGAGTCTAGAATAATCTGCTGAGCCACTTAGGGATCGGGATCCTATTGAAGCTGAGTCCACATGCAAAGACGACTCACAGGACACCATACGCTAGAGCAGAAACCCTGGTTGAAGAACGTGAAGGTGGTAACCAAATCAGCTGAGGGGCTGCACACAGGGAGCTACAAGCAAGAAGCCTGTGGAGAGTTAGAAAGGAAGACAGTTGTGATGTCAAGAGGAGGAAGAAGCTTTAGGGTGAAAGGCTACAGATGTCCAGAAACCTGATGAAAGGAAAGCTGCTGTAGCAGAAAGACAAGCTGTTCTGTTCCATAAATGAACTAGAGACAGTCCATCGGCATGAAGACCTCACAAAAGATGCAGTCAGGGAGAAAGGGGGGGTTGTGAACAGTGATGGGCTGGTAGACTCCTCCTCCTCCTCCTCCTCCTCCTCCTCCTCCTCCTCCTCCTCCTCCTCCATGTGCATTGATTTACCTGCATGTATGTTTGTGTGAGGGTGTTGGATCCCCTGGAACTGAAGTTACAGACAATTGTGAGCTGCCATATGGGTGCTGGGAATTGAACCCAGTTCTTCTGAAAGAGCAGCCAATGCTCTTAACCACTGAGCCATCCCTCCATCCCTGACTGGTAGATTCTTAATAAGCCATCCATAATTTAATTTGATGTGACTATTTTACTAGTATTGTTTTAGCTGAGTGTGGTGGTATTTGCTTGTAATGACAGCAGAGGGTGAGGCAGGAATCACAAATTCTGGGCTAGCTTGGGCTATATAGTGAGACACTGTCTCAAAAAACAACAGGTAGACACAGTGGCATACAACTTTAATCCCAGCAATCAGAGATGTGTGAGTTCTAGGCCAGCCTGCTCTACATAGCAAGACCTTGTCTCCATAATAAATAAGTAAATTAGCTGGGGTGGTGGCATACACCTTTAATCCCAGCACTTAGGAGGCAGAGGCAGGTGGATCTCTATGAGTTCGAGACCAGCTCAGTCTACAGAGTGAGTTCCAGGACAGCCAAGACTACATAGAGAAACCATGTCTCAAATAAATAGGTAGGTAGGTAGGTAGATAGATAGATAGATAGATAGATAGATAGATAGATAGATAGGTAGATAGGTAGATAGATGTAAAAAATCACTTCCTACCATTTGCCAATTACTGTGGTGTGAAAACCCCCCACCTTGGCCGATTGCCGATTACCAACACAGGTGACCACTGAACTGGGAACAGATAAATAATTGCACACCATCATTTCCACACCACACAGCCACAATTGACTCAGGCAGCCTCAAGAATCATAGGAATGTGGGTAAGGGACGGTCAGAGGGGCACAGAGCTCGGCAGGCTCTGGGTGGTTTAACACCACCTCCCTGGGAAGGAGGGGCAGGAAAATGATTGACAGGGTGGGCAGGAGTCAAGCTGTGAGCTGGTAACGATGTTGTTTTGTTTTATTCAGGTCTGTATTCCTAGACTTGGGGTATTATTACTTGGTTATTGTTCATTTTGTGGCAATTCATCTATCTATAGGAATATGAGCTGTGTGTGGTTTTAGATACATATTACACGTGGATATAAACATTTGCTTGTAAAAGCCACCGAGGGTGGACGTCAGATGACCTCAGCCTTGTGAACTGTGTCCTTGCGCTCCTTGTCCTCTGGAACCCACAAAGCTTTCCTTGAAATGGAAGCCTCTCCCTCCAATGCCAAGCTTGCCAATGGCTAAAGAAGGAAGGAATGGCAGGAGGGGCCCAAGGAACAGGTAGTCAGTGCTTGTGGCCAGCCAAGTCCCCATGGGGTAGGAATCCAAACTGGAGGTGAAAAGAGAGAGGAGGAACCAAGAAGGAACAAGGATGTTTGGGGGAGTGCCCTCTGAGCCTGGGTGCCATTCTGAATACTCAGTGGGCAAGACCCAGCCTCCCCAAGAAGGAAGTCCTGTGACCATCCCCCAGATCTCACAGATCATGAGACCGAGGCTGGAAGTGAGGTAAAGCCACCCAGTCCCGCCTGTATTCTCCTCTCTCCACACCCCACCCTGGAAACCTGTGTGTCTCTACTAGGTAGGCAGTGCCAGGAAGAGCTCACAATGTTCCACCGTCCTCCCACCCTAGAACTCAGCCCCTATGATCTGGGGACCCCAGAATACTGCCAGTGCAGCTGTTGGTCAAAATAAGCTGTGCTCGATGAAACAAAAACATCAGAGGCCTCCCGGGAGGAATTCAGAAATGAAGAAAACTAAGTTAAACATTCCTGGTGCCTGCTGAGAACTGAGGCCACCCGGCTGGTCTCCTCTCATACCACCCACCCCATCATTTCCTTGGGGCACAGAGTTCCACTCCCCCAACACCATCAGGGGCTGCCAAAGGGTCACAGGATTTAGAAGCCTGACCTCTAAATGATGCCCCCTGCCTGGCAGTCTCTTGTCTCGGGTATCTGGAACCAGCAATTCCGTGGCATAGCCAGTCCCTGCATTTTGACAGGAGAAATGAGTCTTTCTTCTCCCCAGAAGGAAGGCTGATTGGATTCTGGAACAATCAGGCCCCAGTCCAGAGTCCAAGCTGGAATGGGAATCAGGGAAGTTAGTAGCCAAGAGCTCAAGGGTACAGCCTGGCTAGCAGGCTCTGAGGCAGGTGACCAGAAAGAAGGTCTGATGACTGGCGGCTGGTGAGCAGTCTCACTCTGTCAAAGAGCATGCCACAAAAGCATCCCCATGTTGAATCCCTTAGGACCTACATTTAAAGTCAGACATGCAGCATGCAAACCAAGGTGGATGGCTCCTAAGGAGTGACCCCCAAGGTTGACTTCTAGCTACCTCCCTGTACCTTCACTCATATGCCTATGCACACACGCACACGTGCACACACACACACACACACACACACACACATACACACACACACAAAACCTGGGGGCTGGACCCCAAATCTTGTCCTCCTCCAGTCCACTATGCTTGTGGCTCAAGAAGATTGTGAGACAGAGCTTAATGGGGACCAACTCATGATACCTCACTGGGGACCAGGAATGAGCAGAAGTTCCCGAGGGAAGGGGCTGGGATGGGAGGCTCTCCCGAGGGCTCGGGGAGGACCAGTGAAAAAGAGCAAGCTCTGTGGCAGGAGTGTAAAACCACCATTGTCACAGCTGAAAGCATCAAGGGAGGTCAACGTGCCCCCCAATGCCAGTCACAGGGGCACTGTGGTCACGCATCCAGGCTAGGGAGGGAGAGGCAGGCAGAGGGCACACCACAGCCCCTAGGGAAATGGCAGGCCTCCACCCAGCTAGGTAGCAGCATGTGCCTCAGCCCTAGAAGCCTCAACCCAAACTGTCTCCCTGTCCATGACCTCACTCTTCACAGAGCCCGTTCACGCTGGCTGGCTCTGCTGCTGCCCACGGGTGTCCTTAGTCACACCCATAACGTCATGTTGGAAGCCTGGGGTTCAGGCTTCACTCAGGTAATGCTGACGTTGGTATACTGCTGGTTCTAGCTCCCATCCGCAGTTATAGGAGTGAAGGCCTAGCCGGGTCTGCCACTGAGGCCTGGCCTGGCTGCTGGGGTGGATCAGGGCCTGTGCTGTGGCCCACTGTGTGAGGAGCTTCCTCAGCCTACACCACACACTCACTTCTCCCAGAAAGAGAACCCAGGTCACAGGATGGACCGCAGTGAGAACAGCTTCAGAAAGCCACCTAGCCACTGTGCACTTCCCCGGAAAGAACACAGGAGGGACCTGCAAGAGCCAGTGTCCCAGAGAACTTGCCTCAGACTCATCTAAGGCCAGTGGCCATCCTGAGAGGAGAAACCAGAAAGGTGAGAAGATGGACCAGCTTTGGAAGGAAGGGAGTGTCGGGGTTTGGCTTCTCACAGCGAGCTTTTGCACTGAAGACTCTCCCTGCCCTAGACCTAGAATCGCAAGTATTTGAGCTGAAAGGCCCTGAGAGGACTTGGGGATGTGGGTAACTTCTAAGCCAACAGCCACAATTCCTGAGAAGCCCGGCCAGGGGAAAGAGGGAGTCCAGCTCAGCCCCATGGGCAGAACCAAGGCGCCCTCTAGAGGTGGGAGCTTGCAACCTCTGTGTCCCTGTTCTTCCTGTAGACAGGCAACACGTGTGGGTCCTGTTCTTCATTATGGTCTGGTCAGACCCAGAAGAGACTATTTCTCCCAATCTACAGAAACTAATGTTCAGGAAGGCCACTTTCTCAGCCCTCAGGCACCTGGTTTTGTTTTTGCTCTGTTTTGTTTGTTTGCTTATTGAGACAAAGTCTCATCATGTAGCTCTGGATGGCCTCAAATTCAGAGATCTGCATGCTGGTGCCTCCTGAGGGCTGGAATTAAAGGTGTGCACCACCACACCCAGCCACAAACACTGGTTAAAACAAACCTTTTGTTTTGGCATAGTTTTACAGAAACATTGCTAAGTTAGGAGGGCCCTTACATTCCCTCAGCAGGATCTCCTGGGGTTACCATCCTTGCCCCAGGTCTGTTGATTGAAACAAGCTGTGGGCTGGAGAGGTAGCTCAGTGATTAAGAGCACTTGTTCCTGCCGAGGACCCACATGGCTCTCACAGCCATCTGTAACTCCAGTTCTAGGAGATCTGATGCCCTGGGGGCACCAGGCACACACGTGGAACACAGGTGGCACACAGACATACATGCAGGTAAAACACTCATCCACATGAAATAAAATAAACAAATTAAGAAAAAATAGCAAGCTGACATTGGTGTACAACTACTAACTAAACTCCAGGCTTTCTTTGGAGCCCACCAATTTTTCCACTAAAATCCCCTTTCTGGTCTAGGATGGCATCCAGCAAGCCACCCTGCGGTCCAGTGTTCCGTCGCCAAAGTCTCCTTGGTCTCCTGTGTTGTTTATTATGGTCCATGACCTCACCCATCTTTGGGCATCCTCTCCAGACCCATGCTGGGTTTGTCTTCTGTTTATCTGCTGATAGGTTGGGGAAAGATTACCACAGAGGTGAAGGCCCTCCCACTTCATGTCCTATCAGAGAGTGTGTGCTTCCTGAATAGGAGATGCAACCTTCGTTTCTGAGATTTCTTCACTGTTAATAAAGCTACTGTATGGGTTGATGTATTTATTTATACTTTAGATTATAATCCAATACAGTCTTGGTTAGGGTTACTATGACAAAATACTATGACCAAAAAGCAAGCTGGAGAGTATCTTAGTTATGGTGTCTATTGCTGTGAAGAGACAACTTGACCACAACACCTCTTATAAAGGAAAACATTTAACTGAGCTGGTGCCTTACAGTTTCAGAGGTTTAGTCCATTATCATCATGGTGGGGAGCATGGCAGCATGCAGGCAGACATGGTGCTGGAGAATTTGACATCTCAATCCAAAGGCAGCAGGAAGTGAACTGAGACATTGGGTGTGGCTTGAGCATATATACATGAGACCTCAAAGCCTGCCCCTACAGTGATGTACTTCCTCCAAGAAGGCCACACCCACTCCAACAAGGCCACACCCACTCCAACAAGGCCACACCTCCTAATAGTGTCACTCCCTTTGGGGACCATTTTCTTTCAAACAACTACAGGGAAGAAATGGTTTGTTCAGCTTACACTTCCACATCACTGTTCATCACTGAAGGAAGTCAGGACAGAAACTCAAGCAGGGCAGGAACCTGAAGGCAGGAACCTGAAGGCAGGAGCTGATGCAGAGGCTGTGGAAGAGAGCTGCTTACTGGTTTGCTTCTCCTGGCTTGTTCAACCTGCTTATAGAACCCAGGACCACCTGCCCAGGGATGGCACCACCTGCAATGGGCTGGGCCCTCCCCCATCAATCACTGGTTAAGAAAATGCCCTACAGCTGGATCTTCTGGAGGCATTTTCTCAATTGAGGTTCCCTCCTTTCAGTGACTTTAGTTTGTGACAAGTTGACCAGACAGCACAAGTGTTGTGCTGTTGTTATTTTATTGCACAAATCATTCCAGCTTCACTCAATAAAACATCCAAGTTGGCTTCTGGTCCCTCTGCGCTCACACTTGAGTTTCTTGAGCAATTTTCTATTTTGTTGAAGGCAGAGTTTCATTATGTAGCCCAGGCTGGCCTCAAACTTGCAGCAAACGTCTAGTCTCTGCTTCCTGGGTGCTGGGATTACATATGTACACACTTCACCCAGATCTTCTTCTCCTCTGGGGACTTCCCAGTGCTCCAGGCTCTTCTCTCCCCTGACCCAGACCTAGAATCAGGTATTTCTCAAAGGCATCTGATAAGTTTTAAATCCCTGGTTGCTGAATTCCCGCCACCACTGATGTAACAAGCCAATTAAACCAAATTAATAAATCAAAGTTTAATGAGCAAAGTAATCCTGGGTGACCCTTGGGAAGGCAGGGGAAGAGTCACAGAAAGGTCACAGAGGAAGGGTCACATGGCAAATATGGCTACCAGGCCTTAAGGACCCTGGAGGCGTGGTCTTGAGCAGCCCCAGGGAGGGGCTGCTGTATGGTGGGCTTTGAGGGGGTGGGTTTGGGGAGAGAGATGTGGGGGGAGTTGAGATGGACCTTCCACCAGAACATTCCAGAGTCCTTGGGTATGTGGGTGCCAGGGGCTGAAGTGGAGCCTCCACCAGAACATTCCAGAGTCTTTGGGTATGTGGGTGCCAGGGGCTGAGGTGGAGCCTCCACCAGAACATTTTAGAGTCTTTGGGTATATGGGTGCCAGGGGCTGAGGTAGAGCCTCCACCAGAACATTCCAGAGTCTTTGCTATGTGGTGCCAGGGGCTGAGGTGGAGCCTCCACCAGAACATTTTAGAGTCTTTGGGTATATGGGTGCCAGGGGCTGAGGTGGAGCCTCCAGGGGAACACCATCTTCACTCATTTTGTTAGGAAACAATGTTTAGAAACAAAGAGACAACATTGTGTGTTTGTTGCTGCTGGGGTGCTGTTAATTCTAAGACTTGTCAGCAAACAGTGGGAAAGAACATAGATATATAGATATATACAATTTAGTACATATATATGTACGAAGTTATAGATATATGAAAGCCAGTGAGTCTGCTCAGTAAAGGCACTTGCTGCCCAACCTGATGACCTGAGTTATATCCCAGGCCCCAGGTTGAGAGAAAGAACCAACTCCTGAAGATTATCCTCTGAGTCATCACACACACAATAATAATAATAAGTAAAATAAGCATTTTAATTATAGATATATAGGAGCTGAAGAGATGGCTCAGCAGTTAAGAGCACTGGCTGCTCTTCCAGAGGTCCTGAGTTCAATTCCCAGCAACCACATGGTGGCTCACAACCATCTGTAATGAGATCTGGTCCCCTCTTCTGGCCTGCAGGCATACATGCAGATAGAACACTATATACACAATAAATAAATAAATCTTTTTTAAAAATTATAAATAAGAAGCCGGGCGGTGGTGGCGCACGCCTTTAATCCCAGCACTCAGGAGGCAGAGCCAGGCGGATCTCTGTGAGTTCGAGGCCAGCCTGGGCTACCAAGTGAGTTCCAGGAAAAGGTGCAAAGCTACACAGAGAAACCCTGTCTCGAAAAAAAAAAAATTATAAATAAGTATATTCACCCTGTGTATTATTACCAAATTTTTGACCAACAGTAAGCCACATGTAGTAATGTTCTCATGAGCTTATAACAGACTGGAAATTTCTTTTTGCCCGGTGACACTGTGGTTGTCATGAAGTTGCCAGTACCAGGTACTTGGATCCATAAATCCATCACCTAGTCTACACACACACACACACACACACACACACACACACACCATAATCCATCACCTAGTCTACACACACACACACACACACACACACCATAATCCATCACCTAGTCTACACACACACACACACACACACACACACACACCATAATCCATCACCTAGTCTACACACACACACACACACACACACACACACCATAATCCATCACCTAGTCTACACACACACACACACACACACACCATAATCCATCACCTAGTCTACACACACACACACACACACACACACACACCATAATCCATCACCTAGTCTACACACACACACACACACACACACACACACACCATAATCCATCACCTAGTCTACACACACACACACACACACACACACACACACATATATGGTTTTTCAAGACAGGGTTTCTTTGTGTAGCCTTGACTGTCCTAGAAGCAGCTCTGTAGACCAGGCTGACCTCGAACTCACAGAGATCCACCTGCCTCTGCCTTCCATGTGCTGGGATTAGAGGCATGCACTGCCACCACCACCCGGTGGTTTCCTTATATTTTGAAAGAAATCAGGAAACAGAGATTGATAAGAAAAAACAGATTTGCATATAGTTTGGCCAAACTAGGAAGAGAAAAACTATCTCTCCACCTCTCCGAAACCAGTGTTTAAATTCTATAGGAAACATGAACCAAAAGGTGAGAACTGTGTGTGTGTCAATTTCTCTGAGCAGTCTGCTACACGTATGCCAATTTCACTGTTCAGTGAGCTGTCAGAGAGAACAGCCCTCCTCTGAGCACTTTGCTGGTGCCGGGCTGTTTAACCTATCCTTCCTGTGGCTGGGTGCCCCGGGAAGTTCTTGTCCTGTGGGACCTATTGTTTTAGTTTTCCTACTTCAATAGCCTGTTAGCGAGAGGGAGGGACGGACACACACACACACACACACACACACACACACACACCTCTGTTTAGAATATCTCCTCTCCTGATATGCTCTTCAGGGATGTAGCCATTGGTAAGATGCACATGCTCCAGTGAGCAAGCTCCCACCCACGCTCCTGTGAACAGCTGTGGTGGTATTTTGTTCTCCAAAATATTGTGCACCCTAATAAACTTATCTGGGGTCAGAGAACAGAACAGCCACTATACACAAAGGCTAGAAAATGGTGGCACACACACCTTTAATCCTAGCATTCCAGAGGCAGAAATCCGTCTGGATCTCTGTGAGTTCAAGGCCACACTGGAAACAGCCAGGCATGGTGACACACGCCTTTAATCCCAGAAAGTGAGGGCAGAAAGCAGAAAGGTATATAAGGCGTGAAAACCAGGAACTAGGCTGGTTAAGCATTCAGGCTTTCGAGAAGCAGTTCAGTTGAGATTCATTTGGATGAGGACTCAGAGGCTTCCAGTCTGAGGAAATGGGATTAGCTGAGGAACTGGTGAGGTGAGGTAGCTGTGGCTTGTTCTGCTTCTCTGATCTTCCAGCATTCACCCAAACTGGCCTCAGGTTTGATTTTATTAATAAGTACCTTTAAGATTCATGCTACAAACGACCTAATAAAGTCATAGGGACACACATGGAGCCTGGGGGTGGGAGTGGGGGAGGTGCAGGAGGTGGGGATGAAAATAGAGGAACCACCGCTCCCTGGGAACAGGGAGAGAATAGTGAGAGCAGGGAGAGATCAAGATAGGATAAGCAAGAGTTGACTATGGTGGCAATGCATTATGAATGTATGTGAAAATGTCAAAATGGTATCCATTATGATGTTTAATCATAGATGCTAATAAAGACTTTTAAAATTCTTGTTATTTGCAATTTCACATATGTACACTGCATATTGGCCACTCTCACCTCCAGTGTCCACCTTCCCTCCACCGCACAAATCTTTTTCACGAGTTCATGACTATTTTGTTTTGTTTTGTGACTCACCAACGCTACTGAGGGCCATCTGTGTGACTGTGAATTTGGAGTTATCTGCTGGAGCCTCATGGGCTCAGCAGAGGGTCCACAACTAAAGACAGTGAGGCAGTGACCCCCTCATCTATGAAAATGTCATAATGAAATACATTAGTGTGTATAATTAACATATGATAATAAAAACATTTTTAAGGATTTCTTTTTATTTTATGTGTATGAGTGTTTGCCTCAATGTACATCTGTGCATCATATACATTCCTGGTGTCCTTGGAGATCAGATCTTCTGAAACTGAAGTGACTGGTTATGGTGGTATTTTATTTGTACTGAAATGTGATTTTAATTGTATGTTAATAAATAAAGTTGCCCGGGGGTCAGAGCTATTAGAGCCATAGCAAGAGCGTGGTGGTGGTGGTGGTGGTGGTGGTGGTGGCGGCGGCGGCGGCGGCGGCGGCGGCGGCAGCGGCGGCGGCGCACGCCTTTAATCCCAGCACTTGGTAGACAGAGCTAGGTAGATTTCTGTGTGTAAAAGGATACAGCCAGCATTGGAGACACACGCCTTTAATCTCAATCCCAACCATAGAAGACCTGGAAGTCTCTACAGACAGGCAGTGACGAGGCAGTCATGTGTTTGGGTTTACAACCAATGAGAAGGCAGAACAGAAAGACTATATAAAGACAAACACACAGGAAGTAGGTTCCTTTCGAAGAGCTCTCTTGGCTGAAGCAGGAAGGGTAAGGCTCTTAGTTCTGACCTCTTGGCTTTCTTCTCTGAATCAGCTCTGTGTTTCTTATTTAATAAGACGGTTGGTTTCATCTACAACTGGTGGTTGGTTATGAGTCTACAGCAGCTTGTTAAGTTTTCTTGGTAGAAGGCGCTAAAAAAAACACTGTATGAGGAAGAGTGCTGCTGTGTAGTCAGAAGTTTTCCTGTGTCCCAGCCGGCCTTCGGTCAGGACAAATCTCTCCCACTCGCGTCCCAAAGCTGCTTAGTCCCAAGTAAACACACAGAGGCTTATATTATTTACAAAATGGATGGCCTATGGCTCAAGCTTCTCGCTAGCTAGCTCTTATAACTTAATCCATTTCTATTTATCTGTAAGTTGCCACGTGACTTTATGGCTTACTGGTACTTTAACATCTTGCTTCTCCTGGCGGCGGATTGCAGCGCCTCTCCCGCCTCTCCTTTCCTCTTCCTCTCTCTCCAACTGGAATGTACCGCCTAACCTTATTCTGCCTCACCATTGGCCAAACAGCTTTATTTATCAACCAATTAGAGCAACACCTATTCACAGCGTACAGAAAGACATCCCACAGTGCTCCTGCTTGAGGCCTCATCTCCAGGTAACAGACTTGATAGGGAATGGCAACAAAATCGTTTCTACAGTGTAGTCTTCATCCTCTGGTCAGGGCTCAACTGGCTCTGAGCTCTGAGGCTCTGGTCTCCTCAGCTCCCTGTGGTCCCCACACATCTCCCTCATCACTGTGTCTCTCTGTGAAGCTGGCGTTCATGTACTCCCTGCATTCCTCTTGAAGAGCAGTCCAAGCCAAAGGTTAACTCAGAACAAACAAATGTTGGGCAGGTGTCCATGCTGAGCCATCTGCGTGTGTATGTGCAGATTCCTTGACAGTGTGAAATACAAATGTGCCCGTATAAAACTGAATACAAGAGCCCATATCTGCCGCTCCTGTCTCCTGTCACAATTAGGCCACAAACTGGATGATTTAAGACAATAAGAATTTAATCTCACGGTTCTGGAAGCCAGAAGTTCAAGATCAAGCTGTCTGCAGTCCTTCTATCCCTCCAGAGGCCCTAGGAAGAAACTTTACTTGCCTCCTCAGGTTCCAGGCATTCCTTTGCTCTACTCTCTGCTTCTGTCTCTAAATGGCCTGCCTATGCATCAGTGCCACGCCTCCCTCTGCCTCCCCACTGTAAAGACGCCTGCTCTTGGATTTTTGACCTAGTGTCAGAATCATCTTGTAATACAGTTTTGCTTAATGTGTTTTGACCTAGCTTTGACTAGCGGAGGGCCTGCCCAGTGTTCCTTCTTCAACAGCTGGTCATGTCTATGCTCCAACCGTTCTTCATCACCTTGTGAACCACTGTCTATCTGCCCCAACAGCCTCAAGCCCCGATGCAAGACAATTAAGGACAGATGAGGGATAGCCCTGATGCTCCAGAACCCTCGAATTTATTCAAATGAGCCTATCCATGAGAATCCTAAACAGACTAGTGCTGTAGAAACCCCAATTTCCACCGAGCGGTGGTGGCACACACCTTTAATCCCAGCACTCAGGAGGCAGAGGCAAGTGGATCTCAGTGAGTTCAAGGCCAGCCTGGTCTACAGAGTGACTACAAGGACAGCCAGGACTGTTACACAGAGAAACCTTGCCTCAAAAAACAAAACAAAACAACAACAACAACAACAAAAAGAAACCCCGATTTCCGAGTGTAACATCCATTGCCATTAATCAGAGTAACTGTGACTGACATTCCCTCATACTAGGGATACTAGGTCCTTAGACCCTCGACTGAGATTCCAGCCTCTCCCTCCTGGATCCCCTCCCAGCCATACATAATTCCACCCCAACTATACACGATCTCAGGAGGTGTCACAGTATAGAGGTGATGGAAAGTTAACCGAAGGGGGAGTGCCATCTGTACAGCTAGGGGGAACTTGTCACCCATGCTGGGGTCAGACTTTGCAGTGACTGCCCAGCAATCCCTCACCCGTGTTCCTAAGTAATCCCCGTAGACCCCCGGCTCACCGGCTCTGGTGAAAGGGTTGCTTTGGTCTGCGGCTGTTGCCCTAGCTGGGTGACCTCGTTTTCCCAGGAGAGGCTAATGCAAGCCTAGGGACCCTCACGCCAGTGTCACACCGAAGCTGTGCCCTACAGCTACACTTCGCTGTCCCTTGTCCCTGGACACCCTGTGTGGGCTCCACCTACCATCCTTCTCCTGGTCGGGTTGTGAGTGACAAGCAGCTGGGCTGGTTGCCTGGCTCCTGTGTTGTACCCTGGTGGTCACAGAAACTTTAAATCTTCCAAAGCAGGTCTTTTCTCAGGTCCTTGATCACATCTGAAAACACCAGGATTTCCACACACATCCACAAGTAGACGCCCCTCATTCAGGCTGTCACAATTCAACCCACTTGGAGAAGACCCACACCAGTTCCTAACCACAGGCTGACGAGAGAGAGGGGGGCTTTGGACTTGGATCTTGGGGGACAGAACTAGAAGACACAGAGGGCCTGGGAACCCTGCAGGATGTAGGGTTGCTGGCTAATCGTACTAGGCGTTAGTAACTTTCTGAAGGCAGAGACTTAGCTCCCCCAACTCAGCTCTCCTATAGAACGCAAGAGAGAAGGCCAGCCACGAGGTGGACGAAAGAGAGCATAGTGTGTTCTCACAGCACTCGGCGGTCCCAAATGTTGTCTTGAATACAAAGTCACTGTTCCTATGGGGACTGCCATTGGGTTCTTGCAATCACATTTCAGTCACGTGATCAACATGAGCCCCTGTGCCCTCTTTGTTTAAAGCTGCCCTATTTCGTATGCAGCTGCTGACTTCTTAACATTGAGTCCATGGCCGACAACACTGGGTAACTGGGACCTGAACAAAGCTCCCTAACGCTTGTATTTTCTATATTAGAAACACCGAGGCCTTCTTTCTCTCGGGAACACGTCAGCACCAGCCCTGGGGTCTGTCTTACAAGGTGAAGCCCTATGAAAGAGCCCAAACGTGGGAAGAACATGGCACCATTGACTACAAATAGAGAAGTCCTACTTATGGAAAGCTGGAGTAAGCAGGCAGCCAGCCGGTGGACACAACAGAGTGAAAGAGGTTGAAAGGAGAAAAGACAAAAAGAAAAAGAAAAAAGAAAAAAGAAGCTGAACCACCTCCCCAAATGTAGTTAATTTATAACTGAGCAAATAACATTGAGAAACTAAATGGGGGCGGGAAGGAATGGGCCCACTGTGATCTGTGATCAGCATCTGGACGGGAGGTTGTTGTGATCTCAGGCGGAGACAGTGGAGGGAACCTCCACCCCCACCCCAGCTTGGTTTCCAAACGTCACAGGAAGCCCCTCCCCTTGCTTCCTTCTCTTCTTCCAGGCTGAGGAGCTTCCAGGCTGGGAAACAGCCAGGGTGATAGGTCAATGTCCAGCTGGGTGGTATAGGAAGACCCACCTATCTGTGGATGGAGCTTTCTGGTGTAGACACTCGGAATCTTGTCTGCCTCTGCTCAGTGCTGTGTGCTCCAACGCTGCCGGCCTCTGCCTGGTCTCCTTCCCTTCCTCAGTCTGGGGCGGTAGTGAAGTTTCTCGTGGAGGAAGGCGATGGATCCCTCTTGGTCTTGGGCCAGCAGCCTCCCACCCACCTAGGGACACATCACCTAACCTCCTGGGCACACACATTGTACCAACTTTGATTTCTGGTAAGTGGAGAATCGGGCCTGAGACCTCTGCTCAGGCTATGCTTGGTAGACAGGGACAGCTGGGTGTCTGCAGCTCACCATCCTGAGGAACTAGGTATGAATAAGGACTTCACAGGCTGTGGGAATCCCAGGGAGCCCATTTTGCCCCAAGCAGGAGTCCAGCGGCCCAATGGATGAAGATTTTCATACGTTAGAATGGGCAAAGGCAAGTGTGGTTTCCACCATTCTGAGGGTTCTATGCCAGAGGCAGTTCCTTCCTGATTTGGACTCCAACTAGTATATTGAGACATGAAAATCAAAGAGTTGTGTGATTTCTTGTGGTGTCAACGGCTGTCCTCTTAACTTGGGAACAGATTCAACTGACCTTTGTCCCTGGGACAGAGGGAGCTGAACCACAGTTCCAATTCAAGCCTTCGGAATTGCCAGCCTGAGCCCTCACTCTCTGAAGTGGACAACCTTACCTCCTGCCACAGGTCTGTCCGGGTCCAGGAAACTCTGCCCCCACCCAAAAGACCCTGGGACACCCAGGAGACCCTACCCCAGCCCAGGAGACCCTACCCCTACCCAGGAAACTCTGACCAGGCCCAAGAGACCCTACCCAGCCCAGGAGGCCCTGCTCTCACTCAGGAAGCCCTGCCCTCACTCAGGAACCCCTACCCCAGCCTAGGCACAGCACTGCAGCCATGATGGAAGAAGACATAGAATTATGGCAACAAGTTTTCCAGGAGCTGATTCAAGAAGTGAAACCATGGCACAAATGGACCCTCACACAAGACAAGGGCCTTCTTCCTAATGTTCTGAAGCCAGGATGGATGCAATACCAGCAAAAGACCTTTGCCAGGTGAGAGAGGTACAATGGTCTCATGCCAGAGGTCCTTGCTTGTTTCTCACTTTTCTCCTCTGTCCAGGCTCGCACACTGAGGAATACAGGAAGGAATTCCAGCTTCAGTAGAGACTGGGGACCCCCACCCCATCACCATGAACTGAAAACAGCGCCAGGCCTAGACACTAAGAATTCAGGCTGGGAAGTGGGACAGCGAGGAAGGGGAGGTGGGGGAGGGAGAGCTCATTTACTCCAGGGGCTCTGCATTTGCTCCCTGCCTTGAAAGACTCCCACTTCCTGCAGCCCCTGGAGAGAGACAGGGTTACAGTGAGGAGACTCCTCCAGACAGCCCGCAGGCGCGTGTCCCTCTCTACTATGAGCCAATAGATTCTTTCTTAAATAGGACTTTCAGAGGCCACCCAACATTTCACCCTCTCTTTTCCAGGGAAAGTGGGTGCCCCACAGCCTAGCAGTGGAGATAGGATGGCACAGAGGGTAGAGTCCCGGGACTCGTCATGCCGACTGACCTCTGTGAGGGGACTGCACCTTTCCCAGGCTGTAGCTAACTTGGGAAGCTCCAGAGAAAGAAAAACCTTAGTTTGTTTATTTGAGAAGCTGGAACTCTGGCTTGGCACACAGTGGAGCTAGAGTGATGAGACCAGGCCACATGGGTGGCAGCTCAGTGCAGCTCAGTGCAGCTCAGGACCGCTCAGTGCAGCTCAGGACAGCTCAGTGCAGCTCAGGACCGCTCAGTGCAGCTCAGGACCGCTCAGTGCAGCTCAGGACAGCTCAGTGCAGCTCAGGACCGCTCAGTGCAGCTCAGGACCGCTCAGTGCAGCTCAGGACAGCTCAGGACAGCTCAGTGCAAAACTGAGGGAGATTTTCCGGCCAGTGCATTCTGTGGGACTCAGAGCTGGCTTCTCAGCCTCTCCCCCCCTCGGTTCATTTCCACATTTGCCCTTAGAGGGCAGGCTAAGATCAAAGCATAGAAAAGAGGGCCCTGGGGCTGTAGTTCCAGGTGCATTTACTTAACATGCACAAAGTCCGAGTTTCTGCACCTAGACCTCACTCTGTCCAGGCTCCTCCAACTCCCCACCTCAGACTGCAGATGCCCGTCTCAAGCAAAGTTAGGCTCAACCGCTATGGCCCCAACCTGACTGAATAAGAGCAAGTTCCTGGGGTATTTGATGAGCAATAAATGTCTCTGCCACACTGCCATCTTCTGGCTTTGCACAATTCCTGTTCTAGGAAGCACAGGCTTCCTCCGTTTTTTTCGTCACCGTTCCTAACAGATACTTGTGTGAATATCTTGGAGAAACTGCTCTCTCTGCCGAGACGGGGTGTCATTCTGCACCCTATTGGAGGCAAGCACTCAGAAATCATGTAAAATTCTCTGGAGTGTGTAAGAAAAAGAATAAGTTGGAGGAGGGGACCACAAAAGAAGAGAGAGCTGGAGGCCATCATCTCTGGGGATTCTACAAATCATGGGGCCTGAGTAACAAAAGCAGGCAAGATGTCTCTGAGGCAGGAGATTGCAGCTCTCTCCTGATCTGTGTTGGCAACTTACCCAGCACCCACTTATATCCACTTGTTGATTTCAGCACAGGGTCCTTGGGGAGAGGCGGGGCTGTTGCACGTTTAGCCTTGAACACATCTACACCAGTGTTTGAAGAAACCATGGCTTAGGACTCAGATCCCAGAGCTCCCGTCCTGCCTCTTGAGCCCCAAGTCCTGGGGTGTGATGAAGTTCCACTGTGTGCCTTACCTTACCTCTGCAATGTACACACCGGACTTAGAAAATGTCCTAGGCCCCTTCTGAGTCAGATGGCCTGTGACGAGTGTTTGCACAGTAAGCATCTGATTATGGTCACAGGGCAGGTTGGTGACGCGGTGGAGATGAGCAGGAGGGGCTGGTTCACTTCTCTCACTGCTGTGAGAGACTCCTTTTGCCCTCTGGCAGCTGCCCACAGCTCGGCTGAAACTCTGGCCTCTTCTCCACAGGTTCCACTGTTCCTGCTGCTCTCGCAGCTGGGCCTCTGGCTGCGTCCTGACAATCTTCCACATGCACTGGTGTGAGAAGAAGGGCCAGGGCCAGGTGAAGATGAGGGTCTTCGCTCAGAGATGTAACAAGTGCCCTGAGCCTCCGTTTGAGGCTCCAGAGTTCACTTGGGACAACATCTCAAGGATCCTGAACAACCTGCTCTTCAGAATTCTGAAGAAGTGCTATGGAGAAGGGTTTAAGCAAATGGATGAGATTCCTTTGCTTGGAGACACCAGTCTTGAAGGACCACATGACAGCAACAACTGTGAGGCATGTCTGCAGGGCTTTTGTGCTCAGAGTGGCTTAGGCCTAGCCTCAAAACCACCAGCGCGCACATTATCTCCCACCCCCTCTAAGACAACTAGGGAGCCTAAGGTCACGGCCATTTACAGCAACGACCCCCGCTCACAGACCTCCTCTAAAGTGGAAAAGCCCCAAGCATCAAAAGTGAACCCCAAAGCCAGTAACCCTTCCAAAGCTGCCCTCAAGGTTAGCCACATCTCACACTCATCAACTACAATATTGACAACCCAACCGTTGTCACGGGTAAGCTCACCTACCCCAACATGTGTCACTCAAATGCCTTCTCCCGTCAAGAGCAGCAGAGCAGCAGATGCAGGAAAGAAGACCAGGTCCAAGACCCCAAAGGCATTGCCCCCATCCTCCTCATTTGTCCCACCCACTTCCTCCTTATTTGTCCCAACCACTTCCTCCTCATTTGTCCCACCCACTTCCTCCTCATTTGTCCCACCCACTTCCTCCTCATTTGTCCCGCCCACTCGCTCCTATGTTGTGCCCGATTTTTGGAGACCACCAGCAAACACCGCCTGCCAGGTAGAGAGAAGCAGCCATATCCATCCACCAAGTGAATCTTGCTGTGAAGCTTGCTGTGGGGCCTGCTGCCAGGACTTCTGTGAGTGCCGCAGGGCCTGCTGCAGGGGCTTTTGTAATTGCATGTCACGTAAACCGTGTCAATTTTTGGTCTTCCTATTCACTGTTGCTTTTATTGTGACACTTTGCCTAAAATATGGTATATGAGTCTTGAAAAAAGAATGCTGAATGGGAAAAAAAATCACAACATCCCCAAAAAGTCACACATTGTGTAACCCCTTTATATGAAATGTCAATAAAATTAGTAGTGGAGTCCAGAGGTGGCTACCAGGACTGGAGGAAGGGAAAAGTATAAAGCCACCGTTTAACCAATGTGGGTCTTGTGAGGAAGAGGGTGATGAAAATGTTTGGGAATTTGAGGAGATGGCAACAGTCTCTCAACTCCGTCAGCGCACAAAAAGCGACTGAATTTGTTCATCTTAAGATGGCGAATTTTCGCCGGGCGGTGGTGGCGCACGCCTTTAATCCCAGCACTCGGGAGGCAGAGCCAGGCGGATCTCTGTGAGTTCGAGGCCAGCCTGGGCTACAGAGTGAGTTCCAGGAAAGGCGCAAAGCTACAAAGAGAAACCCTGTCTCAAAAAACCAAAAAAAAAAAAAAAAAATACGGCGAATTTTCTTTTCTTTACCTTTTTTCCCATGGGGATGAGTTAAGGTAGGTTTGAGATCTCATGATGCAGCCAAAGTTGGTCTGAAACTCACTAGGTAATTTAGGCTAATCTGGTGGTATTTGCTCCGCCCATGACCTTGGGCTATAGGGTCCCAAGGAGCCGGTGAAAAGGGTCATATGCCCCTTCTCCCTGCTCCTGCCTGAGAGGTGGGTGCGCTCCAGGCCAGATCAGACAACTTTAGCTGTCTACTCCGTTCTGTATTTGTAAGTGTATTTCCTCAATTTATATCTTAATAAATTCTGTTACCCATTTAATAGACTCATGTGAATTGATCATATAGTCTCACGGTCCCATCAATCCTCCTGCCTCAGTCTCTCAACTGCTTGAATCTCAGATATGAACCACGATGCTCAGCAGTTAATTTTCTTACGACTCTCACCTGAATACATTTAAAAGAATACACGGTTTTGACCTATCATGACGGAACAGAGTCTGAAGTGTTGAGGACTCAGAACCATTTGGAAGTCTTGAACCTGTGATCTCCTCAGCAAATTTTGCTCAGGCCCTCCACTGTCGGTCTGGTGTGAGACGGAAGCAGTAAACTGAACGCCTGGCTTCTCAAACAATGGTCTCCATGGAGGTGCATGCAGCTATTCTGTGATGGGGAAAAGATACTGGGAAGAGAGATGCCTTCTCAAGTCCAATTAGGGAGTTCGGGAGATGTCCCAGAAAGTGCAAGGACCTGAGTTCAGCTTGGCAGCACCAGGAAAAAGCAAGGTGTGGAGTCCTGTCGTCCCTCCAGCGCTGGGGAGCTGAGACAGACAGCTTCAGGGAGGGAGTTACTGGCCAGCCAGTGTAGCCAAAAGAACAATCTACAGGCTCAGTGAGACACACTGCCTCAGCAATAACAATAACCAACGACACAGTGATAAAGTGAGGAAGGTACCCCGTGTCAACATCTGGGCTCCACACAAACCCGCACACACCCGGGACAAGGATTTCACACAAAAGGCTGGTTTTATTTAAATAAAACTTAAATTATGAACGGTCTATTTGTGTAAAATTCTACACTTCCGTCTTTTCACATACAATTTTCCTATCTTGATATAAAACACGTATTTGAGTATGAAATAAAATTCTCATCAACTTGAAACATTTTTAAGTGTTGAGAAGAAAGGCATGAAGTTTAAAGTAGTCCTCATCTTCCGACTCTGCACCTCTTAGCCCACGTCTCACTGTTTGCTTTTTGTTGAAGGAACCCTCTACTGAGACATCTCCCTGTGACTGGAAGATGCTACCTCTTTTATATCTATGAAGGATAAAAATGTTTGGACTTAATTCAAACTATTGACACAGGCAAAATATCAAGACGCTGATTTTAACCTGTCTTCTTTCAGTTTCCTGTGAGTGTTTATGTATGCGTTACATAGTTTTTGCATGTGTGTAGGGTGTGTGTGTGTGTGTGTGTGTGTGTGTGTGTGTGTTTTGTGTGTGCATGCGCGTGCACACGGAGAGGCCTGAGTTTGAATCATCTATCATCTTTCCACTTTATTTACTGAGCCAGGGTCTCCTATTCGAAACAAAAGCTTCCGGTGGGCTTGGCTACCTAGCCAGTTTGCTCTGAACACATCCTATTTCCATTTCCCAGGACTGGAGTTACAGGTGGGCCCCCATGCCCACTTGACATTTCCATGGGTTTCTCAGCAGCCTTCCGCTGGTCCTTAGATCTGGGTGGCAACAACTTCAACTGCTGAGCCATCTCCCAGCCCTACTAACCCTTTGTTTTAGGTTTTTAGTTTAGTTTTGTTTTGTTTTAATTAACTGTGTATGTGGCAACCTTTTTAAATTATATGATTCTGAGAGCAAATCAGTTCTTCAGGTAAGAAAAAGTAAAAATTCCCCCCACCCTTTTTTTTAAATCACAGATAACCTCTTCCTACCCCAAGCCAACAGGTTAGGCCTTGCCATACAGTATGGTAGCCACAGCGGCTATTGAAGTACACTGCATTTACAATTTAGTTTTCCAGGGTCATCAGACAGCAAGTGTTCCGTGCCTGGATGGTATGGCGTCTAACAACCCAGATACAGAGTGCTTCCCCCACTGCAAAGGCTGTAGCGGCCACCCTGGACTACCCCAGGGAAGAGTCCACACATACAAACAAGTGATCCATGTGCATTTTTCCTCCTGTCTTCAAGACAACCAGCCATCTCCTGTCTGTTTTAATCTAAGACACTGGTATAAAAATAGAAGCTTTATACAATTCTTCCAGGGGTATAATGTGACAGAAGAGCACAGAGCCCAAAAGTCAGCCCTGCCTTCACCAATGCATACATCCCAGTGGCTCCTGCTCGCCCACAGCTGCACTCAGGTGGGCAGAGCCCTCCTATGGTTCCCAGAGAAGCCTTTCCAGGGGTCATCAGTGTGGACTCCTCACTCACCAGGCCACCTACAGGAAGGAGCCTTCAGGGCATTGCCTCTGGTTTTTGTTGTGATGTCCCAGCTCTACCAGGTAACCAGTCAGGGCAGGATGGCTCCCCAAGCACACCGTTCAGACCTCCCTAGGCCCACGTCATTTGAGCATCCAGTGCCCAATGTACTCCACACACCAGCCCTTCCTTTCCACCCTCAAGACCCAAATTATACCTTCAGTCTCTCCTGAGAGTTAAAATACAATTTTAAATGTACTTGCCAAAATCAATTTAAAATGTGGAAATAGTAACTTGTTTAAACTCAAGGAGCATTATTCTCATTAAAAATAAATAGTATACTAAAACATTTTCAAGGTGGTAAATTCTCTTTCATTTACAACCCTCTAGCCCTTGAGTCCTGAAAATAATGCATCCAATTGCAAAACTTGTTCTATATGCTACATTTTTTAAAGAATGTATTTCCTAAAATATTAAATGTGCATTACTTAGAACAATTAGTCTATTAATATTATTACATAAGCAAATTCATCAGTCTTCCCATATTTGAAATTTGAAAATTATTTTCTTAACAGTGATGTAGTTTCTAGACTTTGTCCTTAAGCACAAGCCACAATTCCTATAAGATGTAACACATATACAAAGATGTAGAGCACAGGGCAGCAAGATTTTGTGGTCTTCTGGTGGGTCAAGTCAAAGTTGAAGGCTAAACGACACTTTAGTGGTGTAACTGGGAACAGCTTCTGCAATAAAGAAAAAATATATACTTAGCTATTCACTCTTTTTAATTATTCAATTTATTTTATGTGTTTGTGTGTGTTTGTCAGCATGTATGTATGTATGTATGTGCACCACGTACATACCCTGTGTTCCTAGAGGTCAGAAGCGGGTGTCTGAGTCCCTGGGACTGGAGTTACAGTGAAGTCAGTTGTGAGCTGCCGTGTGGGTGCTGGGAAATAAACCAGGGTCCTCTAGAAGAGCAGCCAGTGCTCTTAACCCCTGACCCATATCTCCAGCCTCTTAGTAATTCAGTCTTATTATGAAATATAACCACAATGCAGTGGCTTGCATCAATACACAAAGTATTGAAGCTTCATATTTTAAGTATAGAGGGAGTGTATGAGGCATCACCAGTGGGTAGCCAAGTTTAGAAGCATTTAGATCTAAGATGCTAATACTCATTCTCTTTCTTTTACAATCTTTCCAACCATCTCACACAGCTCCCTCTAAGCTCTGGAAACTGTATGACCATATAATAATAGAAGCTGATGAGACTGATGGTAAAGGACATGGGGCTGAAGACAGCAGGTGGGAAACAATAGGGTTTATAAGAGACCGGGGCTATTTCTTTTTTTTTTTTTTTCAAATAATTTATTTAAATTTATTTTATGTGCGGGCTGGAGAGATGGCTCAGCAGTTAAGAGCACTGGCTGTTCTTCCAGAGGTCCTGAGTTCAATTCCCAACAACCACATGGTGGCTCACAACCATCTGTAGTGAGATCTGGTGCCCTCTTCTGGCCTGCAGGTGTATATGCAGACAGAACACTGTATACATAATAAATAAATACTTTTAAAAAAAAATTTATTTTATGTGCATTGATGTAAAGGTGTCAGATCCCCTGGAACTGAAGTTACAGACAGTTGTGAGCTGCCATGTGGGTGCCGAAATTGAACCTGGGTCTTCTGGAAGAGCAGCCAGTGCTCTTAACCACTGAGCCATCTCTCCAGCCTGATCAGGGATATTTCTAAACCAAGCATGCTCTTGCTAAATAAACTTAGCCTTGCTCCTCCAAGTGTTTAGGGTCCAGTCTGTCCCTTTATAGCCAAGCTGCATCTACAGATGGCCTATGCCAACCATAAGTAGCAGTCAAGTTGGGGACTGTGGGTGGAGCACAATGGTAGAGAACTTGTCTATCATACACACGACCTTGAGTTTGAACCCAAGAAACAAAACCCTTCCCAGCCTCTCCTGAATTATCTGTCCACATACATTCCTCAGGATACCAAGATTCTGTGGAAAAACAAACCTAAGTGAACCATCCCCTGGTTGGCCAACTGTGCTCTCCTTTAATTGTGATATTTATACAGGTATTTGGTTTGGATGAGTTGACGTTTTCAAAAAAAATTTTTTTAAAGATTTATTTATTATATATATAGTGTTCTGCCTACATGTATGCCTGCACACTAGAAGAGGGCACCAGATCTCACTATAGATGGCTATGAGCCACCATGTGGTTGCTGAGAATTGAACTCAGGACCTCTGAAAGGGTAGCCAGTGCTCTTAACCTCTGAGCCATCTCTCCAGTCCCTGTTTTCAGATTTTTAAATCAATTTTTGAAATGGAATCTTATTATCATATTAACTTAGAATACTATTTTGTCAACATAATTAACTTAAAGATCATTTACTAGGAGGCAGGAGGGCTCAGTGGATAAAAGTATTCCACTATGCAGATGAGGTGGTCTGAGTCTGATTCCTGAAACACACAGAGGCAGGAGAGAATAGACTCCGTAAGGCTGTCTCCTGACCTCCACATGCACACCTAAGCACACAAGCCCTGCCCCCCACATCAGGTACACACACACAAACACACACACACACACACACACACACACACACACACACACAAGTATTATTTTTTTTGTAATTTAAAGGTTACATAGTTAGTATTACAACCTTCACATTTTAATTGTGTGTTTCTCAGCCTCTGTGTTCTGTCATACAGTTGATACACGTAGCAAGCATGAAATATTCTAGGAAAATCTCATGTTTCATGCAGGAGACCTGTGCAAGATCAAGGCAGACACAATCCCAGCCTGGACACAGGAGGCGGGCATGCAGGCCCACGCCTGGCTAAGGGGTAACTAGGAGCTACTGGGAAAGGGAGAGTCGGTTCTCCTCAGGGTGCAGCCCCTGCAGAGTGGGCCACACAGCCCGGAGTGTATGGGCAACAACAACTACAGCTGAGTGGTTTTCTAACAGAGAGAGGAAAACTAAACTGAGTAGGAAAGCTGAGTGGACCAGGAGTGAAGCGGGTGTGTGTGTGTGTGTGTGTGTGTGTGTGTGTGTGTGTGTGTATGAACAAAACACATTATATGAAATTTATGGTGGTATTTTACTTGTACTGAAATGTGATTTTAATTTATGTTAATAAATAAAGTTGCCTGGGGGTCAGAGCTATTAGAGCCATAGCAAGAGCGTGGCGGTGGTGGTACACGCCTTTAATCCCAGCACTTGGTAGACAGAGCTAGGTAGATCTCTGTGTGTTCAAGGATACAGCCAACATTGGAGACACACGCCTTTAATCTCAATACCATAGAGGACCTGCAGGGCTGTACATACAGGCAGTGACAAGGCAGTCACGTGTCTGGGTTTACAACCAATGAGAAGGCAGAACAGCTAGACTATATAAAGACATACACACAGGAAGCAGGTCCCTTTTGGAGAGCTCTCGGCTGAAGCAGGAAGGGTAAGGTGCTTAGCTCTGACCTCTTGGCTTTCTTCTCTGAATCGGCTCTGTGTTTCTTATTTAATAAGACGGTTAGTTACATCTACAGAAATTCCCAAAGAACCAAGAAAAATGAGAGGAAAAAAACTCATGTTCTAAGAAAATGCATTATTGCTTCACAAATAGTCACAAATAATTTTTTTGTCAATTTGACTTACGTTGATGTGTGTATTTCATGAGCAGGTGGAGTTTATATAATAATTTTGGATGGTTTTAAATATTCCCAACTCACCTCTTTCTTTAAGATCTTCAATATATGCTTTCATAAACTCTTTGTCAAAATGCTGACGGTCCTGTTCACTTTCTATTATTTCATTGCTGTCTTGACACTGGGTCTTATCAATAGGATTGTCCATAAGGCTTACAAATCTGTTGGGGAAAGCATGGGAAGCAGCTCATGTTTACTGTGAATGTTCAATTGCAAAACTCCTCTTCAGTGTGTTGGAGAGATGGCTCAGCAGTCAAAAGCACTGGCTGTTCTTCCAGAGGACCAGGGTTCGATTCCCAGCACCTACAGGCTGGCTCACAACCATCTGTAACTCCAGTTACAGGGGATCCAAGCCTTCTGATCAATGCATGCAGGCAAGCAAAACACTCATACACATAAAATAAAATAAATACATCTTTTTAAAAAAAATTAAGAATATAGGAGGCAGAAGCAGGTGGATCTCTGAGAGTTTGAGGCTAGCCTGGTCTACATGGTGAGTTCTAGGACAGCCAGGGCTATGGAGAGAGGCCCTGTCTCAAAAAAAAAAAAAAAAAAGAAAGGAAAGAAGGAAGGAAGGAGGGAAGAAAGAAAGAAAGAAAGAAAGAAAGAATATATATACATACACACATATATACATATATATAATCACTCTGATTTCTTTTTTATCAACATTTAAAGAGTGTGAAGACTTTTTTTTCTGAAGCAGTGGTTTCTTTAATTGGCCTATCTGTTCATTCTTTCCTTTTTCCATTCCAGTACTGAGCTACACGCAGCCTATCATTATTTTTCTTTAATCAATAACCCAGGGATGGAGCTCAGTTGGCACAGTGCCTCCTTAGGTGCACAAAGCCCCGGTTTTCATCCCTAGCACCACATAAACTGTGCACGCCTGCAATCCCAATTCTCAGGAGGTGGAAGCAAGAGAATGAGACGTTCAAGGTCAGCCTCAACTCCATAGTGCCTGAGTCACATGAGACCCTGTCTAATAGAAATTAAAAGACCCGAGTCAGCCAATCAGAATCCCGTTTTTCCTTTATCTTGCTCACAACACATCATTTTGGTTTTGGTCTCTTCATAATGATAAATGAAGACGTATGCAAAGGTTCCCGAGGGCACAGTCTCTTGCCTCGTCATCTTTCTATCTGCTTGGGAGTGAGCAAGACTTCACCCTAGACTGGAGCCCATATCCCCTTTCCATGGATGGCTGTCTTTGTTTTGGAGTTCACTGAGGGAGGTCAGAAAGATGAGGCAAGCAGAGAGGATTCCTTGAACAGCAGTATCTGGCCTACCCAGGGCAGCAGGGATGTGACAGCTGAGAGGCAGATGAGCACCCAAGCCTGGGTCCCCACCTCATGCTGTCCATTCCCAAGTAGTTTTTGTAGCTCCAGAAATTCAGTGGTGTGTACTACTCAGGGCATGTGAAAAACAAACAACCCCCTCCCAATTCCTGCAGAAAGTGGAGTCAGGTCAGATTCTCAGGTGTATGAGGATCCCCCAGGGGCGTCAAGGGTGCCTGTCCTGGGGGCCCCCCCCCCTCCCCCTCCCATGTACTCACTTTAAAGGTGTGGAGGCATCGCAGAGAGCAGTCGGGAGCTCCACCAGGTGATCCCCACTGACAACCAGCAAGGTGAGCTTTTTGAGGTTGAGCATGGCTTGAGGAAGGTAGGTCAGCTTGTTTTTATACAGGAGAAAGCCCCGCAGCTCTTCCAGCCTGTGGAGGAGAAGCCAGGGCTCAGGAGAGGCTCCACAGGGAACTACAGGGGACTACAGGGGACTACAGGGGACTACGGTGCTCCAGCCGGGAAAGCCTGCTCGGCTCATCCCACCAAAACATGTGTGCAACCACAAGCTTTCTCTTCACATTTAGATAGAGTTATGACGTTTTTAATTATGCATATAACTTATAACTATGAAGATTTTACTTTACTGACTAAATCACCCACTGAAGACGGGTTCAGCAACAATACAGAACACGGCCCACTGGGCCTCAGAAATCAGCAGACTCCTCTAAGTGTCTCCTGCATTTAGACCCTCCCTCCAGATTATTTTTTTCATTTATTTACAAAGTCTTACGTAATGCCACAAATCTCTCAAAAAGTCCTGTCATTTCAAACACAAACAAGTCCCATTTGGTCTCCTTAGCCCAGGAAGGTATTCATTCATCACAGGGACCAAGAGTAGAGAAATGTCACCTGAGAAATGTCATGCGAAGGCCTAAGCCAAGGCCGGTCTGTGAATCATAACAGTTTTTTTATACTTCCTTGTAAATAAGAGTGTAGACTCCGCCAGGCAGTGGTGGCATACGCCTTTAATGCCAGCATTTGGGAGGCGGAAGTAGGAGGATCTCTGTGAGTTCGAGGCCAGCCTGCTCTACAGAACTAGTTCCAGGACAGCCAGGTCTACACAGAAGCCCTGTCTCGGGGTGTGGGGCGGGGGAGGTGTAGACTCCAAGAGTACACAAGTTACATGCCATTCATTAAGCCCAGCCCACTCTCCAGGCCCAGCATAGAAGCCTAATAATATCAGTGGCATGAATGACTGAATCAATCTATCTCACATTATGTTTCAGTGCAATAATTATTTTTTAAAGAACTGGTTACATTTTAAATTAATTTTATTTTTATTTTTGTGTATGCACACACATGCATGAAGGGGCACATTCACATGTGCACATAAGCATATGCAGGTCAAAGGTCAACACTGAGGGTTCCTGTTATTATTCCTTGCCACTTCTGGAGTCACATGACCCACTGCCAGCAGTCAGGCAAAATGCTTAGTCACTCCAGGGCCTTATGTCCTATGTAAACTGCACGCAGTGATCACATAATCTATGTGCATGCGTGATGTAGCTACATAAGCCCATATGTGCATGTGTGAGGTGACCTATAAAAGCAGGCTCTACCCCCTGCACCGTTCTTTTCGGTAGGCCTACCTACCTCCACCCTTCCCTTCCCTAATAAAAACTCTTACAGTGGGTTCCATTGTACCTCGTGTTTTCTCGCCCCAGTAAATAAATAACACTTCCACTGCTGCCCTCCACCTTATTTTCTAAGAATTATTTCTATTCTTTAATTATGTGTACATGAGTACAGGTGCCCGCAGAGGTCAGAGTGCTCTATGCTCTGGAGCTGCAGTTACAGGCAGTTGGGAACTTCGCAGAGTGGGTGCTGGGAACTGAACCGGGGCCTCTGAAAGAGCAGTTACATGCTCTTTTCTGTTTTGTGTTCATGTTTTGAAACCAGGTCTCATGTGATCCTGGCTGTCCTGGAACTCTAAATGTAGATCAGACTAGTCTTGAACTCACAGAAATCTGCCTGCCTGTCTCCGGAGGGCTGGGACTAAACGTATGCGCCACCACACCTGGCTATTAAGTGCTCCTAATAGTGAAGCTACCTCCCCAGACCCTTCACTTTATCTTTTATTTTTTTATTTTAAATTATGTATAGTTACGTGTATCTGTGTGTGAGTATGTACACATGAGTGCGAGTGCCTGTCGAGTCAGATCCCCGGGAACTGGAGTTACAGGTGGCTGTGAGCCATCTGATGTGGGTTCTGGGAACTGAACTCTGGTCCTCTGAGAGCAGTACTCTTAACCACTGGGCCATCTCACCAGCCCCTCCACCTTGTCTTTTGAGGCAGGGTCCCTCTCTGAACCTGGTGATTACCAATTGGCTAGACTGGCCGCCACAAACTCCAGGGACCCACCTGTCTTTGCCCACCCATGCACCAGGGTTACAGCTGGGAGCAGCCACACAAACTATTACAGGACTGTTAGGGGTCCAGCTTAGGTCCTCGTGCTGCACAGCAGACACTCCCCCACTGAGCCATCTCCCCGGCCCATAGTAATTGGTTTTTTGTTTTGTTTTGTTTTTTTAAGATTTATTTATTTATTATGTATAGTGTTCTGTCTGCATGTATCCCTGACCACCAGAAGAGGACACCAGATCTTATTATAGATGATTGTGAACCACCATGTGGGTGCTGGGATTCAAACTCAGGACCTCTAGAAGAGCAGCCAGTGCCTTAACCTCTGAGCCATCACTCCAGCCCAGTAATTGTTTTTATATAACTTTTTTTTTTTTTTTTTTTTTGAGACAGGGTTTCTCTATGTAACAGTCCTAGCTGTCCTAGAACTTGCTTTGTTGACCAGGCTGGCCTGGAACTCACAGAGATCCACCTCTCAAGTGCTGGGATTAAAGGTACATGTGACCACTGCCTGGCAGTAATTGTTTTTAAAAATGAAATAGCTTCGTGGATACAATTTAGCAACATAACTAACATGTCAATGCTGTTTAAAGATTATATACCTTAAATTAATAAATGAAAAGTAATAAAAATTTCCCTCCCTGGCACTGTTCTAAGCAGAGTGATGCTTCTCTACACATAATAAATTTTCTTTTCCATTCCTGTGGAGTAAAACTAGCAATGTTATTCCATGAAAGACTGAAGCCTAGTCAAGGGCTCACATCAGTGATCTTTGCACTCAGGAAGCTGAGTCAGGAGCATTGTGGGTTCTGAGCCTTTCCAGGATACAGAGCAAAGCCTTATCTCAAAAGCAATAAATTAAATAGATGGATGGATGGATAGATAGATAGATAGATAGATAGATAGATAGATAGATAGATAGATAGATAAAGTAAAAATCTCTTCTAAGCTGTTTGTGGTGGCATATGTACATGAGTTTAAGGCTAACCTGGGCTACTTTGCAAGACTCTGTCTCAAAGAAAGGGAGAGTAGGGTGGTGGTGGCTCACGCCTTTAATCCCAGCACTCAGGAGGCAGAGCCAGGCCGATCTCTGTGAGTTTGAGGCCAGCCTGGTCTACAGAGTGAGATCCAGGAAAGGCACAAAGCTACACAGAGAAACCCTGTCTCGAAAAACCAAAAAAAAAAAAAAAAAAAAGGGAGAGAAGGAAGGTGCAGTGCGGTGGCTCAGCAGGTAAGGGCGCCTGCCACCAGCCTGACCAAAAAAATTCAGATGTGGTGTTGGATACTTTTAATCCCAGCACTTGAAGACAAAGGCAGGCAGATCTCTGTGAGTTCAAGGTCAACCTGGTCTATATAGTGGGTTCAAGGACAGCCAGGGCTACAAAGAATCTGTCATTACATAAAAAATAAGTAGATAAATAAATAAATAACTGAAGCAGACGTGTTCAAATGCATACATACATGTATGTGTGATTCACAATGGAAATTGTCTTATTCTATCATTTCCTAGAGACAAACTCCGGAAAATTAGTTGTTTCAAAGAATATTGGTGTGCGGCACATCTAAAGTGTTAACAGTCTTACCTGTCTATGTCTTGTGGCAGGTCACTCAGATTATTGCTGCTGATATCCAACCACTGTAGACGGCACATCCGCAGGACACAGATCGGGACACTGGAGAACTTGTTTGCTGAGATATCGACAAATGTCACTTGCTTCAAATTACTCAACTAGAAAGGAATAAGAGGATATTCTAGTTACCCTCTGTGACAGCTAATCCTGATTGTTAATTTGACAGGATTGAGAATCACCATGGAAACAAGCCTCTGGGTAAGTCTGGGAGGGATTGTGTAGATTCAGTCAGTTTGGAAGACCCACCTTAACTGTGGGTGGCACCATTCCCCAGGCTGGGGTCCTAGGCTGCTCAGCACCAGTGTGCATCACTCTTGGCTTCTTGACTACGCAGTGTGAATGGCTAGCTCAAGCTCCTGCGGCCACGACTTCCCTGCCGTAACGGACAGTCCCCTGGGAGTGTGAGCCACATAAACCCGTCACTCCAGGAGCTGCTGCTCTTGTCAGCTGTTGTATACTGGCATCAAGACAGGCAACTAATATGCCTTGTGAAATGGGAATTAAGTTCAACTTATAGCATTTAGAATAATATTTCTTCCTCAAAGCATCCATGAATATATGTATAAATAAAAAAATAAATAAAAATAAAAAACCAGACCCAGGGGCTGGAGAGATGGCTCAGTGGTTAAAAGCACTGACTGCTCTTCCAGAGGACCTGGGTTCAAAATTCCTAGCACCCACGTGGCAGCTCACAACTGTCTGTAACTCCAAGATCTGACACCCTCACATAGACACACATGCAGGCAAAACACCAATGCACATAAAATAAAAATAGATTAAGAAGAAAAAAAACAGACCGACTATGTGTTTTGGAGCACCTATGGTGTATCATTCACTGTACTTTCTGCTGGGGATGCTGCAGTATGCTATAGCTGCCCTCGAGGAGCTGATATCTTTATAAATAAACAAAGCAACTCATGTAGTAAGAACATACGACAAGTCTCAACTTGCAGGAAATGAAGGGTGATTTTACCCAGCAGTATGAGAGAGTAATGGCCAGGGGTCCGAAAAGATTTCATGGAGAACAGAAAATTGGACTTGGATCTCCCTGGTGGGGAACAGTGCATGCAAAGTCACAGAAGACAGAGAGTTCAGGTCTTTTGTTGTTGTTTTGTTTTGCTCTGTTTGTTTATCTGTTTTTTGAGACAGGGTCTCACCACAAAGCCCTGGTTGTATTGGAACTCATTATGTAGACCAGACTGGCCCCAAACTCATGGAGATCAGCCTGTCTCTGCTAGGATTAAAGATGTGTGTCACTATGCCCAGGTAGAAATTTCAAGTTTTATAGAGTATGGCGTGGCGAGGACTGCATTAACAAGTTTTGACAAGTCTTGAGGAAACCCACATTTACATTACATGGTAAAGATCTCTTCATCTCATCTGGCCCCAGTAGCTAAGCAGGATTGGGTTCTTCTGCTGTGGTTTTATATCCACAGTTATTGTTTGTAACATGCCAAGTCAAGTACATGAGGAGATACATTTTACTTCAATGCAAATCTATGAATTTTGAATAAAGTTGAACAAACATTTCATATCTGGAATTGGTTATGAAAGTTTGGCAGCTACTATGAAACATAAAAAAAGTTAACTTTTTTTACTGACTTATTTTGAGAGTCCATGAGTAAAATTAGAGCTGTCTCTCCAAGCACATTTTCAGGCCACCAAGGTGGCTCAGTGGGTAAGGGCATTTGCAGCCAAGCCTAATGATCTGAGTTCAGTTCCCAGGACCTATACTATGGAAAGAAAACCAGCTCCCAAGAGCTGTCCTCTGACTTCCACGTGCACCAACACAGGTATGCACATACCCAGAACAAATAATACCCTAAAGACATTTAAAAATTGTGAGAAACACAGGGCTAGTTGGACCAATAAGGGGTGGTAGCAGTCAGCAAAAGGAAAAAGCATTGGGCTTATGCCCATATTTAACTTAATATGAATCCCATCTTTGTGTTGTCAAATACACTCTACCGAAGGAACACACTCTGATTATATTCTTGTCTGGAATTCTGAAAAATGAATGTGAAAGCAGCACCTGCCAGGGAATGATCAGAGAGATGTGCTGCGTGCCTGTAATCTAAACTAAGTCTTCTGATTAGTTTAGTTCAGGGTGCCAACAATCAGATGCACAGAAAAAGAAAATAAAAACAACATTAAAAAAATAATTTTTTAAAAAAAGATGAAATTCATAATATTTTCTGGACATATCAATCACCTTGAACCTGTTATCATAAAGTCTATGAAAATATTAATACGCTAGACAAAGGCCTTAATCTAAGGATAAAAATTGTATAGTGCATATATTTTTATTTGTTTGTTTTGTTTTGTTTTGTTTTGAGACAAGGTCTCATGTGACCCAGGTGAGCCACCAATTTGCTATAGGATACCCTTGAACTTCCTGACCCTCCTGCCACTACCTCCAGGTGCTGAGGTTACTGGCTTGTGCCACCAAACCCAGTTTTCACGGAGTTCTGGGCATCAAACCTACCCAGGGCTTTGCACATCTTGAACAAGGATTCTACCAACTAAGCAACAGCCCTAGTCCTAGAAATACTATTAAAAGAAGATGAAACAAAGTATCTCCATTTCACTTTATGCCTATTAATGGATGATATCTGTTATCTAGAATGCATATCCCAATTTATTTGTTCACTGAGATGAAGCTGGAAATAAAGGGGTAAATCTTTTTTCATGTGGTCCTAACTGGCTGAGGTAGTCCTGCAGACAGGACTTCAGAGATGTATGAACTTTAGAAATAGTCATTAAATTTATTCTATATTCATGGAAAAAGTAGTTTTAAATGATTGTCTGATAAAGTGGAATGGAAAAAACTGACCACAGCATTCTGCTAGAGATAGTTGCTACTTGCAAAGTTCTCACAAAGAACTGGCTACCAATTATCCTAGAAGGGACTCTCTTATTCCTTGCACACGGCTGGGCACACTGCCTGGATGGGTGTAATCGGAGGTTTCCTGTCCCAAATACCTGTTCCTAAATACTTGGCAGCTACTTCCCAAATTACCACACAGAGGTTTATATTATTTATAAATGCTCGGTCTATAGCTCAGGCTTATTACTAACTAGCTCTTACACTTACATTAACCCATAATTCTTATCTATGTTTAGCCACATGGCTTGGTACCTTTTGTCAGTACAACATTCTCATCTTGCTTCTCTGCATTTGCTGGCAACTCTCTGACTCTGCCCTTTCTCTTCCCAGAATTCTCCTGTTCTGGCTCTTGTGATTAATCTCTTCCTGCCCAGCTATTGGCCAATCAGTTTTTTATTAGCAAATGAGAGTAATACATATTTATATTATAGAAAAGGATTGTTACACAGCAAATGAGGGGCAGTGTCTGGTAATAGTGGATGATAACACTCATCTCACCTTGAATGTGCTTGGCCATGGTGCTCAGTCAGGACCCACTCTCCCCTACTCAGATCTGTACATGCTCTAATCCCCCCAGTCCAGAAAGTCCAGCTTCACTCAGGTGTTCAGAGTGGAGGTAAGTTAGGTCATCTTTGTCTGTCTTAGCCCCGTGTCCTGTATGCAGTCTTTACACAATCCTTCAGAGAACACTTTGTATCTGATCCTGCTCAGTACCCCTTCACACCCCAGTCCAAGGTCCTGTCAGTCATTTGCACTTGGGCAAATCCTTTTAATACCCCAAATTTCAACAAGGTAGAGTTTGCATGCCACAAAACATCCCCATCATGGATATACCATAACTCAAATCTACTTTGTCTCTCTACACATTTTTCTTCCTGGAAATTTCATGTAACACTCTTTTAAATCTGGTTTCTTTCATCTAGAGTGTTTTTCAATTCTTCATTTATGTCATAATATGTATGGAGTTAGACAAGGGTTTTCATTTCCCCAAAACCTTCTACTGAATTGATTGTCCTTTTTCTATTGAATTTCCATGGTGATTTTGTTGAAAAATCAGCTGATTGTAAATACAATATCACTGGGCATGGTGTTACACACCTTTTATCCCAGCACTCAGGAGGCAGAGACAGCAGATCTGTGTGAGTTCAGGGCCAACCCAGTACAGAGCAAGTTTCAGGCCAGCTAGGACTACATAGCAATACTATCTCTCAATAAAATTATAATATATATGTAAATATATGCATATATTATGGAGATTTATCTCTGAAATCTCAATTCTGTCCTATTTTTCCATGTGTCTGTCTGTATGTAAATAGATGCTATAATTTTACAGTAAGTTTTGAAATTGCATAATCTAAGCTTCCTAGTTTTGTCCTAGTTCAAACTTGTTTGGCAACTCCTATATTTTTATGTAAAGCCTGAGAACAACCTAGCAATTAAAAAGAGAGAGAAGAGGGCCGGGCGGTGGTGGCGCACGCCTTTAATCCCAACACTTGGGAGGCAGAGCCAGGTGAATTTCTGTGAGTTTGAGGCCAGCCTGAGCTACCAAGTGAGTTCCAGGAAAGGCACAAAGCTACATAGAGAAACCCTGTCTCGAAAAACCAAAAAAAAAAAAAAAAAAAAAAAAAAAAAAAGAGAGAGAAGAAACAACCTAGAGGTTTTAGTAAATTTTTCTTGAGGTCTAAAACACTCCATGTCATAAGTTAAAAAAAGTAAGTCACAGAGCAGAGATGTGTGTCTTACTTCAAAGGGGAGCTCCATCAGGTCCAGGTTCCCAGAGCAGTCTAGTTTCTCCAGATTCTCACAGTCTCCCAGCTCCGGGGGAATACTCTTCAGATGGTTGAAACTCACATTGAGTTCTTTCAGGTTCTTTAAGCGACCTGGTAACACAAAAGGTCAACCTCCATTGGGTAAGTCCTTCAAAGCCTTTTAAGAACAGAAACAAGCTAGGTATGGTACACAGGCCTTTAATCTCAGTGCTCAGAAGGCAGAGAAAGGCAGATCTCTGCTGTGGGATAATGCTCTTGTATACTGTAAAGATTTGTCACTCCAACTGGTTTAATAAAATGCTGATTGGCCAGTAGCCAGGCAGGAAGTATAAATGGGGCAACCAGACTAGGAGAATTCTGGGAAGAGGAAGGGCAGAGTCAGGAGTCAGATGCAGAGGAAGCAAGATGAGAATGCCTTACTAAGATAAGGTACCAAGCCATGTGACTAAATATAGATAAGAATTATGGGTTAATTTAAGTATAAGAGCTAATTAATAATAAGCCTGAGCTACCAGCTGAACATTTATAAGTAATATTAAGCCTCCAGGTCAATTATTTGGGAAGCAGCTGTTGGGTATTTGGGAACAGGCAGGTGGGGGAGAAACTTCTGCCTACAGATCTCTGTGAGTTCCAGGCCAGCCAGGTCTACACAGTGAGACTCTTTCTCAAAAACAAAACAAAACAAACAGAACAGAAAAAAAAATCTCAGGGGTGAACTGTTCACCTAATGACAGGGATCCCAGAGATGGCAGTGAGTGCCTGCATTCTAGCACTTGAAACACACAAGCAGAAAGGTCACACAGTTCTACATCAAGGGCCCTGTCTCAAAAAGCAATTCAAAGGGAGAAAAGGGGGGGAAAGTGTGAAGACATAAGACATAATTTTGTGTTTGTATTTTGAGCATTCTCTATTAAATGTCCATTCATCGTATGAATGTCAGTCTTCAGTTAGAGCATCTCACTCTTGGTGCTGATGCTGTTTTGTGGGTTTTTTGGTTGTTTTCTCCCTCGTGACACTATAGTTAGCATGTGTTTTAGCTACTTTTCTGTTGCTCTAATAAAAATCATGACCAAAAGCAACTTAAAGAAGATAGTTCAGGGCTGTAGGGACTGCTCAGTGATTATGAGCACTGGCTGCTCTTCCAAAGGACCTGGGTTCAATTTCCAGCACCCACATGGTGGCTCACAACCACCTGTAATGAGATCTGGTGCCTTCTTCTGGCCTGCAGGGACACATGCAGACAGAACACTGTATACATAATAAATAAATCTTTTTTTGTTTTGTTTTGTTTTTTGAGACAAAGTTTCTGTGCATAGTTTTTGGTGCCTGTCCTGGAACTCACTCTGTAGCCCAGGCTGGCCTCGAACTCACAGAAATCTGCCTGGCTCTGCCTCCCAAGTGCTGGAATTAAAGGTGTGCACCACCGCCACCCAGCAATAAACCAATCTGAGAGAGAGAGAGAGAGAAGGTAGTTCGGGGCTGCAGAGACAGCTCAGTAATGAAAAGCACTGACTGCTCTTCCAGAGGACCTAGGTTCAACTCCCAGCATGCACAGGGCAGCTAATAACAAACTGTAACTCCATTTCCAGGGGATCCAACACCCTCTTCTGGCCTCTTCATGCGCATGGTGCACCATTAACATACACAGGGAAAACACCAATATACAAAAATAAAATGTTTAAAAATTGAAAGAGGAAAAAAATTATCTTGGTTTATAGTTCCAAAAGGAGAGTCCATAATGGCAGAAAAGGCATGACACAGGAGCAGAAGCAGGAAGCTGACTAACCGCATGTCCGTCCACTGTAGGAAGCAGAGAATGTAGAACGGGCTACAAACCCTCAAAGCCCACCCCCCCTGACATACTTCCCCCTGCAAGGCTCCACTTCCTAATGGTTCCACATCTCCCAAACAGCACCACCAAGAGGCAATACAAGAGGCTGTAGAAATATTTGTGACCCAGTCACCACAGAGTCAGTACAGGGGATTCGTCTTCTGTATCCAGGCATCCACAGTGCACAAACCCCGGGAGGAGCTGAATCATAGGCCCTGACTATGAAGGTTGGAGCAGCTCCGAGGATAGCAGAAACTAACTGGTGCTGCTTGCTGGGGGGCTCTAACAGGGCATGAGCTAGATACAGAGATATGTACAACACTCTATATGCGTGATAAATGATTGAAGGGAACTGTTTGCAGACCACCTTTTATATCTGCGTTCTTCCAACTTGATATGTCGTGCTTCTCAAAGAGTATATAAGTGACTTTCTCAAGTAGGATGGGAACACATCCAAGAGAACGGGAAATTATCGAAATGACTGAAAAATACTGTATTCTAGCTCTGATTCTTTTTTTTTTTTTTTTTTTTTTTTTCTTAAAGATTTATTTATTTATTACGTATACAGTGTTCTACCTGCAGGCCAGAAGAGGGCACCAGATCTCTTTACAGATGGTTGTGAGCCACCATGTGGTTGCTGGGAATTGAACTCAGGACCTCTGGAGGAGCAGCCAGTGCTCTTAACCTCTGAGCCATCTCTCCAGCCCTCTTTTTTTTTTTTAAATGATGTATTTATTTATTTTATGTACACAAGAGCTCTTTCTGAACATATGCCTTTATGCTAGAAGAGGGCATCAGATCCTGTTACAGATGGTTGTGAGTCACCATGTGGGTGCTGGGAATTGAACCCAGGACCTCTGGAAGAGCAGCCAGTGCTCTTAACTGCTGCGCCATCTCTCCAGCCCTGTCTCTGATTCTTTTTTAATATTTATTTTACTTGTATATATATGTATGTGTACCACATGCACACAGGGAACCTCTGTAGTCAGAAAACAACAGATATCCCCGCTGGAACTGGAGTTACAGGCAGTTGTGATCTGCCACGTGGGTGCTGGGAATTGAACCTGGGGCCCCTGCAAGAGCAGTGAGCGTTAGCTGCTGAGTCGTCTTCCAGTTCCTTAGCTCTGATTCTTGCCTGACAGTATATACAACCGGCTGCAACCTAAAAACTAGTGCAATAATAAATACATAATAATACTCGAAAAATCCTGTCACACACATCCTAAGGAATCGGATACTTTACCATTCTGAAGCTAATTTTAAATTAGTAAACCAAAACTGACAGCTTACTTCTGCAGAAGCCACTCAATCCTCACATCTCCTGCCACTTTGTAAGTGAGACAGTCAATACAATCTACCAGCCTTATTACACTTAAGTGAATTAAGGACACGATGATCTCCATGCTACAGATAAGGAAACAGGAAAACGGGCCGTCTGGAGTGATTGCCCCAACTCACACAGGGGCCCCCCAAGTTGCCCTGGACTGGGGCTCTCTTCTCCTCCTGCACTCCTTTGTCAGAGCCCATCAGTGCTGCCTGCACATGAGAGTCTGGTAGAGAATTGGGTGTTTGTTTGGTTGGTTTTGGTTTTGTGAGACAGGGTTTCTCTGTGTAGCCCTGGCTGTCCTGGAACTCACTCTGTAGACCAGGCTGTAGACCGGGCCTGCCTCTGCCTCCCAAGTGCAGGGTTGAAAGGCATACACCACTACTTCCGGTCTTTGTAGGGAGTTTCTAAACACCAGTGCCTAACTCAGGTGTGGCGGTGCCTGCTGGCAATCTCAGTACTTAGGAGGCTGAGGCAGGAGGACCAGCAGGTATGTGGAAGCCAGAGGACAACTTGCAGAAGTCAGTTCTCTCCTTCCACCAAGTGGGTACTGTTAATATTCTGACCTGGCCCTTGGCACTGCCCTGCGGCCTGACACAAAAGCCTCATTTTAAGGAAAAAACCCTCCCCTTGCTCTCTCTCTTCACTCTTTTTCTTCCCCGCCATTAGGTACGCACACCTCTGCTTTCCATCTCTTCTCTTCTTTTCCTCTCTCTCCTTCCTATCTTTCTGTCTCCTTGTCTCTATATTATAATAAACCATTTCCACATGGATGCAGTGTCTAGGTTATACATCTAACAGATTTTGTTCCCCCGGTCCTCAAACACCTGTAGAGATCTGAAAATACGGCATTTAATATAAAAGCTTTTGATGACAGAGAGACATGTCAGCTCTTGGCAGCATCCTGTATCTCCTCCAAGAAGACAGATGGCCGCAGAAGAACTTCTACCCAAGGTTGGCCACACAGCGAAAAGCTGAGATCCTGTCCAGACTGTAAATAAGAGGAGCAACAGGGATTGGTTGTCCTCTCTGCCAAGACAGGTAGGATGACCTCTCCAAATTTCTACTACACAGAAAAAAATCTGTCAGATCTCCTGGGCCTATCAGCTGAACAAGTGCTGCCGTTGGGGCTTCTGTCCCCCCAACAACCATGGAGAGACTTGGGATTGCTGCCTAGGTAGCTGGAAAGCTGTCTCACTTCTTAAATTTATCCTTCTCAGATCTGATGGCGTGTGATGACAAGGGTGTATCAGTTTAACAGCCCCAATCCCAAGATTTTATATATATATATGCTCTCCAATTACAGACAGGCAATGCCTCATTCACAGACTTCATGGTATAGGCCAGACTGGTTTCAGATATAACTCCAGAGGTTCAAAGCTTTAATACTGATAAATGCAGCCCTGATAAACTGCTACAACATTGACTACAAAGAGTTCTTAAGAGTCCTTAAATGGATTTTTAACCCTTTGCAGTCTCCCTCCTCCTGCCTGGGCCAAGGGGCTCCCCAGACACGCCAGCCCCTGCACCAGCTGGCACCAGCTCCAAGGATGCCAACCGGGATGGATGCACCCCCACCTCCAGAGAAACGGCAGATGTGATGGTTCCTGCACTCCTGAAGAACACATCATCCCCAATTCACTGCCGGTGCCACCTCTCCAGGCTCAGACGGGCACGTGCCCAGCAACCAGAACCTGGTTTTCCAAGATGTCCCAGTAAAGGGCATATTCATTCGCTCTCACGTCTCACTCACTCACCCTTGCCTCTTCTGTACAACCAGGGCGCTTCTCTGTTCCATTCTTCCCGGCAGTTATCACTCTTCCCATGGCTAGCTCAGGTCATAAGGCCAATGATAATAATTTTTCTCCTAGCAACCTCACAGAACAGACGCCTGAGACCTCCACGATGATAGCCAATTATGCGTCTTCACTCACTCCTCCCGCCCTGTGTGACTCCGGGCTTCCCCTTCCCCACTTCACCCCTTGTCAGCTTGAAGCAGTCTCAGGAATTCAGCACCCTTGTTCCTCAACTTACTATGAATAACTCACCTTTTTGTAATAATCAAAATGGAAGAATGTTAATATTCTGACTTTCTGACTCAACCCTTGGAAACCAGTGTTAGGATTCTGACCTGCCCTTGGAGCTACCCAGCATCCTGACGTAAAAGGCTCATTTTAAGGAAAAACCCCTTTCCTTCCTCTCTCTCTCTTCTGCCTTTCCTCCCACAAGGTGTGCACCCTTGACCCCCCATTCCTCTCTCTTTCTCTCCCTCCCTCTCCCTCTCTCTTTCTCTCTCTTCTCTTCCTCTTTACTATCTTTCTCTTCATCTCTCTATTATAATAAACCATTTCCGTGCGGATGCAGTGTCTGGATTGTAAATGATTGTCTACCTCTGTCCCGCCACCATGCCCACATGGCATGGGTCACCTGCCAGCCCACCACTGCATCTGCCCAGATGCCGGCATGTTTCCCTGCACAGACAGGGTACCCTCAGAGTCCACTGTGCAGTATATCATAACAGGTACTGCAGACTGAAGCCAGTTGCCAGTCTTGGGGGCAAGCACCTTTACCTGTTGACTCATCTTACCAGAGCACCTAGTCTTGCCACACTAGGAGTAACAAAGAAACAGGCCAGACAAGGCCTCTGACAAACTGTCCAATAATGTTCCCATCCAGTGTCCTAGGACATTTGAGAGCCTGTACCAGGCATGGTCAGACTTTTGACATTATGACACGGCATTGTCATCTGCAAAGTTCAAGAGTCAAGCACTGAAATTAAGCAACAAAATCTCATAGGGTTTTAAGTAAGTTTTGCATTCTGTGTTGGGCCACATTCATAGCTTCTCTGGGCCTGGTGTAGCCCAGAGGCCACAAGTTGGACACATGCATGCTAGTTCCTCAGACCCCAAGAGAAAGAAAGACATCGGTAATCATTGTCATCTTCATTTTAAGATGATGCAACCAGACAATGAAATGACCAAGAATTATTAAATGTGGATTAATCAAAACAACAGAAGCTAAGCTAAACTTACCAATATATTTTATTCTAACCCGTCAATAATCTTGTTACTAGCGTGTCTTTACTCCTCTGTAGCTCAAGTGCTGGGATTAAAGGAGTGTACCACCACACCCAGCAAAAAAAAAAAAAAAAATTTTTTTTTTTTTGGTTTTTGTTTTTTTTTTTTTTTTTTGGTTTTTCAAGACAGAGTTTCTCTGTGTAGCTTTGCGCCTTTCCTGGGACTCACTTGGTAGCCCAGGCTGGCCTCGAACTCACAGAGATCCGCCTGCCTCTGCCTCCCGAGTGCTGGGATTAAAGGCGTGCGCCACCACCGCCCGGCTTTTTTTTTTTTGGGGGGGTTTTTTGAGACAGGGTTTCTCTGTGTAACAGCTCTAGCTGTCCTGGAACTCGCTTTGTAGACCAGACTAGCCTTGAACTCACAGAGATCCACCTTCCTCTGCCTCCTGAGTGCTGGGATTAAAAGTATGTACCTCCGCTTCCTGGCTCAGAAAATTCTTAAAGTGTTGCCCACTCACATGCCTTCAGGTTTCTGAGCAACTGTGAAATTTCTATCACTGCTAAGTCTTGCAGGCAGATTTCATGTCCCAAAGGGGACACTGAACCGTGGCTCTGGGAACAGGGAAGTAACTGAGGACATCCAGGAGCAGGAGGAAGAGGAAATGGGGTGTTCGCACTGTGCCACCTGCCCTACACCTGCCTGCTCACCACACAGGGGCTGAAGAGGCCTGCCAGGAACCTACCAACTTCAGCTGGGAGACTCGTGATTTGGTTTTTCGGCAAATCCAGAATTCTCATTGCTTGAAACAGCTCGATGTATGTAGGAATGATCTGAATCAGGGTGCTGTGAATGTGCCACTCTTTGAGGTGCGTCTGCTCCTTCAGCGAATCAGGCAGCTCCTGAAACAGAATGAACAGCGTTAGTCAGAGGCAGTTCCTCAGTGGTACCCAAGCCTCAACAGACCAAGGATTTATTCAAAATATAAAAGGCATGTGAGAGCATGGGGCCATTTCTGCAGAAGCCAGTGGTGATTTGTAGACGAATTGTTAAATAGTCTTATTAAATAAAAAACACGGAGCCAGATATCGGGGTTAAAACCTGAGAGATCAGAGGAATAGGAAAAGCCACAAGCCAACCTCACCTCGCCGACACCTCAGCTTCCAAAGAGACCCCTTATTTCCGGTATACCCACGCCTATATGCCTTTCTGTTCTGCTATCTCATTTGCTCTCTCTGTCCAGCTACATCACTTCCTCTTCCTGCCTAGCTCTGTCATTTCCTGTCTGTCTATACAGACCTCCAAACCTTTATGGTTAACTAGTGTTGGAATTTAAGGTGTGTGCTACTATGCCTGGCTGTTCCCAGTGTGACCTTGAACTCACAGAGATCCAGACAGATTCCTGCCTCCCAAATGTTAGGATTAAAGGTGTGTGCTACCATTGCTTGACTTCTATGTTTAATATAGTGTCTGGCTTTTTCCTCTGATCCTCAGATAAACTTTATTGGGATGCACAAATAAAATATCACCATGGTGATTGTCATTAATTTTACAATAGCAGAGCAGCTTCATTTCAGATATGTGACAATAAAATCAAATCCTAGCCAGGCCTAGTGGTGCAGACCTGGAAGTCCATCTGTTTGGGAGGATAAGGCGAAGCATCACAAGTTCAAGGTCAGCCTTGACAACTTAGCAAGAGCCTGTCTCCAAATATAATTAATTATATTAACTATTTAACATGCACAGTTATCAGAATAAGGGAAAGAGTGATTGAGCAGGACACACAACATACTCCTCTGGCCTCTGAGCTCATACAAGCATAGGTACACACACGTACACACACATACTCACATACACAAATACACACACACCTCATATATAGTTCATGTAGTTAATAGTTTGTGTGTGTGTGTGTGTATGTGTGTGTAAAGCCTAGTGAACACAGATGACCAGTTTCACAATATTTATCAACAGCATACATTTAACATCTTCTAAAAATAAAATCTGCCCTATATATTCCATGTTGGCATGTACAAACTTTGACATCATGACAGACATTGACATCTACAAAGCTCATTCTTGAGAACTGCACAAATTGAGTTTAAAAACCTGCAAAAAATCCCTTATTTTAAATAAGCTTATGATTATGTATTGTTGGTCTGCATCTATAGCCATTCCGGGACGCATTTGGCCTGCAGGGAGCAGGTTGGGCACACCTGGTTGTTTTAGACATTTATACTCTATTACTCTGTAGTTGCTTTTAGAACTATTTGAACCAGGCGGTGGTGCAACACACCTTTAGTCCCAGAACTCAGGAGAGGCAGGTGGATCTCTGTGAGTTTGAGGCCAGCCTGGTCTATAGAGTGAGTTCCAGGACAGGCTCAAAAAAAAAAAAAAAGAAAAGAAAAGAAAAGAAATATTTGATGAATAACTAGTGTTTTCCATACCAAACCCTCAAGTGCTTTTATGTTTCTGAGTATAATAGAAGCAAGAGCTTCTGAAAAACAGGCAGTGTGCAGTAAACCCCTTCCAACCCAGCCTCCACTTTCTTTCAGCTGCACTATATCCCTGGATGTAGTGGTATTTGCTCCATCCATGACCTTGGGTTATAGGGCCTACCCTTCTTCCTGTTCCTTTTAAGAGTCCGGTACAAAGGCAGGAAGCACCGCCTCCTTCAGGCCCTATAACCCAAGGTCATGGGCAGGACAAACACCACTAGACCTGGCTTTAGCTTCTGAAGGAATAATGATGAGGGCAGTGGCAGCCACAGCCTCCCTAGTTCAAGTGTGCTGGGCTAAGAACATAATGGTATGGAAAGGTGCTTAAGACTTCTGAGCAGCAGCTTGTCCCACTGAAGAAATCCAAACCACCAAGCCCAAGCTACGTGGGAGGTACTTGGCAGTAAAGGGAGAGACAAGGGTCCCCGACATCATGAAGGTGAACATAATGTTCCTTCCCATCAGCAATGTGTGGTGCAGCACTGTATGGAGAGTGGCAGCTCTGTGCTTATAACTGACCTCACGATCACCGCTGCTGTGTGTGGTCAAGCTTTACCTACCAATGTCCTTACACTCAGGTATTACGTCATTAAAGACTGTGAGACAGGTAAAGTGGGCATTATCACCAAGGTGTATTTGAAGGAAAGCTAGAGGCTGGGAAGATGGCTCAGTTGGGAAAATGCTTACCTCACAAGCTTGGGGACCTGAGTTTGCTCCCCAGAACCCACTTTAATGTCAAGTGTGGTGGCTCATGTCTTTAATACCAGCCTTGGAAAGGTAGAGGTGGTGGGTAGATCCTGGGAACCTCACTAGCTTGCCAACCTGGTCCAATGGGCAAGTTCTAAGTAAAAGTGAGAAATCCTATCTCAAAAAACAAGGTGGAGAGGAACTGAGAAGACGCCCTAGGTTGACCTTTGTCACACACACACACACTGTACCCATATACATACCAGACAGAGACTCCCCTGATGTGGATATGTGGCCAGGGCTGTGTCTGCTGACAGCACATGAGAATGATATACCAATGGTCTTTCACCAAAAGACAAGAAGTGGGTCAGGGTGACGGCTTGGGGGCAACAGCACTTGCTGTGAAAGCAAGAGTGAGTGCAGTCCCCACATATGCCTGTATCTCCCATGGAGACGGCAGTTCCTGGGGGCTGGCCAGCCCTGGCAGTAAAAGACGGCTTTCTAGAAATGGACAGCTGGTTCAGCTGTTATAAGCACTAACTTTTCTTGCAGAACACCTGGGTTCAGTTCCCAGCACCCACACAGTTGCTCATAGCAGTCTGTAACTCTAGTTCCAAAGGATCTGACATCTTTTTCTTGCCTCTATGGGCACTAGACACACATGTGGTACACAGACATACATGCAGACAGAACACCCATACACATAAAATAAAAAGCAAAATTTCAAAACAATTTCTTAAAGGTGATTTTCCAATTCAGTAAGAAACCTTGTCTCAAAAAAATAAAGTGAGCTGGGTGTGGTGGTGCACATCTTCAATCCTAGTACTCAGGAGGCAGAAGCAGGTGGATCTCTCTGAGTGTGAGGCCAGCCTGGCCTACATAGCAAGTTCCAGTTTGGCCAAAGTTACATAGTGAGACCCTTTCTCAAAACAAAACAAAACAAAACAACAATAATAATAATAAAGTAGAGGGCCAGTAGAATGGCTTACCAAGTAAAGGTGCTTGCCACCAAGCCTAACAACCAGAATTCAATCCCTGGGACCCACATGGGGGAAGGTGAGAACCAACTCCCCAAAGTTGTCCTCTAACTTCCACATGTACACACACAAACACACACACACACACACACACACACACACACACATTCTGATTCACCAAGGTGGTTCACTGAGTACAAGTACTTGCAACCGAGCCTGATAACCTGAGCTCAGTAAATAGGCACTATCTGTGTACCTACTGATCTAAATGATGGAAATGTATTGAGAGCTGCTCATAGCAAAAGGGCATGAAAGTATACAGCAGTTAACAACTAGTGTTCAAAAGATCAACCTATCAGAACCAAGGGTTCTGGTAAAGGACTAAGCCATATTCAAGATATGTTGGAGTTATTGCCTTTTGAATGAATTGGCTGTTTCTTGTTGTAAACTTCTTATGCAATTACAGCTATGATGTCTCCCCATTAACCATGCATTTTTATAGAATACGTATATGTAATCTCATGATTACATCTCAGTCTTATGGGCATATAAATCTGTGGGTGGTCAGGAAGAAGACTTGTCATTTAGCTGTGTGATTTTGATATACAGAAAATATACTAGGAGATGCTTCACAGCCAGATCCATTGTCCCACGTGGACTGTAGACTCTTAAAGCCTGCTTTGTTCCTTTTGCTCAGACTAACACAGAAAATAATAATCTCTCCTCAGCCTAACATTTAGTTCATTTTTACCTCAGAGCAAGTTCAAACTAGACTAAAGGCTTTTGTAAATAGATCATAAGTTTAAAACTTTACAGTTATGCACAAGGTCTGAGTCCCAGGTGTCTCACCAAGGTTACTAACACAAAACACCCTAAGAAAAGCCTGCCAATTCTTCGCTTGCCAAGTCTGCTGATAAAAAGCTATGTCTCAGAGTTTGTTGCACCGGGCACTGTGCCCCCTCCCTCTGGTCCTGAGACCTTGGAACTTTGCATTACCATGGTAATGGCTCTGCTCCTTACCATCTATTCTAGGAACGTGCTATGACCTTGAGGGTTTGGAAACTTTTCTCAGGATTTCGAGGAGTCTCCTGTTAGAAATGTAAGGAGTCAGGCAAGAGAGGAGCTAAGAATGAGAGCTGAAAAGAAGCTGTAGAGTTAGAGAAGCAGGAGAACAAGGAGAGAACAGCAGAGATCAGAAGCTTACTCAGAACAGTAAAGGGGATGGACTGAAAGAGCATGGCGTGCGTAGACTCATTTGAGATCCCTCAGATTAGGTTCCTAGCTGGTTGTAGATTCTTTCATGGACTCTGGGAGAAAGTTCTTCGGGCAGGCACCCGAAAAGCTTTCATTAGAAATGCAAAAAAGAAAGAGCAAGGAGGCTTTATGGAACAATCTCATTCTGAGGGAACTATAGCTCACAGAATGTTCACTTGGTTCATTCTCACCACAGCCCAGAGCTCTTTTCACATGTGTGAAGCCATGGACTCAATCCCCAGCAGTTAAAAAAAAAAAAAAAAAAGAGCACATTTTTTTAAATGCATACAAATGAAATAAGCTACTGCTTCAGGTCACATGGCTTCTAAAAGATGACCTCTGAGTCTCAAGTGCGGTGCACACCTGGAATCCCTGCACTTGGGAGACAGAGGCAGTACGATCCAGAAGGTCAGACTGAAGCCATCCTCAGCAATACAGCAAGTTCAAGGCCAGCCTGGGCTACATTGTACCCAGTCTCAAACAACAGCGAAAGGACAGGAGGACCCAGCTCAGAGTAGAGGATAGGCTCTTTCACATCCACTGGAAAGCCCTCCACAGACCAGAGCATTCATTTGGCCAAAGTTAAGGCTCAACCTCAGCAATAACATAACCCTGAGTGCCTACTTTGTACAGACAGACAGACACTCACCTTCCACTGTGCCCCTGAAAGTTCAAACACAAATGGATTGCTCCGTTTGTCTCTGTCCTTGACCCATGCACTCTGCCTGGTGATGGAGTTCCTCTCTATCTTTTCCAGGAGCCTTGCGCTGGTATCCACGAAGCCGTTCTTGCAGTACTGTGCCTGGGGCACGCCCTTCCTCCTGCACTCAGCCACAAAGTCCCACTCTTCCTTTATCCTAAGACAGGAAGCAGAAGACTTGTTATTTCCCTGGGAAAACAAGCAGGCTTGGTCCTCCACTTCCCTGGAACCTGGTTTCCCACTGTTGGCTGCCAAAGGCCTGTCCTGATCTTACTTTCCTGCCGCCAGGAATGCTGGGAACACTGAGACCCTTCTGTGAATCACTAATTCCCACAACTAAAAAAGATGAGCTGAGTTAGATGGAATCTTTGGCTAAACCTCCTACCAAAATTATCGACACATTCGCTTAAGTGTGGTTTCTTTTAAAACTATATTACAGTGTCTGCTTTTGACTCCACATCCCCACATTTCTGTAGCGGGTTCCCAGCTCTATCTGCAAGCATCACCTTCTTTTTGTCTGTTTTATTAAGGCAGAGTCTCCTATAGCCCAGCCTGGCCTCGAACTCACTAGGCAGCTTTGCATGTGCTGCTGCCTTGCTCTGTAAACATCACCTTCCGGTACAACTTTTTGCTGACAAGAAGCCACGTTAGATATCGTGGAGGTTTCGTGCTTGGCATTAGACTGAGGGATCAGGAACACTTAATAATTAATACAGCTCCAAAGTTTCAATCACAGGAAGAAGCGCTCTGGGGAAAGGCACCCAGCAGGGCTCCATATGCTGGTGCAGGCCTGTAGTCCCAGCACCTGAGAGGTGAAAGCAGGGCCAGGAGTTCAAGGCCAGCCTCTGAAACACAGTTGGCCAGAGGACATCCTGAAAATGTCATTTCTCTTCCATCACTCAGGTCCCAGGAAACAAACTCAGATCCACAGACACAGCAGTAAAGGCCTCCTCCTGCTGAGACATCCCCCTGCCTCAGCTTTTTGTGCTTCTGAAACCAAATCAGAAGGCAGATCCAGGAAACATAGTGTGAAGATTACACTATATCTTTCCTATATCACAAATTACAAACCCATATAAATACAGCCTGTAATCCCAGCACCGGGAGGTGCCGGCAGGACAATTAGAAGTTCAAGCTCGCCAAAAAAACAAACAAACAAACAAACAAAAAAAAAAAAAAAGTAGTTCAAGCTCAGCCAGGTGGTGGTGGCGGCGCATGGCTTTAATCCCAGCACTCCGGAGGCAGAGGCAGGAGGATCTCTGTGAGTTCAAGGCCAGCCTGGTCTACAAAGCAAGTTCCAGGACAGCCAGGGCTACACAGAGAAACCCTGTCTTGAAAGCAAAACAACAAAACAAAAAAAAGTTCAAGCTCATTCTTGTTACACAAGTTCAAGACCACCCTGGGTTACTCAGGCTGATTTGGTCTGAAGACAAGTGGTGCTTATAAGATGATTTAGCAGTGAAGACACTCACTGCCGAGCCTAATGACCTAAGTTTGACCCCGCAGAACCCTCATGGAAGAGGGAATTGACTCTTACAAGTTGTCTTCTGACCTCCACGGGTGTGCAGTGGCAGGAGTACTCATGAGTGCATACAACAAATTATTTAAAAAAAAAATATTGTAGGGGGCTGGAGAGATGGCTCAGCAGTTAAGAGTATTACCTGCTCTTCCAGAGGACCCGGGTTCAATTCCCAGCACCCACATGGCAGCTCACAACTGTCTGTAACTCCAAGATCTAACACCCTCACACAGATATACATGAAGGCAAAACACCAATGCACATAAAATAAAAAGGTAAAATTATAAATTATTTTTTAAAAATAGATTATAGATAAATTGATTGACTGATTCATACTTTACACCTTTTTCTCCCCCCCCCCCGCCCCCCGCCCCCAGAGCTGAGGACCAAACCCAGGGCCTTGCGTTTGCTAGGCAAGCGCTCTACCACTGAGACTTTACAACTTTTGTTGCTAACTTAAAGCTAACAAACAGCCGGGCCGTGGTGGTGAAAGCCTTTAATCCCAGCACTCGGGAGGCAGAAGCAGGTGGCTCTTTATGAGTTCAAGGCCAGCCTAGTCTACAGAGCAAGTTCCAGGGCAGCTAGGACTACACCGAGAAACCCTGTCTTGAAGAACAAAAACAAAACAAATAAACAAAGCTAATACAAATACGCCATCATTTGCCAATTGGATGTAGGGTCAGGAACTGCCTTTGAGATGAGTTAGCCAATTGGAATCCCATTTCGCCTTTAACCACAATGTACCCCTCAAGAATTTGGTTTTGGGGCTGGAGAGATGGCTCAGTGGTTAAGAGCATTGTCTGGGGCTGGAGAGATGGCTCAGCGGTTAAGAGCACTGGCTGTTCTTCCAGAGGTCCTGAGTTCAATTCCCAGCAACCACATGATGGCTCACAACCATCTGTAATGAGATCTGGTGCCCTCTTCTGGCCTGCAGGCATACATGCAGGCAGAACACTGTATACATAATAAATAAATCTTAAAAAAAAAAAAAAAGAGCATTGTCTGCTCTTCCAGAGGTCCTAAGTTCAACTCCCAGCAACCACATGATGGCTCACAACCATCTCTAGTGGGATCTGATGCCCTCTTCTGGCATAAAGTTGTACATTCAGATAAAGCACTCATATTCATAAATAAATAATAAAAATCTTTAAAAAAAAGAATTCTGGTTTTGGTTTCTTCACAGAGAATAAAAGTTATAGACGTATGTAAAGCCTCCTGGGTCTACAGCCTTCTTGGCTTACCATCCTTGTGTTATGTTGGACGGTGTTGATATGATTGTATGCTCCCATTTACCACGGAGTTTTTAGAAGCATGACCTCAACTTTGTGTGTTTTGTGGTATTGTTTTTGTTTGTTTGTTTTTTAGAGTTTATTGTTATTTGTGTGTGTGTGTGTGTGTGTGTGTGTGTGTGTGTGTGTGTGTGTGTGTGTACCTGTACATGCACGCGTATATGCCATGTTTGCATATGAGTATCCATGGATGAAGGCTTTGGATTCCCTGGAGCTAGGTTACAGGAGGTTATGAGCAGGTCGACCTGGGTGCTGGGACCTGACCTCAGGTCCTCTGGGAGAGCAGCAAGCACTCTTAACTGCTGAGTCATCTCTCCAGCTCTGCAACTTAGTGGTGTGTGTGTGTGTGTGTGTATGTACTTGTGTCTATGTGCGCCAGGTATATGTAGTGCCCACAGAGGCCAGAGGACATCATCACATACCCTGGAGCTGGAACTACAGGTGGTTGTGAGTCAAACCCTGGTCCTCCACAAGAGCAGCAAGTGTTCTAACTCCTGAGCCATCAAGAGAACTCTTTTACTCCCATTTCATGCGTTTCTGAGAGTCAGGCTGCATCATTTCAAGTTCAAGTAGATGGACAAAATGTGTGAACAAAGGAGCACCAGGTGGTCTAGTGAGTTCAGTGAAGGGCAGCAAGTGGCCTCTGTGGGGTTGAGCATAGAGGGATTTCTGTGCCATCTCTGTCCTCCTTGTGCCTACAGTGTCTGGACATTACGTAACTCCTCACAGCTCTGGGTGTCACCGTTAAAGGGATGCAGTACAGCACCACACGGGTTAGGAAGTCTGTGGGGGAAAGTGGCCTTGACAGTGAGAAACCCTCCTCTTCCTCTGGGGAGGACAGAGGGAAGAGTTCCTTCCTCCCGGCAACCAGCACCCTGCCTGAGTCCCCACTCCCACCAAGCTGGAATAACAGGCATCAAAATGTACTTCTCCAGTGCGCTCTTCTCCAGCCTCTCAGCCTCCTTCTTCTGCCATGCTCTGTGCTTCTTGACACGAGTTTCCCACAAGGCTCTGACGACAGAAATGTCAAACACCACCACTTTGTGTCCCATTTGGGGAGCAGCATAAAGTTACCTATAAAAAATACATATGTCAGCTTCATATGCACATGGACTGTGTTTTGTCAAACAAATGCGCACAAGCCGGGTCTGGTAACAAACACTTAATCCCAGCACTCAGGAAGCAGAGGCAGGTGGATCTCTGTGAGTTCGAGGCCAGCCTGGTCTGCAGAGCGAGATCCAGGACAGGCACCAAAACTATACAGAGAAACACTGTCTCAAAAAAACAAAAAAAAAAGTGTATATGTATGGGGTGTGTGTGTGTATGTGTGTGTGTGTGTGTGTGTGTGTGTGTGTGTGCATGTAGATATGTGCTAGTATCCAGGGAAGCCAGACACTTTGTGTTGCCCTGGAGCCAGAGTTTCAGATGGTTGTGAGACACCTGATATGGGTAGTGGGAACCAAACTCAGATCCTCTATAGAAGTTCAATTTCTCTAAAGAAATAACTGAGTTATTGATTGACTGGGGTAAGAGTGAGTACCTCAGTCACCTCTATGTCTTATGTGACAGGTACAGGGAGATGCTACAAAGACAAGGAGGAATGATCTACATTTCAAGAAATAGGAAGTTACTGTTGGGGGCAAAAAGCCATTAAGAACAAAAACAACGTAAAACCTTTATTATATTCTTCCACCCCAAAGGGTCCATGGCTCAACACCAACTCCCCAAAACTTGTTCTCTGACCTTCAGACTCATGGCATGGCACACATGTGACTTGTACACACACACACACACACACACACACACACACGCACACGCACGCACGCGCACACACACACACACACACACACGCGCACACACACACACACACACACACTGCAAAACAACAACAACAAAAACAATAACGAATAACATCTTAAATTGAAATAAAAATCAACCAACATGCCCAAGTAAAGCTGACTGCATCTACAGAGTAAGAAACTGAGGAGCAGTTTACTAGGGTGGAGGTGCAGAGTGGGTGAGAAATGGCACAGGGCTGGAGGGACAGGTCAGACTTTTAAACTGAATGTACTGTTTTTCTGTGTGTGAGTGTTTTACCTGTATCTACATCTGTGCGCCATGTGCATGTAGTGCCCACGGAAGCCAGAGAAACAGAAAGAAGACTGAGGTCCCTTCCACACCTCCCACGTCAGTCCACAGGCTATCAGGGAGAACTCCAAACGTCTGCATGCAGGGACATATTTCGGCTCAGCATTTGAATCAGAGAATCAGATATCTGAGGCTGAACCAACTGTCACGGAGCCACAAGAGGAGGGAAGCCTTGCAGAGAGTGTGGCAAGTTGGGTTGGGAGTGACAGGGGGCACAGCCATCAATGCAGATTTAGTTGACAAACTTTCCATGCCTCCCCCGCCCCCCCCCCCCCCCCCCCCCCCCCCCCCGACCTCAGCTCAGTTATGGCAGAACCGCTTTACAAAGGCATTGGCTTCCTGGAGCCAAGGGCATGACTGGAAAAATGTGTCCCCTGGCACCAGAGCTCTGGTGTCCACTCAGTCATATGCCAGGGGATTGGAGGGGAACATTCAGGTCACCTAGTCCTCTCCCTTGTCAACTGATAAGCTGGGCTGTCAAGGGCTTAGGAGGCTGGAGGTGTGGAGTGGGTACCAAGCTGACAGCTCTGAGCATCATGGGAAAGATCTGGAGGAGCTTGGAAGCGACCCAGCAAAGTCTCCCATACTGATGCCACGCCATTTTGATACTCCCGTTGTGGGTACAGAGAGAGGCAAGAACAAAGGAAGGAGAGAGAAAGCAGGGGCCAGGGAACACTTGGATGCTACGGAGGGACGGACCTGGCTCCCTGTGACCATCTGACTGCAATGAAGATATCCTGAAGGGATACTTTTGCCTCTTACCTGTGACTATCATACTATTGAGACAGCGGACCTGCTCCCTAAAACTGGAATTTCCCCCAATAACCTCACACTGGGAGAAAGAAAAGGCTGGGGGCTGGAGAGATGGCTTAGAGGTTAAGAGCACTGACTGCTCTTCCAGAGGTCCTGAGTTCAATTCCCAGCAACCACATGGTGGCTCACAACCATCTGTGGTAAGGTCTGGTGCCCTCTTCTGGTCATACATACTGTATACATAATAAATAAATCTTTAAAAAAAAAGAAAAGAAAAGAAAAGAAAAGGCTGAAACTTCAGCTAGCCTTTCTTTGTATCTCGAAAAGGAGAAACTTGTATCTCAGAAGATTTCACACAGTTCTGGCCACTGGTCAGATCATGTTGCAGCAGAGATTGGAGCCCAGGTGATGGGCAGGGTCACATGACCAGGAGAGTTTAGCTGTGCAGTATCTCTTACCTTCTGTTTAAACTCTAACCCCATGCCAGGACTGTGAAGGTGGACCGGGTCCTCTAAGCCTCTTTGTTCCATTTCCAATACAGCCACACTGAATACACCCAGCTCTCCGCTCTGTGCTGATGTCTGTTTAACTGGCCTATCAAGGATGCCAGCTGGGCCTAGCTTGTTCCGCAGCTGGCGCCCAGGTTCTGCCCCTAACAACTCTTAACAACATCATCCCACCTGCCCTTCCTTCCCTAACACCTGAGGGTCAAGTTCCCAGCCTTCCCCTGGGCTCCTTCTAGGTGTATCCTGTAAGGGAAGATATCATCAGTCCAGCTCCTTCCAAGGGAATAGCTACAGCCAATAGGAACTGCTCAGGAGACCAGGATTCTGGGTGGGGGTGGGGTGGGGGGTGGGGAGCCCTACACTCCACAGCTGTACACTCCACAGCTGTACACTCCACAGCTGGAAGGCAGAATGGGTTTTCTGATAGAACAGTGGGGTAGCCAGGGGCTAAAGTTTAAAGTAAGGTCAGAACAGCCACCACTGCACTTCAGCTGAATTCTAAACTGAATTTCATTTTATGCAGCCTGCTCTGAGTTTCCCTTGGGACATTTGATTATTGTTAGGGTAATTTGTTAAACTAGAAGCTCAAGTCAGGAGAGACAGAGGGTACAGAAAGGATTAAGAGAAGAACAGGGGCTGAGTCAGATGGCCCAGGCTGGAACCCTGCCTCCTGGCTGACTGGCTACAAATCCCTGGGGACAGAGCTGCTGGATTTTCATGTGGATAAGATACAACCACAGCACCCAGCTTGGTGAGAGATCCTGTGACCACGGGATCAAGTGCAGCTTAAGATGGAACCTGTCAGGGTTGGGGATTTAGCTCAGTGGTAGAGCGCTCAAGCGCAAGGCTCTGGGTTCGGTCCTCAGCTCCGGGGGGAGGAGGGGGGAGGATGGAGCCTGTCACCCAGTAAGGATGGGGATGGGGTGTCAATTAACTAAAGAAAAGAAATCAAGACAGACCATTGGTCATCAATTAAGCGTAAGATGTTAACAAAAGGTGAGGGCTGAGGTATGGCTCAGTTAGTAGAATTTTTGCCTGGCATGCAGAAAATCCTTAGGTTCCTTCCCCACCCTGGGCTACATGAGACCCTGTTTAAAAACAAGAAACCAAACTGACACACCAGAGGTCCGTGGGCATCAAGGGATTTTTCCCCACTTGACTGGGTTAGGCGGTTCTACGGACCGGCGACTAGAGGACGCCCCAGGCCCTGGTGACTGTTCAGCCAAGAAGCCGCAGCACCTGGGCTGTTAACAGAGCTGGACAATCCTCTCGTGGGTCTCCAATCACTTTGTCTCCCTTGCCTCCACCCCTGCCCCACCCACACCAGGGGGCGCACGAAGCTTTGTGAAAGAAAGGACCACGCCCCCAACCCTCCCTCCCAGTTAGATGCCAAGCCTATTTTCCAAGGATCAGAAGAGGGCACAAACAAAGATGATTTATCACCCCCTGGACAGCACTTTGAAACTCAGTCTTGGGCACCGTGATGGTCCTCCCGAAAGAACCAGGAGGATTCCTGAGGACCTTGTCCCGACTGCAGCCCACCTGAGGGCACCCGTGCATCCCGACGTGATTTCTGTCGCCCCACTCAGTTGTGGTTCTTGAACTAAGCACCGATCAAAGCCTGGTCCCCTCCGTGTGCTTGGATGGTTGCTGGCCGGAGCTCACTAGCCAAAGCCACAACGCAGGCGCGGTGGCGGGTCCCCCAAGCAGCCGCGACGCCCCACTCAGCTTCTGCGCAGTCGCAGGACCGGCGCTCCCATCTGCTAGCTCACACCCCTCCGCCGCTGGGGCCGAGACCACCCGCCACTCACCTTCCCTGTGCGGGTGGTGCTGAGAGTCCCCGGCCGCGGCTGCCACCCTGTAATCCGCTTTCGGCGCTGTTTACACTCTCAGAGCAACACCCCCAGCGGAAGGACTACCGTGCCTGTGCGCTAACAGGCTATATTTGTAAGCGGATAATATGATCTGGAGGACATGTGCTGATAAACTATCTATCTATTCTATGTGACTCAGCCTAGCAAGAGACAAAACAGATCTGGTAGGGAAGGGCTTGGCACCCGGGCACAGCAGGCTTATTGAACGAGCTCGGCAGGCAGAATCCCCTGAACGCCTCCACAGAGGGCTGGCGATTTCCAGCTAGGAAAGCCTTGCGAACAGAAGAAAACAGAGCTAAGGGGTAAGCATTCTGTGGTCTCGGTTTTGGCAACAAGCCAAACACGAGACATGATTAGAAAGCGCATAGGAAGGGATCAAGGTTATGTAAACTTTTTTTTTTTTTTTTGCGATGTTTGAAGCAATACATTGAAAGTCTTGATTTCATCCTTTTTTTTTTTTTTTTTTTTTTTTTTTTTTTTTTTTTTTTTTTTTGTCTGTTTGCTTGCTTGTTCCTTGTATCCTTAAACGTTTGCTACTTGGGAAATAGTCTTACCGATGGCAGACACTGGAATGACACCCAGTGAGTAAAGGAACTCCAGTGTTCGCCCAGGATTCTAAGCCATTATAACAGCAAGGCCTCCTCACACACCTTGGTTTGAATCTGAAGTCCTGGAGTGTACCCAAAATCCCCGCACTTGGGAAGCAGAGAGTCAGGAGGTCAAGGTCATCCTTATCTACACTTGATTCAAGTCCAACCCAGAACAACTAATACCCCATGCCAACTCCTCAACTAATAAGCAAGGTGACACACACATGGAATCCCAGCATTCTGGAGGTGGGTGCAGGGAGATCAGAAGTTTAGGGTCATCCTCAACTACATATGGAGTTCAAGGCCAGCCTGGTCTACTTGAGACACAGTCTCAAAATTCAAACAAAAACCCTGAAAGCTGAGTGTGGAGTCTCGTGCCCTTTAGTCTCAGTTCTTGCCTGGTATGCATGAGGCCCTAGATTCAATCCCTAATGTTATAATAAGAATACTACTTTGAGAATACACTTATACTAAAAAAAAAAAAAAAAAAAATTGTCATCAATCTGAAATTTATGTCTAAGTGATTGCCTTGTTTTGTCTGCCAGCCTTTACACCTGAGCTGGCAGGATCTTGCTCAACTACAGAGCCAGAGAGCCGTATCTCTAACAAGCCTTACCTGATGCCAGCATTGCTGGCTCGTGACCACATGGTAAGAAGCGGGAATTAGCACAGTCTGGTGCAGCGGTAGCCAGGTCAGCTCCTGGCTGGTAGGACTGACCCAACAGTGCCCCAGGAGGTCTTAACTTCTGGGCAGAGTCACAGGGTCAGGTTTACACGCGTGCTGAGGTTGCCTCTGACAAACAGCCAGGAGATACTCTAAAACACAAAATGTGTTTACTCTTGTGTAAGGAATTGTTGGTAATGCACTAAACTCACATGTACAGATTGCTGCAGCTCTGGGCTGGGCACATCCAAAAAGACAAGTGTGGCAGTGCACACTTGTGATCCCTACTCTCAGGAGGTGGAGTAGGCAAGTCAGAGGTTCAGAGTCATCCTAAGCTATTTAGGAAGTTTGAGGCCAGCCTGGGCTATATAAGACCCTGTGGAGGAAAACACCACCACCACCAACACACACACACACACACACACACACAGAGCTTGCCGCTTCTGAGCTCCCTGAATGCACCAGGGAGACCTGTGCCCTGTGGTACTCACTTCCCCAAGTGCCCTGGAAACCATAAACAGCCTAACATATATACTGATACACAGCTTCCTAGCTGGGGTCCAAGAGAACAGCACCGTTTAAGGCAATGGTTCTCAACCTGTGGGTCCTGACCCCTTTGTGGCCAGAAGACCCTTTCCTAGGGTCACCTGAAACCATTGAAAAACACAGATATTTACATTACAATTCATAACAGTAGCAAAATTACAACTATGAAGTAACAACGAAATAATTTTATGGTTTGGGGTCACCACAACATGTCACAGCATTAGGAACCACTGCTTTTAGACATTCAGCCCCAGCATGCTTATCTCCCTTCCAAAGGGTTCTACCACACCCAGATAACCAAACCTTTACTCAGGTCATCTGAGACTGTGGCATGTGAACATGAGTCACATGCATTTCAAAGCTTTCTTCCAGGAAAACCCGCCCCCCCCCCATGTCTCGTACCTGACTTCCCTCCCATTATGATGTGTGTGCAGAAGAACGAAGCATGTTATACACTGCCTTTCAATTATTGAATGGTAGCAAGTAGCAAGGGCTGCTGACTTGCTGCTTCACATCTGCAGGCTAAAAGTCCAGGGAGAGCGCCCTGGGCTAATGGTGGTCCTCACAGGCCATCAGCCACACTCCTGAATCGTGCTGCAAATGTGCGACCCAGCAGCCACAGCTGTTGAGCACTGAATGGTTAATCTTCCTTGTCAATTTGACTGGATTTAGGAAACATTCTTTTAGGGGGTGTCTACGAAGGTGTTTAACTGATTAGAGAACCCCTATTCTTTTGTGTGTGGGGGGGGGAGTGGGTTTCAGGACAGGGTCTCTCAGTGTAACAGCTTTGGCTGTCTTAGAACTCGCTTTATAGACCAGGCTGGCCTTGAGCTCACAGAGATCTGCCTGCCTCTGCTTCCTGAGAGCTGGAATTAAGACATGCACCACTCAATCTTATTTGTAAATATTTGCAAATGTAATAGGTATTTCAAGTTTTTGGAATTTTTTTCTGTAAGTTTAGGGGACAAGAGAGAGCTCAGAGAGTAAAGTGCTTGCCATGAAAGCATGAATATTTGAGTCTGATCCTCAACAACAACATACAAGCCAGGAGTAACAGTGCTTCTGTAACCGCAGCTCTGCGGGAGAGTGGAGGGGCAGAGATCTCTGAAGCTCTCCAGCCCTCCAGTCTAGGCAAATCAGTGTGCTCCAGGTTCGGTGGGAGGCCCCATCTCAGAAACAAGGTGGAGGGGCTGGAGAGTTGGCTCAGCAGTGAAGAGCACTTGTTAAGGAGGACCTAGGTTCGATTCCCAGCACCAACATGGCAGCTCACAACCATCTGTAATTCCAATTTCAGGGGACCCAATGCCATCTTCTGGCCTCCTTGGGCAGCAGGCATGCATATGGTGCAAAACACCCATATGCATAAAATAAAAATAAATAGACCAGGCTGGCCTCGAACTCACAGAGATCCACCTGCCTCTGCTTCCCAAGTGCTGGTATTAAAGGCATGCACCTTTTTTGGTTTTATTTATTTATTTATCTATCTATCTATCTATCTATCTATCTATCTATCTATTTATTTATTTATTTATTTATTTATTTATTATGTATACCATGATACCATGTTCTGCCTGCATGCATGCCTGTGTGCCCGAAGAGGGCACCAAATAGAGGCACCAGATCTCATTACAGATGGCTGTGAGCCACCATGTGGTTGCCGGGAACTGAACCCACAACCTCTGGAAGAACACCCGTGCTCTTAACCTCCAAACCATCTCTCCAGCCCCTTAAAAATTTTAATCTAAAACGTTTGCAAAGGCTAGAGGTATACCTCGGTGACAGAATGCTTGCCTAGCATGTGAAAGGCTCTGGGCACAATTCCCAGCACTGCAATAATCATTTTTAAAAAGTGATGATGTTACATTAGTTCTACATTGCTAAGTTATAAATTCTTATCAACTCAATCACTTAAAACAGTTCCCACTTCATTTCCCTAAGTCAGAAGCCCGACTCAACTGACTTTGTTGTTGTTGTTTTGGTTTTTCAAGACAGGGTTTCTCTGTGTAGCTTTGCGCCTTTCCTGGAACTCACTCTGTAGTCCAGGCTGGCCTCGAACTCACAGAGATCCACCTGCCTCTGCCTCCGGAGTGCTGGGATTAAAGGCTTGCGCCACCACAGCCCGGCTCAACTGACTTTTTACAGGAGAAGACATATGTCACTGTGCCTGGGCATTTGCATGAAAGATAGCCGTTCACCACCAGGACAGACTTTTAAATCTGTTTCTGATGGCAGGTTGGGCTTGCACCCAGCTTCCCACCTTTCATCTGCATTTCATCCATTTCAAATCCTTGAGAGCCGTGAGGAACACTGGAAGCAGTCACATACAAATCCACTTAAGACTCTCTTAAATGAAGTCCTCTAGATCCTGTGAATGCAGCCCAGCTTGCCTTCTGATTGTCTCCTAGGGGCCTGTCTCCCCATTTGTCTGCTGAGACCAATTAACTTTGACAATGTCCGTGAGCAGTGAAGACAGAGCTCTCCCTTCCCCTCACCAGAGTCTGGGAATGCAACTAAAATGGTGTTTGGCTTGTCTTATCCAGAATGGGGAAAGGAAGCCAAGGCCTGCCCCACTGGGCAAAGCACAGCCCAGGTGCCTGGTTAGTAAAGAGCTAATCGATTTGACCGGCAGAGGAAAGATCTGTGCAAAAGAGCTGGAGAAAGTTGGAGCAAGTGAGGCGACTCAGTGGGCAGAGGAGCTTGCGAGCACAACAAGCCTATGGACCCGAGTTCTCTCTGGCGTACCTACACTGTGGAAGGCAGAGGGAACCAAGTCCTGCAAGGTGTCCTCTGACTTCCACACACATGCTGGGAATGTGCACACACGCATAGATGCACACTAAAAAATATAAACAATAGAATTGTAAAAAAATCACATGTGCACAAGAGCACATGCGTGTACACACACACACATTCCTAAAGTGTAAATCAAACTACCCCTCCTCTGCCACTGCTTCTGAAACTGCACCAAATCATCTTGTCTTATGCATGGCTAACTTTTTAGAATAAGGCACCGGGCATATCAGTAATGACTACAAACTGGGGTTTCTTTCCTTCATTTTTGGAGGAAAGCAATGTTCCTTGTTATTTTTCCAGGCTCAGGTTTTGGGGGGAAATACTGTCTTCCTGGCTTCTCAAGGGTGTTGCTCTGGCACCTATTTTAGAAAATGGGGCTGAGACTTAATGCTCTGTAGGCCACTGGGTGGCCCATGGATGGGGTTTTCCTGATTGGCTCAGACAGAAACTGCTATCAGGGTTGTAGAAGCTGGGAGTTCTGGAAGACAGGCTTTAGACCTCCAAGGTGGGAACCAGGGGTAATGGGGTGAAAGACAAGAAAATAAGCAGTTTACAATCCAGTGTTAGCAAAATAAACTCTGGGGCGGGGGAAATGGATACCAGGATCTGTTCTTCAGTTCAGGGCCCCAGCTGGAAGCCAGGCTGGGGACAAATAGTGCCAGGAAGGACCTCCCAGAGCAAATGACATTCAGACTAAGCCCAGAGAAGCCAATTCAAGGGCACTGTAAGAACCACCAGCCAGGGCATAGGAAACAAAATATAAACACCCAGAAACAGTGAAATATGCAAATCCAAACAACAAAATACTTTTTTTTTTTTTTTTCCGAGACAGGGTTTCTCTGTGTAGTCCTGGATGCCCTGGAACTTGCTCTGTAGATCACTTGCTCACTGAGGTCAGCCTGCATCTCCCTCCCAAGTGCTGGGAGTAAAGGCACTGCCCAGCCCAAAATACTATTTTTCAGGAATCAAAAAAAATCTTCGAATGTTAACTGCAGCCAGGATGGACAAGTCCAGGGAGAGGAGTTCTTTACATAGTTTTGCAGTAAAAGAAGCAAGAAAAGGGACAGGGTGGGATTCTGGGAAAACATTTTGGAAGCATGCATGAATTAAGCAAACAATTTCAGTGCTCAGTATTTACCAGGATACGCCCTCAAGTGTCCCCAAGTTATACTTGCAAGGGAAGACACTGTAGAAACGTGTCCTGCTGGGATCAGTGATAAAATAATTCCTGCTATGTCTGCACAGGTAGAGAAGTAACATAAACCACACAGAAACACATGGGGTCTCCTCCTAATCCCTCGACCATTCCTCCTCACACTTTCAGTATGCCAGTCTGTATGCAGGAATCTGTCCTTTCAAACCCCGACCGGGAACTAGAGGTGTATGCAGAGTAAATTCTGTTTGTCAAATTCCCAGTGAAAACAGCCATTAGCTTGTTAATGAAGGAGCAGGGGCCTGCAGGGAAATAACATCCCACAGAGTTTCAGGAACTGGCAAAGAGGCTGGAGGCTAAATGTGACTAGGGTGGGGGTAGAGAGAGTGAGTGTGGACAGAATTCCTAGGCCCGCCCAGGGTCACGGTCTGGGTCTGCTGGCCCATACGAATTTGCTGAAACTATTAACGAAGTAAATCACCATAGAGGCCTATGTCAGGAGTGGGGGAGGGTTGTTGCTTTTGTGTTTTTGTTTTTTTTTTAAGATTTATTTTTATGTGCGTTGATGGTTTGCCTGCATGTATGTCTGTGTGAGGGTGTGAGATCTTCTGGAACTGGCATTGCAGACAGTTGTAAGTTGCCATGTGGGAGCTGGGAATTGAACCTCGGGTCCTCTGGAAGAGCAACCAGTGCTCTTAAGCGTGAGCCATCCCTCCAGCCTGTGTTTTGTATTTAGGGGCTGTCTTAGTTGTGCTTGTTAATACCTGCCTGTGATCCCGGAATTTGGAGAAACAAAGGAAAGATAACTGACTCCCAGGCCAGCCTAAGCTTGAGTGAGATCCTTTCTCAAAAGAAGGGTTAGAACAAATACAAAGTAGGGTCTTGCCCTGTAGCACAGGCTAGCCTTAAACTCACTCTGAAGACCAGGCTGGCTTCTAACTTACTCCAATCCTCCTGCCTCCACCTCGTACAGGCCTGTGCCACCATGACATGCTTTTGTGACAGACAGCTTGTTTCTAATACCTGACTGCTCATGTCGCGTATGAGAATAAATCAAAAATATTAAAGTAGAATGGATGGACCTGGTATCCCACGGCTAACAATAAGTATCTGACTTTGGGTCCTTGAAGCCTTGCCCCGTGGCATTCCACCCTGGTCACACACATGTATGTGCCTCCTCTGGAGGCAGTTTCCCATGGGACAGGAAGACTGGCTTCCTTGGGCTCTGAAACCTCTCACTCGAACGGCAGCTTCAGTGCCTTTCTCAGAAACAGGGAGGTGACCGCCACCGTCTTAAGTTCCGAAATGGGAACTCCGGTATAGCGCTTTCAGCGTAGGGGGTATCACGCGGGGTTGTATGTTTCTCTGGGAGTTGTGCCACAGACCTGCCCAGCATCTAGCTATAGAGGGACACTACTCCAGATACAAGGCGAGGCACTCCCCATCCCTACAGAGAGAGACAGAGACACAGAGGAGGAGATGGGGGGAGGGGAAGAGAGAGAGAGAGAGAACCAGTAAATTGCAGCTCATCCACTTAGCATATTGGGCATGTTTGAACACAGAAGAACCAACGACCTAAGGTTTTAAGCTTCAGGTCCCTGCAGGTCCCCGCGCCCACCCGCAGGCTCTGGGACAATTCAATTTGCAATTCGGACGCCGCTGGCAAAGATTCGCTCTCACTCCCCGACTCCAATCCCTCCTGGACCTTGACCTTGACCTTGCTCCTCACCCAAACAAGTCCTCGCGGCTCGCCAGCGCATCTTCCCTAGCCACCCAAGCCTCCCCAGCAACCAGCTGCACGCGGCTTTTTAGCAAATTCAGAGTTAAAAGTCGGTAGTGAAGTATCAAATGCCTGCATATTTATACATGATGCTTAGCGGTTCCTAAATAATGACTTTCGTGTTTGAACGGCCCGGTAGAATAACTTGACTCTCTCTCTTCGACCCCCTTTTTCAAGAGAAAAGAAAACCTGTATCTAATCAGACACTGCGGGTTAGCCAAGCCCACCGCCCGGCCTTGCAGTGTGAAGGCCTGGTCATGGGCGTGGGGCTCCGGTCTCCCCGCCCACCTGAGGGTCCTCCCGCCACCCCAAGGGTTTCTAACGAAGGAAGGAAGATCTCTCGGAAGTCCTTTCTCAAGGTCAAAGCGTTCTGTAGGAGGGAGAGGCCCCATCCCCCCCCCCCAGTCTGCTTGGAGGCCTTGGCTGTTGACTGCCCTAAGATTCTCTGGGACGGGCGCACTTCTCATCTGGGATATCTTTCTTTCTAATTTACTATTTTTCACTTCGGGAAATTAACCTTTGGGTGTTTGGGGAATTACTTTCTAAATTAAAGCCATTTGCTAGTACTGTTTTCCTTGTATTTTTCTCCAACATTTTTACGACCCGTGGAAGATGGCGCACTTCTCGTCCAGGTATGAGCTAACCTTGAATTTTTGATTGCGGGAGATTGCAACTTCAGAAAACCATGTTCTATAGATGCTTCTCTGATTTTATCTTGCTTGAACCTTAAAAAGCTGCCAGGAACGTTGATGCTTTTCCTGAAGACCCTGGAGCTTTGCACTTATGTACTATCTGCCATTGACTTTTTAAAATAGTCAATCATTTTAACGTTCATTTGTGTGTGTGTGTGTGTGTGTGTGTGTGTGTGTGTGTGTGTAAGGGTGCAGTGGTACGTGTGAGTGGAGGTCAGAATATGACTTCCTTCCTGGAGTGAGATCCCTGTGTGGGTCCTGGGCATCCAACTCAGACTGTAAAGCTTAGTGGCCGCCACCATTTCCAGTTCACTCATCATAAATAATATTAGTATTGCAGCCGAATTACGATTGCCTCTAAAAGTTAATGGTAGAGACATTCAATACTTTAAAAACCATTAAGACTAACAAATTAAACTTGGAACCATTTTAAATGACAGGACAGGTTTTTATCTAGTGGTGCTGGGGAACAGACCAGGATCTGCACATGCTAGGCAAGTTCTCCACTCTGGCCTGTACAGCCATTAGAAAATTCATACATGTAAACTGTACCATGGAAAAAAATGTGCAGTTTGGGCAAAATAGAATTTTTCCGAAAAGGGAATTTCTGCTCCAGTTTTGTTACTGGAGGCAGCACTGGAGAAGGAAGGTGGTGGCGCTCTTCAGCTTCTCAGTGGCCTGTGGTCTTGTGATGAGAAGGCCCGGGTCTCACACGCTTTGTCTCCCTGACTGATGCCCAATTTCCTTTCTCTAGTCTGGTTTTACTTGTGGTCGTTTCCAGTGCGTTTGAATCTGGACTCATTGCTGGTGAGTGTTTTCTTTTGTTTGGGGCTCAGGGTTTTGTTTTGTTTGTTTGTTTGTTTGTTTTTGCGGGGTGGGGAGCTTCAAGACAGGGTTTCTCTGTGTAGCCCTGGATGCCCTGGAACTCTCCTTGGAGACCAGTCTGGCCTTGAACTCACAGCGATCCGCCTGCCTCTGCCTCTTGAGAGCTGGGACTAAAGGCGTGCACCACCACCACTGCCCAGCTGGGATTCAGGTTTTTGAGACTGGGAGTCACGGAGCCCTGGCTGTCCTGGGATTCCTGCATCCCCTGCCTCCTCCACCCACCCCAGTGCCTCCGCCACACCCAGTGAGTTTTGTACACACATGCACACTTTTGTTGTGGGGTAAAGGCCTTGTAGCCTAGGAATTCACAATACAGCCAAGGCCAACCGTGAACTCCTGATTCTCCTGCCTCTGCCTCCCAAGTTCATTACTGAATCTGGCCGAATTATTTTTTCCTTTTGAGCACCAACTTTTTTGTTGTTCACATGGTGCTGGGCATTTAGCCCTGGGCTTTGCACCTACTGGACATACTTCCAGATTACCCTCCACTCCATCCCCACCTCCTCTGTGCTGAGAGTAAACCTTATGCATCCTAAGTACACTGCTGTTGAGCTCAGCCTTGGTGTTTAGGACAGGGCCTCTCAGGCTGGCCTCTAACTCAGGAGCCTTCCTCCATCTCCTGAGTGCTAAGGTCACAGGCATGTGCCACCATACTTGGTGGTTGGTGGGGGGTGCTTCTTAGGAGCACCAACAATATTTTATGCAGGGCACATCTTTAATCCCAGCACTTGAGAGACAGAGGCAGGTAGATCTCTGTGAGTTCGAGGCCAGCCTGGTCTACAGAGCTAGTTCAAGGACAGCCAAGGCTACACAAAGAAACCCTGTCTCGGAAAAAAGAAAAGAAAAGAAATTAATGTGGCCTGAAATACAGGGTTGGGCCACCGTGAGCCGGCTATTCCATCTCCGAGAGACCTGGCCATCAGAGATAACAGCCTTCGGAACCAGGAAGAACCTGCATTCCGATCTCGCTCTTTCCAGTTTGTGCCTCCCATGGGGATAGAGAACAGTAAGACTTGCTTGCCTTAATTCATCTCTGTTCTGCCCTGATACATCTCAAATGTAACTTTTTAGCACTTGACCTAAGAGAGTGGATGTGTGAGTTAGCGGCTGGGTTGCCTCGTACTAGCTGGGGTGTAGAGGTGAGTGAGATGCGCGTGCTGTGTCACATCCCTGAAATTCAGTTTTTTTTTTCCCTGATGCTGCTTCGTGCTGGAGACTGGTAACCATCACTGGTCTGAACATGAAAATGATTTCCCTAAGAGGTAGAGTCTTATGCTGTGGGCTCTTTAGAGTGCTAGATGGAACTTTGTTTATGGTTTATCAGTCCTCTACCCGCCCCATGACTTCTTTTACATTTCAGGTAAGTTGCTTAATAAAACTTGCTGCCTGAATGGAGGGACCTGTATCCTGGGGTCCTTCTGTGCCTGTCCACCTTCCTTCTATGGACGCAACTGTGAACGTGATGTACGAAGAGAGTAAGCTGTTGGGAGGGACTGGGAGGTGGGGACGGAAGGGAGAGTGAGGAATTCACTGCCCGGTTCTCTCTTCTTTCTCAGGCACTGTGGGTCTGTCCTCCATGGCACCTGGCTGCCCAAGAAGTGTTCCCTGTGCAGGTGTTGGCAAGGCCAGCTCCACTGTTTTCCTCAGACCTTTTTACCTGGCTGTGGTAAGCAACCATCTCTCTTTAGTCCTGCCGGGTCCCTTAGACGCCCAAAGGACTCCCTTTCTGTCTCCTGTTCTGCCAGAACCTTCTTCCGGGTCTAACTGGACCTGCCAGTCAGGCCTCTGCTTATAAAATAGCGTAAGGGCTCCAGAGGGCATAGAGCCTAGGAATCCTTGGTGGGTGCTCCCTCAAACACTAGGTCCTTAGGGAGTGCTCCCTTAGATGTGATGTCCCTGGGAAATGTTTCTTTAGATGTGGTGTCCTAGGCATATAAGGAGGTCTTTATGTAATGTCCTCTTAGATGTGGGACCTTTGGGTGCTCCCTCAGATGCAAGGCCCCTGATGGATGTTCCTGAAGCATGGGTTTTGATGGAGAATGCTTTCTCAGATACGGAGCTGTGGGTATGCAGTCCCTGATACAATGGATTTTGATGAGAGCTCTCAGGTGTGGGGGCCTTGGTAAAGGACATTCCTCAACCCATACTGTCACACTACCTTTGGAGTTCCCCCAAGTCTGCACTGGTAATAGGCAGGCTTCTGCTGAACACAGTGAACAGAAAAAGAGCTTGCCACTTACGCATCGAGAACTGCCCTCTGGTGTCGTCTGACCTTGGGCAGAAGATCCCAACAGACTCCAGGCCAGCCACTCAGAACCCACTGCTACAACTAATCCTTCCTGTACGCTGCTGGATTTGGGTTGGTTGTTTTGGGTGTTTTGTTGTTATTTTTGTCTTATTCTGAAGCCCAGGCTGGTCTGGAACTCACTCTATACCTAAGTTGACCTCAAACTCCCATCAGTCCTTGTGCCTCAGCCTCCATAGTCTGAGATTACAGGAATATACCACCAGCCTTGGGTCCCAGCACTTTGAACCCACTGGTGTTCTCTGGAAACTTTTTTGAGACAAGGTCTCGCCATGTAACCCTGGCTGGCCTGGAACTCACAGAGATCTGCCTGCTTCTGTCCCCCACCCCCAGTGCTGGGGTTTAAAATCTCCAGCCACCAGGACTGGTTCTTCCTGCACCCTAAGGGTCTGTGGTGGTTGGTCACAGCACCCTTCGTCTTACAGATCTGAAGGAGACAATGGCAAGAGGGACGTGGACGAGAGCAGAGGAGCCAGTGTCGTCCCCACCCCACGTTGTTGGCCAGAGTTGTCCCCACCCCACGCGGCTGGGTTTTTCTGAGCGACTCACATTTGAACTCTTTATAATTGAATGTGTGCAAGTTCATAAAGTAAATGAAAGTATACTTTCATCTGATACAGGATGGGACCCTGTATCCCCCAGTACAGGGTCTGTGTCTTTACCATTGCGTTTTGTGCATAGACATTATTAGCAAATGAGGATAGGATGATTAGATGAATGGGGACCATATTTTCTCCCTGGAATTTGGGGTCCAAGATGTGTTGTCCCCTTACCAGAGCCTAACCAGGGTCCACGCCAACATTGAGATAGAAAGTATCCAGGGAAGAGCCCATTAACAATAGATCTGCAGCAACTCTTGATGAAAGCTCTTCAGGGGAGTAAGGCAGTCATGTAGTTAGTCTGCTGATCTTGTGGGCACTGTCCTCATCCTGACTGTCCTCATCCAGTCAGGCCCTGCAGAGTTCTGGACCTAGACAGACGTGTGCTCAGGCAGTGGAGGCAGCAGGGAAGCTGGAGGGACTTCCCTTAATGACCAAGCATCTCTGCCTTTCAGGTGGTCATGTGATGGACAGTGATCTCCCAGCATCCAGGACTCCAGGACGAGCACCGTCTGTGCTGACTACTTTCATACTGGCTGGCATTTGCCTTTTTCTGGAAATGAAAGTGTAGCTGTCTGTCATATGAACTCAATGCCAGTATCCTAACAAAAATGATCATTTGTCTATCATTTGGAAGTAATGCTCATATGATCCCTGACACCCCCCTCAACACTAACTAGGCCTTACCTCTGCACAGCTCTGCTCCTTTCTGGCTGTGCTGGCAGTCAAAGCCATAGCCTGTGTGTGCCAAGCATTCTAACATTGAGCTATCCCAGCCTAAAAGCCACTCTACTTAAGAACTGTACTACATGGCCATATCCTGGTTTGTTTTTTTTTAATTTATTTCATTTTTATTTTATGTGCATTGGTGTTTTGCGTGCCTGAGGGTATCTGTCCCCTGGAACTGGAGTTACAGACAGTTGTGAGCTGTCATGGGTGCTGGTTTCTCTGGAAAAGCACTCAATGTTCTTAACCACTAAGCCATCTCTCCAGCCCACATCTTGTGGTTCTTGATAAAAAGTAATTCTTAACATTTCTTGCTAATACTTTTAAGCAGTTCTTAAGAATATTAAACCCTGGGTTGGGGTTTAGCTCAGTGGTAGAGCGCTTGCCTAGCAAGCACAAGGCCCTAGGTTCGATCCTCAGCTTAAAAAAAAAAAAAAAAGAATATTAAATCCTGATGTGCAACTGAGAGTAAATTCAGAGTAGGGGAAAATTGTTTAAGAAATTGTCTTTTAAGAAAAGAAAAGTAGGGGTTGGAGAGATGGCTCACGGGTTAGGTGCACAGGCTGTTCTTCCAGAGGTCTTGAGTTCAATTCCCTATAACCACATGGTGGCTCTCAGCCGTCTATCTGTATTGAGATCTGGTGCCCTCTTCTGGCCTGCAGGGATAGATGCAGGCAGAGCACTGTATATGTAATAAATAAATCTTGAAGAAAGAAAGAAAAGAAAGAGAAAAGCCAGGTGATGGTGGCACATGCCTTTAAATCCAGCACTCAGGAAGCAGAGGCACGTGATCTCAAGTGAGTTCAAGCCCAGCCTGGTCTAGAGAGCGAGTTCCAGGATAGCCAGGGCTACACAGAGGAACCTTGTGTTGAAAAACCAAAAAAGAAAAATAGGCCAGGCATTGTGGCACATGGCTTTAATTCCAGCACTCAGAAGTGCTGAAAGAAGAAAAAAAAAATTTTTTTTTTAAAAAGATTTATTTGTTTATTATGTATACAGTGTTCTGCCTACATGTGACCCTGCAGGCCAGAAGAGGGCACCAGGTCTCATTACAGCAACCATGTGGTTGCTGGGAATTGAACTCAGGACCTCTGGAAGAGCAGCCAGTGCTTTTAACCACTGAGCCATCTCTCCAGCCCCAAGAAAAATTATCGTACAGGGAAGCTGTAGAAGTAACTCGGGTCTGTGCGAAGGGACCAACAGGATAAGAAGGAAGCAACTAGAACAGATAGATTGGGGAAAATAGAATGGATTGTTTGATGCTTAGGTGGGGACAGAGAAGGGAGTTAAAAGGTTAAGTCATTCAGCTGCACTACTAAGTGCAGCTCAGGAGGCAAAGAGGAGGACTCCCAAGAATCCATGGCCAGCCTGGGCTACGTAGTGAGTTCCAGGTCACTACATCGTTTCTCCAAGCTATGCAATTGTATCAACTGTTGTAGAGGAAAGAAAATGTTTATAATATTAGTAGTAAGCCAAATTATAAAACAACATACTGTAAAGTCTGTTTTTATAATATATTGTTTAAGAGTATGCACAGTAAAAATGGGAACTCTGTTGATCAAGATGTGAGGAGTGGTTATTTCTAGTCGTAAGATGAACAATATTTTGTGGTGGTGGGTTGCTTTTTTCCCCTCTCTGTACTTAAAAATTTTCAAGTTCTCCATAATGGGAACATATTTTGTTTGTTTTCATAAAGAACACACAGACCAGATAAGCACCAAGCATCTGTCGGATGCTCAGATTTTGTGTGTGGGGTGAGGGTGGTGTTGTTTGGTTTTGTTTTTGCTTTTTCTTAGTTTTCGAAACATGATCACACTTTGTATGTAGCCCAAGCTGGCCTTGAACTCATCAAGTAGCCAAGAATGACCTTGAATTTCAGATCTTCATTCATGAATGGAGGGATTTTAGGCATGTTCCCTCAGTCCCAGTTTTATGCGGTGCTGAAGATCAAACCTAGAGCTTCATGTGTGCCCTCCAAGCATTCTGCCAGCTGAGCTGCATCCCCAGAGCACGACTCCAGCCCACGCCCAAGTATCAAAAGCCAGGTATTGTGGCACACATTTGTAATCTCAGCACTAAGGATGCTGAGACAGGAGCCAGCTCAGGATACAAGGTGGGACTGTCTCAAAGGGGGGAAAAAATGGGGATGCAGGCTGGAAAGATGCCTCAGCGGTAAGTCTTCACTGTGTGTGCAGTGGACCCCAGATTTGGCTCCCAGTACACCTACATGGCAGCTCACAACCACCTATAACTCCAGTTTCAAGGGATTCAAAATCCTCTTCTGACCTCTGGTCTCATGCACCCAGGCACATATACACATAAAATTATAAAACTTGGGGCTGGAGAGATGGCCCAACAGTACTTGATGCTCTTGCAGAGGACCTAGGTTTCGGGTTCCAGCACCCATGACAGCTTACATGGCTTCCATAACTACCATTCCAGGGGCTCTGGTGCCCTCTTCTGCCCTCCACAGGTGCTAGGCGCACAGTGTATTTGTGTGCACAAAGGTAAATATTTTTCAGCTCTCATTTGCGTGGAAATGATTCATGGCTATGGTAGTGAGGATGCCACTATACATCACCCTGCCTTCTGCTGCGTCATTTGTATTTGTTTTGTTTCGTTATATCAACTTTTTCTTTTTGGGAGAGAGAGAGAGAGGCTGATCTGCAACTTAGAATTCTGCCTCAGTTTCTCAATTCCCAGCATCATTAAGTACATTTACATTGGTTTATACTCATTACCCAACCATGCTAGGATTTTATCATCATTCCAAACAGTCTGCTCCCATTAAACACTGTGTTCCCCTTCACCCTGGTTTCCCTCAGCCTCTGATAACCTTAACTGTCTGAATTTGATCCCAGATGCCATGAAGAAATGGAGTCATGCAGTGTTTGTCTCTTTACAGCTGGCTTAGTTCACTTAGCATGTCAGTAAGTTCTGATCATGTTGGAGCATGTGCAATGCATGCATGCCTTACAGACAAACACATACAAACAAAATAACTTTAAAAAGGTACAGAGCAATTGAGAGAGACGCTTGACATTGACCTCTGGCATCCACATGTGCACACATGAAATTACATACATACAAAATAGACACACGGCTGGAGAGATGGCTCAGAGGTTAAGAGCACTGACTGTTCTTCCAGAGGTCCTGAGTTCAATTCCCAGCAACCACATGGTGGCTCACAACCATCTGTAATGAGATCTGGCGCCCTCTTCTGTATACATAATAAAACAACAACAAAAAGAATTACAGGGGAGACCGAGGAACAACTAAAATGACACAAGGTCCTGGGTTTGGTCCTCAGCTTAAAAAAAAAAAAAAAAAAAAAAAAAAAAAAATAGACACACAAGTGTAAAAGAATTAAAAACAAACAAACCTTTGTGCTGGTTGTGGTGGCACACAGCTTTAATCCCAGCACTATAAGCCTGGTTCATAATCTTGTTTGTGAGAGTCCTTTGCAAACAGTTTGGTGAGCTGTGTCAAAATGCTTGACTTAGCCAGCGAGAGACCTAAACCAGAGCTGGGAAGTGATAGGCTTCTGACCTTCTTCATGTCCCTTTAACTGTTACTCGTGATCATGTTGGGAAAAACAGATAAAGGGGTTCGGTGACACCCGCCTCCCCAAACTGGTCTTCAAGGGGCTAGCAGGAACTTCTGGTTTTTATAGAAAAAGGAAACAAAGAGGAGTGGGGTTTGTACAGATGACAACGGAGGCAATCTAGTCAGGCCTGGGATCCCATCTGTCACCTCAGCTCTGAGAAGTCATCATCACTTGGGTGGAGCACTCCAGTTCCCATAAGATGACGGGTGCTCACTCCTGCTCCAGGATCAGTTCCCATCAAGGAGGTGCTGTTGGGTGATCTCATCCTGAGGGTGGAGTGGAGGCATGGGGTTAGTGTCCTCCCTTGTCATAAATCAGTCCTGTCTTCCCTGGAACTCAAAGTAACCCAGATGAGAGTGAAACCTGGGGGAAACTGTAAAGAGGTCACAGTCAGAGGGGGCGTCCAGCCAAACAAAAGCAGTGGCTCCCTGAACAAAGAAGGCTAAGGCTGACCGGATAGGAGTAATGTAGTGTCCTGCTCTTTTTATTGTTTGGGTTTCTCGTGACAGGGTTTCTCTGTGTAGCCCTGGCTGACTTGGCTGTCTTGGAACTCACCTTGTAGACCAGGCTGGCCTGGAACTCGGAGACCCACCTGCCTTTGCCTCCTGAGTGCTGGGATTAAAGGCGTGTGCCATCACTGCCCAGCTGGTTTGGTTTTTTTAGATGTATTTATTTTTCTTAAAGATTCCTTTATCTTTATTTTATGTGTGTGTGTGTGTGTGTGTGTGTGTGTGTGTGTGTGTGTGTAGTGTGTGCAACGCCCAAGGAGGCCAGAAGAGGGCAGCATGGTTACAGGTGGTTGTGAGCTGCCAAGTGGGTGCTGGGAACTGAACCCGTGTCCTATGCAAAAGCAACAACTGCTCCTAACCGCTGCACCATCTCTCTGGCCTCAAGATTCACTTTGTTTTTAATCATTTGTATGTGGGGACGGGTGCCCATGTGAGTGCAGGGGCCCTTCGAGTCCAGAAGAGGGTGTCAGAGCCCCTGGTCTGGAGTCACAGGCAGGGAGTTATGAACCACTCCAGTGCTCTGGAAGAGCAGGAAAAGCTCTTGACGTCTGAGCCATCTCTCCAGGCCCTGCAGCCTGCCCTTTTAAGTAGCTAGGTGGAAGCATGAGGCTGCTTGTTCTTCATCTAGAACATATGCTTATACATGTTGATGCTCAGCCTTTTGAGAATTTAAGGAAGCTATGGACTTCCATCTTAAGGAAATGCTGTGTGTGTATAGCCATGTATAGCACACATGGCTGTACAAACAAAGACGTGTATGTTCAGAAGGATCTGCAAATTACGTGGCATCCATTCATGTTCCCCCGTGGTCCTCTTGAAGAACTGTCTCTGAAAGAAGAGTGTGGAAGCTGGACATGACCTTGTTTCACACACCAGTGGGTTTTCAAGGCCACGTCCCAACCGATCCCAGCCTTAGCCAAGCCTCTGGACTCACTGCCCCGCTGAGAGGGGGGCCTTGTTCATCAGTCAACACCACAGACCAGGAGGGGGTTGGGCCTCTGGGATTACATAGTGGGGAGAAGGCTGACCCCAGAGGGGCTTAGAGAGATGGGGACAGTGAAAGTTCCTCATATTCAGCTGCTGGCACCTCCATGTCCAGCATCAGGGGCGGTCAAGTACACAGTCACACACAAATACAGAGTCTGTCAGTCATGCTGTGACCTCACAAGCTTTGCTCACTCATTCTCAGGGACAGTAGATAAAGACTCCAACCTCATGGGCCCTCTGCTCCACCCCCTTCTCTATACAGCCAGCATCAGGCTGGCCAGGGGCTGCCATGTGGGCAGCTGTGTGTCCCTTGGATCCCATTGACAGGCTTGGGCTGACCTGAGTGGCTTCAGAGGATTCATTTGGAGTGTCTGGAAAGACCTCAAAAGTCGCTCGCCCAAAATAATCCTCCCAAAAGTTCTGCCAGAGAATCTCCCTGCTCTCATTTTTCCTCAGGGAATGACCTGGAAGACTCCAGAAGACAGGCTAGTGTAATCCAGGCAGCTTACTAGCTGTGTCTGCCTCAGCAGCCAGGCAGGGGCTGCTTATCCAGAGGTAATCGAATATGGATCAGATTTATAGAAGACTTGGAAAAGGTCAGGCCAAGAGTCATACAAATCCAACCCCATCAATTACAACTCTTGTCCTTTGCCAATTTTCAACGGTTTTTTTTTTTGTTTGTTTTGTTTTTGTTTTTGTTTTTGTTTTTGTTTTTCGAGACAGGGTTTCTCTGTGTAGCTTTGTGCCTTTCCTGGGACTCACTTGGTAGCCCAGGCTGGCCTCGAACTCACAGAGATCCACCTGGCTCTGCCTCCCGAGTGCTGGGATTAAAGGCGTGCGCCACCACCGCCCGGCTCAACGGGGTCTTTTAAGAAGTCACCAGGAGCCTGGACTTCCAATTCCCTACAGATTCGTACACCATGCCCCGGCCCTCATCTTCTCAGGCCACTGAGAGGCACTGACAGACCTGGAGGAAGGCTTTCATCAAGTCACCTTCTTACAGAATCTCCAGACCCCACGGCTGTGTTGTGGGGTCTTGAGTAGGCAGGGGAAGTGGAGCATGTAGGTCAGTCCTGCTGTCTCAGCTCTCTGTCAAGCTCTGTCTGGCCTCTACCCCAGAGGCCCAGCTCCCTTGGGCCTGTTCCCCTCCACACGCCTCCATTCTTAACATACTCTTCACAGCTGAAGTAGGTAAGTTACATCCATAGTGCTACAGTCAAATTATCTGACATAGACTAAGAAAGATTAATTTGGGCTTATAATTTTTTACATTTATTTATTTATTCTTCATTCATTCATTCATTCAATTATTCATTTATTTTAGGGTGTGAAAATCATACGTGCCTCAGATCTCAGGACTACCCTTGTAAGCTGGCCTTCTCCCTCCACTGTGTGTGTCCTAGGGTCTTAACTAGGCCATCAAGTTAGGCTGTAAGTGCCTTTACCCACCGAGTCATCTCACTGGCCCTGCTCATGATTTGGAAGGGTTTTATCCACCATGGCAGGGAAGGCATAAAAAAGTTTGTGCCAGTGGCCCCAGGTGACTAATTTCTGCCAGCTAGACCCCACCTCCTGAAGGTGCCACAGCCTCCACAAATCTCGCAGTGCCAGGAGAACAAGTGTGCAGAACATGAGTCTGAGAGAGAGATTTCAGATTCGAAACATCCTACCCCCCAGATTTACACTGAAGCATGCCATCTTTCTACTATCCTTTCACGAAGTTCACACATACTATCCTACGTATTTCACATCCTCTCCGACTATGAGGAAATGAAAGGCTGATAAGTCCTATGGAAAGCATCGTGACGTCCTGGAGGAAATGGAGCCCACCCCATGGAACAGTAGGAAGGACTGTTGTCAATCAATAGGAAGGCCTGTGCTCCCAGCTCTGGGAAGGCCTATCCTGCTGTGGTCAGCCTCTCCCAAAAAGCAGCCAAGTGAAGGCTGGGGATGCCACATGATCCATGTAAATAGTTCAGTTGTCACAAAACCAACATTATCAGGACTGGGGATGTAGCTTAGTTGGTAGAGTACCTGCTCAGCATGCATAAAACCTTGGGTTCATAATGACACTCGCCTATAATCCCAACTCTTAAGACGTAGAAACAAGAGTATCAGAAGCCCAAGGGCATTCTTGGCTACTGTACCAAATTCAAAGCCAGCCTGAGCTCCAAGAGACCCTGTCTCAAGAGAACAACAACAAAACCCGTGACATCACTAAGCAGCAGAGACCCTGGAGAGGTGTGCTACCCCCTCCCTGCCTCATTTCTGCTTTATGGATTTTGAACTTTCCTATGGCAGATCTAAGTATGGCCGGGAGTCAGTTCTTGCGTGTTAGCAGCGAGCGAAAACATCTTCCTCAGATGAAGAGCTGTTCCGAGCCCCACCACAAAAGCCAGAGATAGCCCTTCCTGGATTCTGCTGCATCTACAGACTGGGCTGCAATTGTGTTTCTTGCTGGGCCTCTGTGGCCAGTGACACTTGACCTGAGCTTGTACTCAGTCCGCAGACTTGGTGAGGCAGCCCCCTTCCTTACAAATGGCTGCCTCACGGTCTTGTCTGTGAATCGCTGGCTGAGCCAGCTTGTCGCTTTCCTGGAATGGAATCCGTTCTTGATGGTTAGCATTCTGGGTGCAGGCCCGTCTCACTGGCTGTTGTGCTTCGCCCGTTTGGCGGAGGGTTTTTTGAGCCTGGTTGTTGTCTCCCATGGGGCAGTCCTCTGTCCCTACTATTTATTTCTTTTCCCCTGTCGCCATCACATCTAAAAACTGCTCTTGTAGCCAAGAGCGTCTGCTGTGCTGAATGCAAATGTTTTCAAATCCAACTGTCCCCTGGCAGTCTCTTGAATTTTCCTTCACCATTTTGCAACAGCCCATGGTAACAAATTGAAGCTGAATAAACCCTTTATTTCCAAGAAGGAAGAGCAACTGCAGCAGTAATGCCAGCGATAACGGGCGCGTCGCCATCTGCCGGGGCCCCCTCTGTGGCGGGAGCTCTGCTGGCAGCCAGAGCAGCTTTATTTCCAAATGGCCTGCCTGCTGGGCATCTCAAGAGACTGTAGCATCTGCTTCCACCCTGCCTCCAAGAACTGTGTCAGCCACCAGCCTCTTGCAGAGTCTGAGAAGAGAGTCTGTGGAACTTTGAACTCACCCCACATCCACAAAGTTGGGCTGCTTCAACAGTACATGTGAACAGAAACCAATAGGGCAAAACAGGAAACTCTGCATTGCCCCATGGCTCACATCTAAAAACGCAGGAGACAGATGACACAGGAGTTGGGAGCTGTGACACACACCTCTGCTGCAGCAACAGGCCAAGCACCGGGATGGACTGAACAACGCCTTTTCTCCTTGGAGAAGTGGCTGGTGGCAGGGACGGTCTAGGGCATGCAAGATGAAACTGGAGCATCTCCTGTTGAGAGAAGGAAGTACTCAAAGGACAATGGAGATATATCACAGGACCAAGGGAAGCCGGTGTGGGTGGCTCTTACAGGCCACATCTGGGACAAGTTGAACGTTGGAACTAAATTTTGATAGTAATGATAGTAACTCATTAAATAAAGTAGTAGTTTTTGATGCCATGCTTATAATAAATAGATTGCTATTCAGGTAACGACAGTATGGACAGAAGTAATTCTTCTATGCTGTACAATACCAACTAACAAGAGCTGGGGAGCAGGTTAAGTCCCATGCAAACGTAAGTACGTTAGTGTACTTACTAGAGACTCATAATTGGTTAAAGTGAGACCCTGCCTCCAAAAATCTTCTTTAGGGAAAAAAAAGCCTGAGAAGCAAAAAAGACATTAAATAGATTCAGTGTAGGATGGGAATGTAAAACGGTGCCCGCACTCTGGAGAAGAGTTCATGGCTTCCAAAAACCTTCGGCATGTGCTGACCATGTGACCCAGCATCCTGGAGGAATGAACACTCACTCACACAGAGAAGTGAACTTGAATGTCCCTTTATTGGTAATGGCGCCAAACCAGAATCATCCATAACACCCTTCCTCGAGTGGATGACTACACTGTGGCACAGCCCCCCATGCGGCACACTCTGCGTGGAGGAGGATGAGTGCCCAGGATACGATGCTGAGTGGGAAAAGCCAGCCTCACATGCTGAGCGGTTCCATTTATGCAGCACTCTGGAAATGGCAAAATTACAGACAAGGAAGAAATGAGTGGTTGCCAGACACTGTGGAAGGAGGGAGGGATAGTGGTGGTTGTGACCGTAAAAGGCAACACAAGAGACCCTCGGTACGGGACAGGCCTAATCTCCACTGGAGGGAGAGGCACACACCTACACATGTGATAAAATAGCACAGCACATGGACCCAGTACGACCTGAAGAGGCAGACCTGGGTGGGACACCCTTGTCACTGTCCTGGTCTCAATCAAGTGCTGTAGCTATGCATGGTGCTGAAGCTGGGAACCTGGGGAGAACATGCAGGTTTCTGTATGTTTCTTTGCGGTGTCCTGTGAATCTACTCCAAAAACTTCAAACACAAAACAAGTCCAGGACAGAACCTGGGTGCGCTTCCAGCTCTGCCTGCCTGGAGCCTGGCACGCCTTTCCTTACTTTGTCTGGTACCCCAGAAATTCTCCGTGAAGTCTCAGTCCCACTCTTTGGGAACTTTATCGGCAGGGAACAGATGCCATAAAGAGGTATAAAGAGCAGACACAGAAATCCTGGGGTTGCCTCTAAGGGGGTCAACTCTATTTTTATTTTTTATTTTTTTATTTTTATTTTTTATTTTTTGGTTTTTCGAGACAGGGTTTCTCTGTGTAGCTTTGCGCCTTTTCCTGGAACTCACTTGGTAGCCCAGGCTGGCCTCGAACTCACAGAGATCCGCCTGGCTCTGCCTCCCAAGTGCTGGGATTAAAGGCGTGCTCCACCACCGCCCGGCGGGGGTCAACTCTAAATGCTGGATTCTCCATTGGTTTAAAAAACCCAGTCTGTCATTTACCGTTAATGAAGTCTCAGGTAAGATTCATATGTGTCTCCATTTTTTTTTTTTTTTTTTATCTGTAGGATGGGTTCAGTGATAGTATTCAGGTCGAAGGATCTCTGTATGGCTTAGTCCCTAGAGTTAATAGATGTTAGTTATTATCTACAATAATAGTAAAAATCAATGACGTATTATCACATACGTCACATATATCACAGAGAGATTATCTGATCTCTCACAGATGTTACCATGCCCACTTAAAAATTTCATTACTTTTTTTAAAAGTAACATTCTTTTAAGAACATTATTTTCTTATGCATATGTGTGTTTTGTCTGCATGTCAGTGCACTACTTGTGTTCAGTGCCTTATGGAGGCCAGAAGAGGTCACTGGATCCCCTGGAACTGGAGTTAGAGTTGTGGGTCCTGGGAATCAAACCCATGTCTTCTGGAAGAGCAGCCAGTGCTCTTTACTGCTAAGACATCTCTCTAGTCCCAAATTGTATTAAATTTCTTTCTTTCTTTCTTTCTTTCTTTCTTTCTTTCTTTCTTTCTTTCTTTCTTTCTTTCAGATTTATTTGTTTATTTATTTTTTTATGTACACTGGGGTTTTGCCTGCATGTATGTCTGTGCCAGATCCCCTAGAACTGGAGTTACAGACAGTTATGAGCTGCCATGTGGGTGCTGGGAATTGAACCCGGGTCCTTTGGAAGAGCAGTCAGTGCTCTTAACCACTGAGCCATCTCTCCAGCCCCTAAATTTATTTCTGTATGTGCATGTGTACCTGTGTGGGTGCACACACTACAGCACACACGCAGAGGTCGAAAGACAACTTGCAGGAGTTGGTTCTCTCCTCCCGTCGTGCGGGTCCCAGGGATTGAACTCAGGCTGTCAGTCCCCAGGACAAGCAACTTCACTCACTGAACGTCTCACTGGCCTTATCATTCCTATTTTACAACGAAGCTGGCAAGTCAGTAGAACTAATTAGTGTGGTTTACCTAATGATAGGAGGAAAACAAAAACACAGATAGGCTTTTTCCAAACGGGTCTATTTTAGAGTAGAAATCAGAAAAAGGATAATGTAAGGAAAAATCCAAACAGAGAACAGGAATAAAGAATAGACTGTAGTCCCAGAAAATAGTTTGTGAAAGAACACCTTAATTGTATTAAACTGTGAAGGAAACTGATTTTCACACTACACATGAATTCCTAAGGCTGGGGCCTCCTGGCTTGTCATTCTGGGACTCATCAACGGGTTTAACCACATGGATCTGTCTTCCTTTCAAATCTGCCAGCTTTTGTAACATGTTAGCTCTCATTGCGGACTTTATAGGACTCCTCCATTCCAGAAACATATGGAAACGCAGCAAAACACCAGGGAGAAGGAAGGCGTCCCCAAACATATGTTTGTAGTTTTTTCGTTTTGAATTTTTGATTTTTATGGCATTCATGTATTTATTTTGAGAGTCTCTAGCCCAGGACGGTCCCAAACATGCTGCATTGCTGAAGATGACCTTGAACTTGTGATTCTCCTGCCTCCACTTCCCAGGTCCTGAGATTACAGGAATGTGTCAGACCCTGGTTTATACAGTGCTGGGAACGGGACCCTTGGCTTCCTGAGTGCTAGGCAAGGACTTTATCTAGAGAGCTGCATTGTTATCCCAGGTTTTGTCTCACTCTGTTGCCCGGTGTGGCCTCAGCATCTCAGTAATCCTCCTGCCTCAGTCACCGAAGATCTGGGATTGCAGACATGAGCCCCCTGGCTCTATGTTTTGGAAAGGGAAATCTTAAGCAGTCCTCATGCTAAAATCTCCACATCAGCCAGAGACTTCTGAGCTCAAGGCAGTGAGAGAGGAGTCAGCACAGAAAATCCACCCAGCTCTTTAGTGCTCCGGGCTGAAAGTCTGTGTTCACCTCCTGTCTGGGTCTTTGCTAGAACAAATCCGTGACCAGGAAAGTTGACTACATTTTCTGTCTAAGACACTTGCCATGGAGGGGCTCCTGCTCCACAGGGGTCCAAGCACAGAGGGGACAAGTCTCCAGCACAGAGCCTGACCATTCTCTCTCTCTCTCTCTCATCATGCCTCCCTCTCCTGTAGGCCCCCTGGTCACTGAGGAAGAACTAGCAAAGAGCTTGAGCCAACTAGAACATTTGAAATGAAGCTGAAAAAGTGACAAATACAAAATTTTGCAAAACAAATCCCACAAACATGGTGGAGGCATGCTGAATTGGGAAGACAGTCTGCCCTGTCATTACCCAGGCCCCTCCTAAGCTGTGAGAGTTGTAACTATGCTTTCCGAGCCAGTAATGCAAACAGCACTGTATGAGAGCAGAAAATGCCTTGCCCTAAACATGTCTTACTCTTCCCCATGCAACAGGAAGCTCTGAAACACAGAGAATAAATAGGTCCAGGCAAGTGACTCTGGGTAGACACATGCACACATTTTTTTAAATTTTTTTTTGGTTTTTCAAGACAGGGTTTCTCTGTAGTTTTTCACCTTTCCTGGAACTCACTTTGTAGACCAGGCTGGCCTCGAACTCACAGAGATCCGCCTGCCTCTGCCTCCCGAGTGCTGGGATTAAAGGCGTGCGCCACCACTGCCCGGCTATTTTTTTTAATTTTTAAAGTAAACTGTACTGTGCTTCATTCTCATGGTGAAGACCTTTGCAGAAGTTTCTAGCTATGAAAGGAACTTCGAATATAAAATGAAGATTGGGAATTGAGAAAGTCTTGATCTAAAACTCAGTGGATCTGGGACAATCATAAATGTGTACTCCTGGAAGTAAACACAGAATAGAGGCTATGTGTGGTAGTTTGAATGTAATTCGCCCCCATAATCTCATAAGGAGTGGCATTATTAGGAGGTGTGGCTTTGTTGGAGTGGGTATGGCCCTGTTGGAGGAAGCGTGTCACTGTAGGGTGGGCTTTGAGGTTTCCTATGCTCAGGATACCGCCCAGTGTCTCAGTTGACTTCCTGTTGCCTACAAGTTGTAAGACTCTCAGCTACTACTCCAGCACCATGTCTGCCTGCATGCCACCATGCTCCCCACCATGATGATAACGGACTGACCTCTGAAACTGTAAACAAGCCACCCCAATTAAATGTTTTCATTTATAAGAGTTGCCGTGGTCATGGTGTCTCTTCACAGCAATAGAAACCCTAACTAAGACACTATGAAATCCCACATTAGTGGGTCAAGTGGGTTTCTTCCAATGTCTATAAGCCCAGGGGAGGAGTAACAGTTACATTTAGCTTTACAAGAGTGTTTTTAGATAGCTTGCTAAAGGTTAAGTGGATTGATTGGAAGAACCTGATGTTCACCTAACAGCCAACACCAACCTTTCCCAGTAGTCTTCCAACTCACAAAAGTTTCTTTTAGATTTATTTATACTATATTTTGTATGTATGAATGTTTTACCTGCATGTGCATCGTGTGCATGCTTGGCACCTGTAGAAGTCAGAAAAGGGCTTTGGTCCCCTGGATCTTAAGTTATTGACAGGTATGAACCACCACATGGTGAGATACAGGTCCTCTGTAAGAGCAGCTAGTGCTCTTAGCCACTGAGCCATCTCTCCAGTCCCAATTTTCCAACATTTTAAATGTTCAGTTTCATGGTGGATTTTCAAAAGAATGAATAGGTATTTCAAATCCTAGCTGGGCACAGAGAATTGTGATTTTAGATTTTTAGATTTATTTATACTATATTTTGTATGTATGAATGTTTTGCCTGCATGTGCATCGTGTGCATGCTTGGCACCTGTAGAAGTCAGAAAAGGGCTTTGGTCCCCTGGATCTTAAGTTATTGACAGGTATGAACCACCACATGGTGAGTTTCTTCCACTCACTGGAAGGCTGAGCTGGATGATTACTTGCACCTGGGAGTTAAAAACTAACCTGAACAAGATAGCAACTCAGTCTCAAGAAAGGAAACAAATAGAAAGGCCAGGACTAGCAGTTTATACCTGTAATCCCAGTACTTGGGGGAAGCTGAGGCAGAATGGTTGGCTTGGGGCCAACCTGTCTTATGGAGTAAGTTCCAGATGAGTCTGGGCTGCAGAGTGAGACCCTCTTTCAAAAAATAAGAGCCAGGTATGGTGTTGAATGCCTTTAATACCAGCATTCAGGAGGCATAGTCAGGCAGGCTAGCCCGGTCTACATAGAGAATTCCAGGCTAGCCAGGTGTGGTGATTTGAATGAGAATGGCCTCCATATTTGAATGCTCAGTCACCAGGAAGTGGAACTGTTTGGGAAGGATTAGGAGGTGTGGCCTTGTTGGAGTAGGTATGGCTTTGTTGAGGAGATGTGTCATTGGAGGTGGGCTTTGAGGTTTCAAAAGCCCATGCTGGAGAGATGGCTCAGAGGTTAAGAGCACTGACTGCTCCAGAGGTCCTGAGTTCAATTCCCAGCAACCACATAGTGGCTCACAACCATTTGTAATGAGATCTGGCGCCCTCTTCTGTATACATAATAAATAAATAAATCTTAAAAAAAAAAAAAAGCCCATGCCAGTCTCAGTCTGTCTGTCTGTCTGTCTCTATCTCTCTCTGCCTGCAGATCAGGATGTAAAGGTCTTAGTTACTGCTCCAGCACCATACCTGTCTGCTTCCCACCATGATGACCATGAATTAAACCTTCTTAGCTGTAAGCAAGCCCCCAACTAAATGCTTTCTTTTATAAGCTGCCTTGGTCGTGGTGTCTCTTCACAGCAATGAAAACCTAACTAAGACAGCAAGGTTACATGGTGAAATCCTGTCTCAAAACAAAGAAAACAAACAAACAAAAACCTCAAAATCTTATACTATAAACATTTTACTACCATTTTATTCTATTCTTTTGCTTGTTTTGGTTTGGTTTTTTGAGACAGGGTTTCTCTGTGTAGCCCTGGCTGTCCTGGAACTCACTCTGTAGACCAAGCAAGTCTCGAACTCAGAGATCCACCTGCCTCTGCCTGGGATTAAAGGCGTCTCCAGCACTGGCCCCCTTTGTTTGTATATAATGTTTATTATTAAAAGAACAATAAAACCACCTAGAGTGAGTGAGGGAGTTGATTTATCTATTTAGTATTCACTTAGGTGCTGAAATTTGAACCCAGTGTGTATCATATAGTGCACACAAGCTGACATCTCCAGAGTTTTGTCCTGTTTATACCTTCCATGATAACTGGTGCCATCCCTCTTACACCCTCATAAGCATGTTCAGAAACACAAGCAAAGTTTGATGATAACCCAAGCTGTGCTTATTCTCAGACAAGGATGCCCAAGATATTCAACTCAAAAAATACAACCAATGTGCTCCTTGAAAAGGCATAAAGAGGGGCTAGGGAGAGATGGCTCAGAGGTGACAAGGCTTGCTGCTTGTTTAGAGGACCCAGGTTCAGTTCCCAGCACCAATGTCAAGTAGTTCGATGTCCCAGAGGATACAGTGTCTTCTGGCCTCTGAGGGAACCCGAGCGCTGGTGGTATATACTCACACAGACCCATACACACAAACAAAAATAAAAGAAATCTTAAAAAATGACTAGACATGAAGGACGCTTTCAACCAAGAAGTCCTTCTTGCTTTGGTGCGTTTCTGGGAAAGAGCCACTGGTGGCCAGCCAGCCCTGCTCATGCTGGAGGAGGACTGAGCAGATTTTGAAGCGTCATCACCCCTGCGCTGTCCACGGATTAAGGGCTTCAAAGAACACCATGATTCTGTAAGTCATCCTGTAAGGTGACCCCAAGCTGTAGCTCAGCACGAGAGCCAGGGCTCCTTTACCCTAGAATACAGACAGGTTTGCCTGCCTCTCTGAGGATCCCTGTTCACACATAATCCACACCATGTTCTAAATATCAGCCCCAGTCCAGCCAAGTCATGGCCCCTGCAGGGCGTGCCAGGGCCGAAGCTTGCCTGGTGGGCAGTGGGATCAGGGAATGGGGACAATTTTTCATCAGGAATAAGGCCACCTTGTCATCTCGGTACTCTGCTGCTAATGGGTACCTGCAACCTTGACAGGCCCAGGCATTCCTGGAACTCTCCCTCCTGGGGTATAAAAGGGTTCTAACCTGCGGGTTCAGAACCAGGCAGTGGCCTCTGTGAGCTGCAGAACTGGGGGAGCAGGGCTGTGGCACTTGCTGGCTCTACACCACATCAGACAGCAGCAGACTCATCTCAAAGGTAAAAGATGTCGAACATGAGAGAGCCTAGGATGGAGGTTAGTCCTACGCTTCAAGGAGGAAGGGGAGTGGGTAGCCTCCTTGTAAGCTGGTTGTTTTCAGCTACCGAGTCAAAATGTAGGTCTTCTTGGCCAGTATAGCTTCAGATTAATGATGGCCTCTGGTTTTGACAGCTAACACAGGGCTGCGATTCACCTTTTCCTCCAAAACTTCCTTCTTGTATCTGCTCACCAGTGACCTAATTGTCTTTATTTTTATTTATCCATTTGTGTATTTTTGTTTTTTATTTAAGTCAGCATGGTGGCACACACCTTTAATTTCAGCACTAGGGAGGCAGAGGTAGGTGAATTTCTAAGAATTTGAGATTAGCCTGGGCTATATAGTGAGTTCCAGTCCAGTCACGGCAGCATGGTAGACTGCTTACATTCTGACTGAGAGACATCAAAACTCCAAACAACAGATGCCGCCGCGTCCCGCCCCCCTCTCACTTAGAGATACTGTCTCAATGGCTTCTCAAAAGACTGATGTAGGAGCACTGGCCCTCCTTGTGATCATGGTTCAGAAGTGAGTGTCTCAGACTGCAAAATGTACAGGAACCATGCAGGATTAGGATAAAAAACAGAATTTGATTCAGATTTTGGTCTTGAACCATTGATGTATTTGTACCAACTCCTGAGTGACAAGAATGCTGCTGGCCCAAGGGACAAAGGGGTAGCAGCACTCGGTGTGTTTCCATAGCAATAAATTGTCTTTGAGACTTTGTCAACAAGTGAATCTGATCCAATGAGCAAAATGAAAATTTTATTTAAAAAGTGTTCTGTTGTTTATTTTATTTCATTTCACTTGTTTTGTTATTTTATTTTAGAGAGACAATGTCTCTCTGTTTAGCCCTGGCTGGCCTGGAACTTGCAGCAATTCTCCTGCTTCTGTCTCACCAGTGCTGGGATTGTCCTAGTTTTTTGTTTGTATATTAACACACAGTAGAACACTAGGTTGTGTGTATTCAGTTCTAATGAATTTTACTCTACGTGTGTGTATCTCGACTCCCCCACTCCCAATCAGAATACAGGAGGATGCAAGATAACTCTGTTCCTCCGTATCTCTTGGGAGACAGAGGCAGGCAGGTCTCTGTGAGTTCAAGGTCAGCCTGCTTAGTGAGACCCTGGCAACTAGCACTACATAGATCCAGTCTCTCTCTCTCTCTCTCTCTCTCTCTCTCTCTCTCTCTCTCTCTCTCTCTCCTCTCTCTCTCTCTCTCTCTCTCTCTCTTTCCTCTCTCTATATATATATCTATATCTATATCTATATATCTATATCTATATCTACCAGATGAAAGTCCTTTGTCTTATATGTGATTTACAAATATTTTCCCCATTTATATCACATCCTTTCATTCTCTTAGCGTCTGTTTTCACTTCAATGAAGAACAGTTTGTTTGTTTGTTTGTTTGTTTCTCTGTTGTGAGTTGAGCTTTTCATGTTTTATCTCAGATCCCTGCTAAACCCCAAACTGTGAGAGAAAAGAAAAGAACTCTTGAGGGGCAGTGGTGGCGCACGCCTTTAATCTCAGCACTCGGGAGGCAGAGCCAGGAGGATCTCTGTGAGTTCGAGGCCAGCCTGGGCTACAGAGCAAGATCCAGGACAGGCACCAAAGCTACACAGAGAAAACCCTGTTTAGAAAACAAAAACAAAAACAAAAACAAAAGAAAAGAACTCTTTCCGATATTTTGTCTTAAAATTATATTTAGATCTATAATCTGCTTTGGGTTAATTTTTGCACCGAAGGGGGTTAATACTGAGTCTGTTTTTCTTCTCATGCCAATGTCTGATTATTCTAATGCTATTTATCGCAACATTATCCTTTCCCTCTCGGTGAGCTGCTGGACTCTGTTTTGTGCCGGCCTTGGAACATCAAGTTGTCATACCACCCATCTCCATTATGCAGCTTTACAAGTCAGTTGTCTCTCCAACTTTATCCTTCACTTTCAGAGGTTCTTTGGTTACTCTGTTCCTTTACCTTCGGCAGGTAAATTTCAGTATCAGCTCATCTATATCCGTTTTTAAAACCCACCCTGGGTATTCATCTCGTTATAATACATGGACAAGTTAGTTTGGGGAGACTGATGTCTTTGCTCTACTGAATCCCAAACATTGTATATCTCTGCTTATAAAGATGGCATTTCGTTCATCAGCCTTTAGCAAGCATGTATGTGTTCTATTGGATTAATATCTAAGTGTTGTTTCATGTGAGTGTTGTTTTATGTTATGAAAGCTATTGAGATTTTAGTTTTCATTTCTGATTGTTCATTGTTAACATGGCTTGGTTTGGGGGCATTATTAAATTTATTGAGTAGCTCCAGGAATTTATAAATTACATTTATTTGTTGGGGGAGTCATGTTCTAGTGCACATGTGGGAGCAGAGGACAACTTCTGGAAGTCAGTTCTGTCCCTTCCGCCATGTGGAACCGCTGAACACAAGTCGTTAGGCTTCAAAGCCATCTGACCTCAACCCCACCCCATTGTTAAAGACAACGTCTCTTGTAGCTCAGGCTAGCTTTGAGCTTATTGTGTAGCTGAAGATGACCTTGAATTTCCGATCCTCCTGCCTCCATCTCCCAAGTGCTGGGACTTTATGACTCACTGAAGATTGAACCTAGTTTCAAGGATGCTAGGCAAGCACTCTACTGACGGTAGCCCATCCTGGCTCCCCCAGGAAAATTTTGAGTACTTTATTCCGTGTGTACTTGAAAAGAGTGCCTGCTCAGCTGTCGTTGGGTGGAGTGTTTTGTAGAATATAAAACATTCTAGTCAGTTGGCGCTCAGATGTTTTTATATTTATGATTTCTTCAGCTATGCACTCTCTACTGGTTCCTTTGATTATCCAGAGAGGAGAGATGTCATCTCCAACCATACCCAGATGTGTCTGTTTCCTCACCCAGCTCTGCCAGGTTCTGTCGGTGTGTTCTGAAGACCCAGCCGCTTTCAGCACTGTGGCCCTTTCCGCTCTCAGTACATTGATTACCGTGTCTGGATATGGGTTTCTTTGGATTCAAGTTCTTGAAGCTATGTGGGTTTTTTTGTTTTCTTGTTTTTTGGTTTTCGAGACAGGGTTTTTGGCGCCTTTCCTGGATCTTCCTCTGCAGCCCAGGCTGGCCTCGAACACACAGAGATCCACCTGCGTCTGCCTCCCCAGTGCTGGGATTAAAGGCGTGCGCTACCACCGCCTGACACTATGTGGGATTTTGTTTGTTTGTTTGTTTTGTTTTTCCAAATTTGGGGAGTTTAGCCTTTATTTGTTCAAATGTATTTTCCTGCACTTCACTCTACCCCTCTCATTCACTGCCTCTAAGCTCTGAATTCCCTCTTTCCAATCCCTTAAGCTAAAACCTAAGACTGGGGTGGCTAAATTTTGCTGGGACCACCGAGACAGAAAAGGCCCGAAGGGTCAGCTCCTCCCTGCCAGGCTGTGACGCCCTCTACTGGAGGGCGGGTGTTTCAGCTTCAAGGCATTGGGAGCGTTAGTCCTTGTGTCTGTTTCTGGGTTTCAGGTTGTCCTGAGTCTAAACCGAGGATCGCTGAAAGCAAACGGGAAGTTTTGCAATTGTAGTCTTTCCCTGAAGGCCTCCTCCTGCTGTGTGCAGCTCAGAATCTCACGTGGCAGCACATGGCTTGTGTCCATTCTTTAGTGGTACATTCTTTGGAGAACAGTGGGGTGTCCGTCATCCACTTTGCCAGGAACTAGAACCTTTCTATTCAGCACAAGACATAAACATAAAGAAAATTTGAGGGGTAGGGGTGGAAAGATGGTCAAACACTTTGCTGCTCAAGTATGAGGATTGGAATTCCAATCCCAACACCCATGTAAAAGTCCAGCGTGATTCCATGTATACCTATAACAGAGACAGGAGGATCACTGGGACTTGCTGGCTGCCAGTGTAGCCAAAACATGAGCTTTAGGTTCAGGGAAAGACCCTGCTCCAAAGGAACAAGAGGGAGAGTGATGAAGGAGGATACCTGCAATCTTCTCTGGCCTTTGTGTGTACTCGTGGATGCATCACACACACACATACACACACACACACAAACACACACAAACACACACATAGACACACACAGACACACACAGGCACACACACAGGCACACACAAACACACACACAGGCACACACAAACACACACACAGGCACACACAAACACACACACAAACATACACACACACACACAGACACACACAAACACACACATAGACACACACAGGCACACACAGACACACACAGGCACACACAAACACACACACAGGCACACACAAACACACACACAAACATACACACACACAGATACACACAGGCACACACACACAGGCACACACACAGGCACCCACACACTACACATACACAGACACACACACACACACACAGACACATACGCATACACACACAGACACACACAGGCACACACACACACAGGCACACATAAACACACACACACAAACATACACACACACAGACACACACAGGCACACACACAGACACACACACAGGCACACACACACAGGCACACACACACACACACACACACACACATGCAGACACCCACACACTACACATACACACATGCAAGAAGGAAGATGGGGAGGTTAGATCACTGGCTGCTCTTGCAGAGGACCTGGGTTCAATTCCCCACATTGGGTGACTCACAACTACCTGTAACTCCAGTTCCAGGATATCTAATGCCTTCTTACGGCCTCCTTGGACAGACACTCCATGCATATGGTGTATATACGTACACACAGGCAAACACTCATAGTCATAAAATTAAAATAAATCTTTAAAAATAATAATAGCAATAACAATAAGAAGAATCTGAAAAGTGGCTAGACATTTTTAGAAATGTGAAAAACAATCCTGATAAAATAGTTGCTGCTAGCAAGTGCTGGCCATGGAGTTTGCTGTTCCATACACAGTCCAATGTGTAAGCAATGAGGCACTCTAGCCAAGAGTCATAAGAATGACCAGGATAAGCCGAAACTCAATAACAAAAAACAAAACAAAACAAAGAACCTTCTCAGATTCCTTCATTTAGACTTAATGCTCTAGGTAACCTGAGACTTGAGGGATTAAATTGTTGGCATGGCGTTGGACTCACAGGGACAAATTTATTTGACTCACTGAACATGAGTGGGCTCCTCATGCAGAATGGATGCCTCACAGATGTTATAGGTTCAAGTTTTCTGTAACTGAATGAATGTTATGGTTGAAGCATTGATTAATCTGGAAGGATGGCGCCATGGTGACTGTCTGAAGCAGAATTAACAGAATTAACTGCAGGGCAGTCTGGTCAATGGTGTCCTCAGCTGAAGAGACACAGAGGGGACATTTATTTCTCTAGAACAGTCCCCTGTACTCCCAAAGAGCCTTCCGACAGTTAACACCTCTACCTCATACTTCTGCAAGGAGGAGCAGCTGGTCTCTTTGTAAAAACCAGGAAACCAACATAAACACAGGGAAGTCATGCCCAGTGACAGATGTGCTGACCCTAGAGATGAGATGCTAATTCCAAGGTACCCCCTCACATCCCCATGGGTGAGAACAAGGGGGCAGGAGTGAATCTCTAGTCCAAAGACAGAAAAAACAAAACAAAACATTTCTCTACCTTTATGGACCCTTAATTTGAGTGTAATAAAATCTATCCATTTTTAGTATACAGGTTGATAAATGTTAACAATTACATACAGCTACCCAGTCATAATTATAAACAAGGGTACAGCACGTTTTCATAAACTTATAAAGTATCCAGGTACTTCTGCAGTAAGTGTCTGCCCCCAGCCCAACCAGCAAACTCTGTCCAGCTTCTGTAGATGGGGCTATGCCTCAGCAGAGTCCCTGAACAGACCAACTTCCCTCCCAGGTTGCTCCTGCCTATCAGCCTATATGCATGCCCCATCCCCAGAAGCACCCACATGCCCCTCAGACCAGAATGTGGACTCCATTTGTCTGAACTCCTATCCCAACAGCTGTCCCAAGAAGTACCCACTGCACTCTCCATTATAGCTGAAGTCACCTCAGGGCAGCCCTGTCGTATCCCAGTGTCCATTGGGGATGAGGTGGATGGGGTGTTAGATATCTTTGTTTGTCTCTAGTCTCTTGCTTTCATATTGTCCTAAAAGTGTGTTCCTAAAGTTGCCATTGATTCTTTTTCTTTTCTAAAAACAATGTATTTATTTTATTTTACTTACATGAATGTTGCGCTGGCACGTTTGTTCACCACGAGTGTGTCTGGTGCCTGCAGAGGTCAGAAGAGGGTGTCAGACCCTCTGGTACTGGAGTTACAGATGATTGTGAGCCACCATGTGGGTGCTGGGAACCGAACTCTGGTCCTCTGGAAGGGCAGCCAGTGCTCTTAAAGGCGGAGCCATCTCTCCAGCCCCCGAGCTTGTTTTCTTGAAGCTGCAGAGTTACTGACAGCAACTGCTACAGTGCCTCTCACAGTGACAATGACAATAAAAACAGATTCAGACGCTGAGGGAGTTTGAAAGTAAAAAGCATTTTTAAAGACGGTTTCTCGGTGGGGTGGCACGCACACAGCACAGCCCGAGAAAGCAGCAGACAGCTCGAAAGAGTCAGTTCTCTCCTTCCACCATGTTGGGACCAGGAATCCAACTCAGGAAAGTGCTCTCTACTCTGAAGCGTGCAGCTGCCTGGACTTTTCCATTTCTTCCTGCACGCATGGAATCCCTGTGGGTGTGTGACAACCTTGTAAGGGACAAGAAGGCTTCCCAGACGCTCCTCCGGGTGTAGGCTGCTGTGTGACACTGCTTATCCTGAAAGAAGAGTTGCCCTGCCACCAAAGCAGTACTAGCCAGCGAGCAGCTGACCAGGCACAGGGAGAGCGAGTCCCATACCCAGAAAGCCAAGCAGCACTGTGCACAATGAAGAAAATGGACTCTACGTTGAGATACCAGTATGCTGTGGGATGTCCTGTATACTGTGAATATATGTTGCTATGATTGATGGATAAATAAAATGCTGATTGCAGGAAGGATAGTGTAGGCAGGACAAGGAGAGAGGAGACTGCTGATGGAAGAAGACTGGGTCATAGCCAGGCGGTGGTGGAGCACGCCTTTAATCCCAGCATTCGGGAGGCAGAGCCAGGCGGATCTCTGTGAGTTCGAGGCCAGCCTGGGCTACCAAGTGAGTTCCAGGAAAGGCGCAAAGCTACACAGAGAAACCCTGTCTCGAATAACCAAAAAAAAAAAAAAAAGGAAGGCTGGGTCGAGGAGACGCTGCCAGCCTCCGTGATGATAAGTAACATGTTAAGATACCAGTAAGCCATGAGCCACATGGCAACTTGTAGATTAATAGAAATGGGTTAATTTAAGATATAAGAACAGATAGCAAGAAGCCTGCCACGCCATACAGTTTATAAGTAATATAAGTCTCTGTGTGTCTTATATAATAGTCTCTCAGCTATTCCTTTAGCTTTGATGATCCCACACCAGAAAACATTCTTAGAAAAATTTGAGGTCCAAGGATACAGTCCTATCCCTGGGAAAGATGAGATGCACCCAGAAGTTCAAGACTAGCCTGGGCAATATAGTGAGATGCTTCTCTTCAGAAATTCCAAATCCCAACTCGGGGATTGTACAGTACAATCCTAGTAATTCTAGTACTCAGGAGGTCAGAACAAGAGATTTAGAAGTTCAAGGTCACCCTCAGCTATGTAGGGAGTTCCAGGACAGCCCAGGCTGGAGACCCTGTTTAAAAATAAAATCCTTGGGAGGCAGAGCCAGGTGAATCTCTATGAGTTCAAGGCCAGCCTAGGCTACCAAGTGAGTTCCAGGAAAGGCGCAAAGCTACACAGAGAAACTCTGTCTCGAAAAAAACAAAAATAAATAAATAAATACATAAATAAATAAATAAAATAAAATCCAAAATTCAAAATTTTTTGAGTGCTGACACATTGCCACAAGTGGAAAATTCCACATCATGAAACTGTTTCATGCATGAAATTCTCTAAAATGGTGTCTAAAATTGCATCCACGCTATGTGCATAAGGCGTGCACCAAACATAAATGAATTTCATGTTTAGAACTGGGAAAACATCCCATTATGCATATGTAAATATTCAAAAATCTTTAACCATTTCTGGTCCCAAGCATTTTGGATAAGATATTCAGCTTGCAAGTGTATTCAAAACTTTGTCAGTTGCAATGCACTTTAAATCTATGACCAAATTTGAACTTGAGAGACATACTGAAGATAAGAAAAGTGGGACCCACAGGGTTTGTTTGTTTGTTTGTTTTTTAAGGAAAAGTCTCATTCGAGGCCAGCCTGGTCTACAGAGCGAGTTCCAGGACAGGCACCAAAACTACACAGAGAAACCCTGTCTCGAAAAAACAAAAACAAACAAACAAAGCAAAGTCTCACTATATAGCTCTGGCTAGCCTGGAACTTGCTATGTAGACCAGGTTGGCTTCAAACTCACAGAGGTCCATCTACCTCTGCCTCTTGAGTGCTGGGATTAAAGAAAGTATATTACTATGCCTGGCAAGAATTTTAAAATTTTTAAATTATATTTAATTTAATTAAATAATATTTTAACTTTTTTTTTGAAAATTTTATGCATGTAAGTTTTATTCACGCCACATACACGCCTTTGGGGACCAGAAGAGCACCCTCTGGAGCTTGAGTTACAGGAAGTTAGAGTAAACTGCCCAACATGGGTGCTGGGAACTGAGCTGGGGTCCGCTGGGAGAGCAGTAAGTGCTCCTGACAGGTGAGCGGTTTCTCCAGCCCTCAGAGAATGTCTCTAAGAAGCACTGAGGACACCAGCTGAGTGGAAACAGAGGTCTGGAGAGAATGTCTGGTTTCAAGCTCCCCTCTCCTTTTACCCCGTTCAACTGCCATGGTCACTGTCTGTGAGAGACTGATGGCCCAGATCTTCAGGCGGAGTCATGGTGGTCCTTCAAGACTCCCCACTTAGACATCAGCACCCAGGCTTTACTCATCTCTATCTGTGTTGCTGGACTCTGCTCCCCAAGGTCTCTCCTCTGGCTTTCCCAGGGTACAAGGCACAGCCAGGGGAGTCTCCATGGATACCGGCTCTTGTTCACTCTCCTGCTGGGATGGACCACCTCTGGATCCCTTGAGAATCGGTCCCCAGGGCAGCACTCTTATCACTCCCCCTCTGGCCATAGCTGAGCCCAGGCTGCCTCCAGCAGCTTATTCATCCTTCTCCCTGGACCTTCTGGTCTAATCCCCACCTTGCACACCTTGCACACTGGTGGTCTGCCCTGGTTTCCTCCTCACACACATAGGCAGACCTTCTTGCTCCTTAGAAAAAGAGTCAAATCCTCTCTGGGTGCCAGGGCATCTCCTGCAGATGGACGTCTCCCATGCCTCTCAGGGAACTCTAGCAAACAGGAGCAGCTGCTGTCTTTGCTTAGTTGAGATAGGGTCTTCCTATGCAGCCCTAACTGGAGTGGTACTCCCCGTGTAACCCAGATTGGCCTTGAACACACTTGCCATCTTAGTTGTGTCTTGTCTGCTGGACCTACTGAGCTCTGGGAAATGGGCGGTTTCTTTGTGTTAAAAATAAAATGGGGCTGGAGAGATGGCTAAGCAGTTAAGAGCACTGGCTGCTCTTCAAGAGGACCCAGGTTCAATTCCCAGCACCCACAAGGCAGCTTACATGCAGGTAAAACAATGAACAAAAAAAAAAATAATAAATATATATATTTTTAAATGTGATCCCACTGGGCAGTGGTGTGGCGCATGCCTTTAATGCCAGCACTCAGGAGGCAGAAGCAGGCAGATCTCTGTGCGTTCAAGGCCAGCCTGGTCTACAGAGTGAGTTTCAGTACAGCCAGGGCTACACAGAGAAACCCTATCTCAAAAAACCAAAATAAAAAAAAAAAAAAAAAAAAAAAAAGGAATCCCAACACTACTACAAAGGAAGAATTGAATGGTTTTTGCCACTCCTCATGTGGGTGCCCAAATCCACAGCCCAGATGCCTGTGCTTACTGCTGAGGGCTCTCCTTTCAGTAAGGAAGAAGGACAGAAAGCCCCTCCAGGCCAGTGCCCATGTCACTGCTGCCCAGGAGCACTCCACTGCCCATGCTCAGACCCTCTGGCTCCAGTCTTCCTGCACCCTGACAAGGGACGCACTCAGAAGGCTAGGTGACTCTCGTTCTGTGGCTGGGTCATAAGAAAACAGCAGAGTCTGGACAAATGGACCCTGGACCCTGCAGAATCCGAGGGATCATGCTGGGGGTTGGGGCTTCAGTGCCTCTTTTCTTTTCCAGGGGATGAACAGTCAGTACGTCCGCCGAGAGGTCTTCTGTGGGAACACTTGCCACGAGCTCAAACGCTTCTGGGAAAGGGAGATTGGCAAACAGACGTACTACCGCGAGTCTGAGGAGCATCGCCTGGGAAGGAGCGCTCTGAGAAAGTACGCAGCCGCTGTCTGTTTTCACACATTTTAAAAAGATTTATGTATTTTTGTTTTACATGTATGGATGTTTTGCCTGTATCTGGGATCTTGTGCACGCAGTGGCCCTGGAGGCCAGAAGAGGGTGTTGAATCCTCTGGAGCTGGAATTACAGGCTGTTGTTAGTTACCATGTGGGTGTTTATAGCCACCTGTAACTCCAGCTCCAGGAGATTCACCACCTCTGGCCTCCTTGAGTACATACACACTACACACACACACACACACACACACACACACACACGCACACGCACACGCACACGCGCACACGCACGCACACGCACGCACATTATTAAAAATATTAAGTCTTGGAATATAAGATGGAGATACTGGAGATGGCTGTGAGGCAAGTCTGGGCAACATGAAATTGTTAAAAACAGAAAAGAGGGAGGGAGGGGAGGAGGGAGGAAGGAAAAAACCAGTTAGAAAATGGACTGAGGAGACGGTTCAGTTGGTAAAGCATTTGCCAGGCAAGCTTAAGGACCTGAGTTCAAGGACCAGCCCAAACATAAAAATTCCAGCTACAGCAGTGCATACCAATTATCCCAGTGCTGGGAAGATGGAGATGGGAGCCTCACTAAGGTCTGCTGCCTAGCCAGTCTAGCTGAATTGGCCAGCTTCAGTTTAGTGAGAGATCCTGTATCAAAAAAATAAAGTAGGCGCTGGAGAGATGGCTGGAGAGATGGCTCAGTGGTTAAGAGCACCAGCTGCTCCTCCAGAGGGTCCCAGTTCAATTCCCAGCACCCACATGATGGCTCACAACCACCTGTAATTCTAGTTCCGGGGGATCCAATTCCTTCTTCTGGTCTCTGAGGGTACCAGGCACATGCATGATGCACAGACATGCATGTGGACAAAACATTCATAACATAAAAATTTTAAATTTAAAAATAAGGTGGAGAACAACAGATAAGACACCTGACATTGACTTCTGGTCTCCGCATGTACTCCCACACACAGGCAGACACATGTACACACAGAAAACCCCCCAAATCAGAAACTGAATCTGTTCATTTTTCACCTATGGAAATAAACATGCATATATATTTGATTTGCAAGTCCTCTGCACACCCTCCCAAAGCCTGAACACAAAGGGTTTCGGGAGGAAATGGGAAGACGCTTCCTGGAGCCACAGCTGTAGAGAAGCCCATCTGTGCATGTTTCTATTTCCAGACTCAGGGAAGAATGGAAGCAGAGACTAGAAACAAAGCTGAGGCTGCGGAACGGTCCAGATGAGGCGGAAAGGCGGACAAATGTCAGCTGAGAGCTTCCCGCTTCCCCGGCCCCTGAGGACACAAAGCACTGGGTCCCTCGGCTGGAAGTCAGTTAAACCCCAGTCCCTCTGCTGTGGCACATCCCTTCCCAACGCCCATGGCGGCTGTTTGCCAAGTCGTCCTCTCTGCATGGAGGCCAGGCTATTATTCAGAATGTCTCTGAATGTGAGCTTGTTTAATATCAAGGCCTCAGACACTGTGTTTTGTTTTCACATAATTTCCCTCCAGCTTTAAAATCCACATATTTTAAAGTATGTGCGCACCAGAAGGGATTCAGATCTTCCTGGTGCTGCTTTAATGCTGTACCGTTTCACCACGAAACATAATTGCATGCAATCTTTTCTCGTATTTTCCTTTGAAGAGAAGAGCAGCGCCCCATCTACACCACTCAAAGCAGCACCTGAAGTCATACAATAAGGTTTGTAAAGATCTGGTCTCTGTGTGAACCTACATGGCCTTTTAGAATGTTTATCAATAAAATTTGGAGGTCATTTTAATAAAATCCAGTCTTTTGCATTGCATTCTGTGAGCATGCTTTTCTTTGCACAGATTTAGTCCAATTTCCACAACTGTGCACTGGTTAGCTTCCAGTCTGTTAGCACAACAAAACTGATATCAGGCTACAGATTCTGGACTTTGAAATGACACTGCCACTCCATCTCTCACATCTAGAAGCATCAGGGGTCTCTGCTATTGAGAATGCAATGAGAGAGTCCAGGAAACTTTTTCTTTTCACAGAGGAAGAAAGTAAAGAGATTCATGACTATGGTCCATGATGCCTGTAAGGCTTTTTAGACACAAGGGTAATTCAACTGGTCAACATGAAAGTAATTCCTCTGATCACATACACATATATTATTATAATTATACTTTAAAATATTTATTTTTATTTCAAATTACGTGTGTCTGTGTATGGGGGGTGTCACGTGTATCTGTGTGTGGGTGTGTGCATGTGTATCTGTGGGGGGGTGTGTATGTGCATCTGTGAGGGGTGTGCATGTGTATCTGTGTGCGGGTGTATATGTATCTGTGTGGAGGTGTGTGTATGTATATGTGTGTATGGGTGTGTCAAGTGTATCTGTGTGTGTATCTGTGTATGGGTGTGTGCATGTGTATCTGTGGGGGGTGTATGTGTATCTGTGGGGGTGTGGGGGTGTGTACCTGTGTGGGAGTGTATGTGTATCTATGTGGAGGTGTGTGTATGTGTATGTGTGTATGGGTGTGACATGTGTATCTGTGGGCGTAGGTGTGTGAGTGAGGTGCCTCTGATGGCTGTCAAATCCTTGGGAGCTGGAGTTACAGGTGGATGTGAGTATCCCTATATGGATACTGGGAACTGAACCCGGGCCCTTGGCAAGAGCAGTACGTACTCTTAACCACTGAGCTATTTCTACAGCCCCAATTATGCCTTGTTAAGGAAACCGAGGCTCAGAAAAGTGATACAAGTATAGAACTGATTAGTGAAAGAGTCAATGTCAGTTTAACTTCAAAACAAACCCTCAAATCATAGTGCTAGTTAATTAACGCCCACACATTCTTATTTTCAGTGATTTGTGCTTGATGGGAATGTATTTTAATCAACTATTAAAATCCATGTATAAGCCAGGTGGCGGTGGCACGTGCCATTAATCCCAGCACTTGGGAGGCAGAAACAGGCAATCTCTGTGAGTTCAAGGCCAGCCTGGTCTACAGAGTGAGTTCCAGGACAGCCAGAGCTACACAGAGAAATCCTGTCTTGGAAAAAAAAAAAAAAATGCGTGTATAACATGAGTGTTTATATGCTAAAATCACATTAATTAGAAAAAATCTTCAGTGGACTTTAAATTGAAGGGTTGCACTGTGAACAGGTGATCATGGCAGGAGTCTGCACGAGGTCCCTGGAAAACACCATTTGTCCTTGTCATGAGTCCCCCATGGGCTCATGTTTGAAGCACCTGGTCCTTAGCTGTGAGCCCTCTTTTGGGAGGCTTTGGAACCTCCACAGCAATGCCACAGCTGGCCAAAGTGAGCTCCTTGGGGAAGGCATTGTTGAAGGCCATGCCTGGTTCTAGCCTGAGCTTTGAGCTCCCTCACTACCAGAATGTGAACACGCCATGCCACGGGTTCCTACCACTGTAAGCTACGCTGTTCCTGCCACCGTCCATGATGGACTCGCTCTCTACACTGTGAGCAGACATGAGCCTTCCCTCCCAGAAGCTGCTTCTGCCAGGAGTTTGTCACAGCACACATGTCACAGACAACACACATGTCACAGCACACATGCCACAGCACACATGTCACAGACAGCACACATGTCACAGACAGCACACATGCCACAACACACATGTCAGAGCACACATGCCACAGCACACATGCCATAGTGGGCAGAGCAGTGGTATCAACGGTGCTGCACACAACGGAGCAGGCTGACAAGCTTCTGAGAAGGACAGCTTTTGGAATTAGAAGAGGACTGCCAGCTTACTCCCGCACTAATGTCAATATCAAATTGTGGGCTGTGTTACTGTTTGTCCACCTGTTTCACCCAAGAGCTTTTCCAGAAGTCTTTTCCACATCCAGTCCCAACTTCTCCTGACCGCCAATTCCATTATCGCAATAAACTTTACATCTGTCCTGTCTCAGTCACTCACAGGTCCTGAGTCGGCTCCGGGCTAGCGATACGGCTCAGTGGGTGAAAGTACTAGGTGTGAAATCCTGATGACCCAAGTTCAACCCTGGAACCCACACTGGAAGAAAAGAACTGACTCCTGATGTTTGTCCTCTGACCGCCAATGTGCCGTGGCGCACACCTGTCCATACTCAAACATACATCGCACGCACACATTACAGATACACACACTTAGTGATAATAAATAATTTTTAAATGTCAGCTTCACTTTCTTAAGATTAGAAGGTTTAGAATCTAAACACTATGCCTTGATTCAAATGTGTCCAAAATTTTAGCACACTTGAAATTTACCATCTTAGGCCAAGCTTAGTGGTCCATACCTGTAATCCCAGCACACAGGAACGAGGTGGAGACAGGAGGATCAGTGGTTTAAAGCTATACTGACTACATAGAAAGCTGGAGGTCAGCCTGGGCTACATGAAATTCTGTTTTGATTTTTTACAAAATTAATAAAAATTTATCATCTTTAGTATAAATACTGCTTAACTTAGAAGAAAACTCAGTTTCCCATGCTCTTATAGCCTTACTCTTATGTACTACTCATGAGAATGCAAATTGGTCCAGTCATTATAAAAATTCCATAAGAAAGAAAGCCTGAAAAATAGAATTACCATACAATGGACTCAATTATACTACTCCTGGGTATCAGCCCAAAGGACTCTAAGTCAACACACCACAGAGATGCCTGCACGTGCATTTATTGCAGGACTTTTCGCCATACCCAAGTCATGGAGTCAGCCTCGGTGTCCATCAGCAGATAGAGGACACACATTATAAACACACAATGGAATTAGCAAAAAAAAGAGCAATTAGCCACAAAAAGCAAAATTATGTTGTGTGTAACAAAAGGGTTGGGAGGCTGGAAAGATGTCTCAGCAGTTAAGAGCACTCACTGCTCTTGCAGAGGACCCTGGTTCAGTTCCCAGCACTCACATGGCAGCTTATAACTGTCTGTAACTCCAGTTCCAGGGGACCCAAGACCCTCTTCTGACATCTGTGGGCATCAGGCATGCATATGATACATACACATACGTGCAAAACACTCATACTCATGAAATAAGATAATAAATCTTTAAAAAGTTACATTGTTTGCTAGAAAATTTAATGAAACTGGAAACCATTATATTAGTGAAAAAGCCAGACTCAAAAAGAGATATATCATGTTTTCTCTCACTTGTAGAGTTTAGATTGTATATAGGTACATAAACTCTCCTCTCCCCCCCCCCCCCGTGTGTGTGTGTACGTGTGTGTGTGTGTGTGTGTGTGTGTGTGTGTGTGTGTGTGTGTGTATACTAACACATAAATGGTTAATTCAATAAATAGAGCCCTGGTGGATGAATTAGTCTCTGTGTTCAGCTTAGTGCATCCTGCCCCATCGACGTGGTGTCCTTACAGAGATCTGAACTGTCTTAGCTGGTGCTACCTGAAACTGTGATACCCTGGAGACAAGCTGTAAGTACTTCCTTTTGCTTTCTGGGTGCAAAAGCAACTGGGTTAACATGCCTAGTGGACACGGTGGCCAGCTTTGGGAGACCTTGAGCAATACAATGTGGAAGGGCCATGAAGGGAAGGTCACAGCTACCTAGTTACCTTGTGGAAAGAAAAGACAAGTTGAGAAGACTCAGGACCCACCACATGGGGCTTTGAGGCTGAATATGAGCCTCCATGGCATCCAGAACAGCCCCTAGGGATGGGAACAACAGTCATGTGACGAGACACAAGACGAATCTGTTGGGCAAATGAATGGAAGGTTTGCATACAGGCGGTACTGTGTTTTACAAGAGCCTCCTCCATAATACCCCCATTCAGATCAGGCTGAGGGGGTATTATGACACCACTGAGGGCCTCTTTCCTCTCTCAGCAGAGAGCCAGCATAACACTCTGAGTTAGTCAACGTGAAGCAAGCAGCAGTCCATGGCTAAGCTTTAGAAGGTCCTTTTATAAGGCCACTTCCTGATCAGGAAGCTTTCATAATTGTCCAAACATTTCCTTTTGGCCTATGGAATGGAGAAGGTCATAGTGTGGGGCCTTCTAGAAGCTTCCTACAGTGTGTCCACTACGGCAGTGCCCACTGTGGTCTAGTGCCACATGCGCCCGGCCACTTTGCTGCTTGTAGTTTTCCCTAATAAATGTGATTCCTACTCTATGGTGGGTGGCTGTAGAGACATGTGCCCTGTGCCCTGTGCCCTTGACAACTGGCTCCATTCAGACTCTCCTTGAACCCAGAGGCTATCTTCATGACAACTCCCTAGGCCACAAGGGAGTTGAGGCAAGAAGAGAGAAAAACATAAAGAAACCAAGAACAAATGAGGAAAGGTAAGGAGCAGAGGAGACAGTGTAGTGTTCTGGAGAGCTTGCAATTTAGAAAAATTCATTTTTGATCATCGCTGGTTCTCTCACGGGTTGGTCTGATCCAAAAATAGGAAAAAGGAAAAAGAGGAGAAGGGGTAAGAGAAGACCCCTCCCCATTGCTCACAGCAGGGGTTGAGCACAGTGCATGGAAAAAAGAAGTTTATGCTGGGCAGTAGTAGTGCATGCCTTTAATCTCAGCACTCAGGAGGCAGAGGCAGGAGGATCTCTGTGAGTTCAAGGCCAGCCTGGCCGGGCGGTGGTGGCGCACGCCTTTAATCCCAGCACTCGGGAGGCAGAGCCAGGTGGATCTCTGTGAGTTCGAGGCCAGCCTGGGCTACCAAGTGAGTTCCAGGAAAGGCGCAAAGCTACACGGAGAAACCCTGTCTCAAAAAAACAAAAACAAAAACAAAAAAACAAATCAAGGCCAGCCTGGTTTACAGAGCAAGTTCCAGGACAGCTAAGGCTGTAAAACGGAGATACCCTGTCTTGAAAAATCAAAAAAAAAAAAAAAAAAAAAAAAAAAGAAAGAAAGAAAAAAGAAAAGAGAGAAGTTTATTTACCAAGAGGTTGGATTGGAGTAGCTGAGATGCTAAATGGGAGGTGTATCATGGGGTAACCCAGAGTCTCAGCAATAATTCCCAGCAGGAAGGATAAGGTGGGTTGCTGGGTAAGAACCGGAAGCATTCTAATGAGATGGGCTGGGGTGGGGAAGCAGTGTCCAGTGGGAGTTGAGATGGAGGAGACGTGCTTCCTGAGACAGTCTACATCTTTTGAGGTTACCTGTCACACAAAGACCCTCGAAACAATTACAAAACAAAGGCAGGCAGAGCCTCTTCTCATGAGAGACACAGAACTGGAGACCAACAGGAAACTGTCTCCCAGCGGTTTCCACCCTTGTTTCTATACTGTCTTGGCCGCTGGTGAATTTCCACTGAGGTCACTCTGATATAAGTGACTGACAGATGTTCTAGAGATGAAGTAAATGCCTCTTGCTCCTTGGTAGATGGACCATGAGCTCCTTTTGTGACAGCAGAGCAAGGGAAGATGTCATCCATTCCAGCCCCCATCAATCTCTTCCAGGGGCACCATATCCTCGACTCGCTCTGTCTACACACCACTAGTAGTAGTATGTTTCTGTCAGGACCACCAGCCTGAAAATAATGATAAGGAGACTTATTATTAACTATGAAAGTTTGGGCTTTAACTTAGGCTTGTCTTAACTAGCTCTTAAAATTTAAATTAACTCAGGGGCTGGAGAGATGGCTCAGCGGTTAAGAGCACTGCCTGTTCTTCCAGAGGTCCTGAGTTCAATTCCCAGCAACCACATGGTGGCTCACTACCATCCGTAATGAAATCTGGCGCCCTCTTCTGATCTGCAGGTGTATATGCAGACAGAACACTGTATACATAATAAATAAAAATAAATCAAAAAAATTTAAATTAACTCATTTATATTAATCTACATTCTGCCACATGGCATCACCTCATCATCGTACTTCCTCTGAGTCTGGCTGGTGCCTCTGCCTTTCTTCTTCCCAGTGTTCTCTCTGCCCAAAAGTTGCACCTATACCTCCTGCTTAGCTATTGGCCACTCCGCTTTTTATTACACCCAATCACAGCAAGACATCTTCACACAGAATATAAATATCCTGTAACATTTCCCCCTTTTTGTCTAAATAAAAAGGAAAGGTTTTAACTCTAATACAGTACAATTGTATACAATAAGAACAATTATCAAGTAAGAATTATATTCACAATGTTCAGTCCATTTGTATTTAGCAAATTTGGAGAAATTATTATCTTGAGGAGTCCAAAGTTTTATACCTAAATCATTTTTTAATCCTAACTTGTATTATCATGCTAAAAATATCTTTTTAGATCATACAACATCTTCCTAGATAAACAACTTAAACTTTTATTTTTCTCAACCTTAGAAATTTTACATCTTTTATGTAAGGTTTTTTTTTCTTCTGAATTTGGTAACAAGGAAAACCGTAACTATAACTATCTCATCTTCAACTCCATCAGAGACCCAAGAAGGAGATAATATTACCTGAGTAAACAGGAAGTACAGAGCAAACAACTTCCCAAACTGCAGAAATGACAAAAATAGCTGGCTTCCTGGACAGTCACTCAAGGTTCTCTGCAACATTGGTGTATCCATATTCAGCCTACAGGCCTAGAATATCTGACAGACTTTTCTATGAAGCTGGAATTCTGAAGGACTGTCCTACCTTGTCTTAGCAAAGTTCTGCAGTCGACCTCTTTTGTGTCCTGCTTGTCCGATTTAGACAGCATATTGTCAGCAGTTGAGGCAAGGGAAGTGTCTTGCCCACTGGCTAACTTTGCCACAAATAAAAGCAAACTCCATATGGAGTTTCTTCAATGACCATCATTCTTTTTAAAGTAGATTGGCACTGCCAGGAGCAGATGTATCTCACTGTCATGAAAAGCCTTATGTTATTAAAATATCTTAAATGCCATATTCTGTAGGTCTCTGAAATGTTTGAAGACTACCAAACTATCTAAAAAAAATCTGTTTGATCTTGAAAACATATCTAACACAGTCACAAATTTGATTGTTATAGATGGCTAACTACTAACCTGTATTTCTTATTATTCTAAATAACTTTCAAGGTCTAGAACTTTATATTACATTTTTTAAATGAGCTGCATGACTACAATACCTTAAATAAGAGTAGAAACATATATACAGTGTGTTATAAGAAAAATAACCTTAAATTTGTATCAAACTACAAAAATCCATACCAATGTAAAATATTTGAAACTAGTTGCCTTTTAGTCTAAAAGTAGATTCAATAATCTACCCTTTTATTCTATCATTCCCACATCTCCCCTTTTTCTTTTCAGAACAAGATCCCTGAATCTAATTTCCTTTGCTTAGTTTTCTCCCTGACTATGACCAATAACAACTTGCAACCAACCCCCCCCCCAACAATGACAAACATTCACCAAACAACCAAAAAAAAACCCACCCCACCTCTTGTGAATGTGGGCATCATGTTCTCTAGACTGCTTCCTATTGTCTGGGGGTGACAGCATCTTTAGGGGACTGTGTGAAAATTGGAATCATGGTCAAATCCTAGGAGAGCTAGCTGTATTGTTGTCCAGTCTCTGTGTAATGGAGAAGTGCAGGGCTTGTCTGAAGTAGTTGAAACTAGGCTGGAGTAGTCTGTGAGACTGGACCATCTCAGCTAGCAGCTTTGAAGTTGTTATAAATGCAGAATTTTGAGAAAACTGTAACAGAGGGATTCTGAGAGGATTGATCACCCGGGCTACTTGTTTTTATTGGTGTTTGGTCCTTTTTTCCTGAAAACACACAAACTTTTAAAGGTAACATACATATCAGTGTTAATACAAGTATGGAATGTGCGTTGTCCACAAGTCAGCTAAAGATTTTTTTATTCTATGTTTGAGCAGGTAAAAGGCATCTGTCAACTTTGTAAGTCCATTTGGACTGTATATCAAATTGTAATATAAATCTCTAATAATAAGTCATGAGGACTCTGTAGCCAACAAGATTTATCATGTCTCTTTCAGTCTCAAAGCTGCTCCCATACATCAGCATACATGTCACCTGTCCTGTAGTCTTTTCTGGTTTCTTTCTCATGTCTGTAACCAAGATGCTTGGGAGATCTTTCCTGATCAAATCTGATATTTATTAATTTTGAAGAAATCCATAGCTATGGAAATAAAAGCATAATCTCCCTTCCAACTCAACATATTTCCTGACTTCCATTCTGAAGTTAAGACATTTTAAAAATATATAGGTTGGCTTAATTTAGCAATTTCCATAATCCAATGTCTCTCAGTGGCTATTTTTTTTGTTCATTAGCATTTAAAAAATTCAAAGTTAACAAAGCAACATATAGGATCCAGGCACCCTGTATATTTTCTATCTTTTCATAGCTTATTCTTTTTACATTACTTTACTCTCTCTTTAAAGACTTAATTATTTTTAAACTATTATTTATTTTTCTATACCCATTTTTTTTCTTTCTTTAGGATCTACATATTTTTTAAATACACTGTAACCTGTTCAGTGGTTTTCTTGGCTTGGACCTGGCTCTCTGTGTGTGTGTGTGTGTGTGTGTGTGTGTGTGTGTGTGTGTGTGCGTGCGCGTGCATTTGCAACCTCCTCTGACTCTGTGAGTCAAATCTTAAACTGCTAGGTTGCCTCTGCACAGCTCCATTTAGCATATGGCACACTGGTAGCTGGTTCTACCCCTCTTGGTTCCATGAGAGCCTAACCTCATGTGGGTGGATACCAGCCCTGGAGCCATATTTACCCAAATTCCCACCCCAGCTCTGGGAATTTGTTGTGTCCACCTGAGGCATTTGTACCCAATATGGGATGCTTAAATGCTTGGCTGTACAGCAGGGCCTTTTAAAAGAGTCATGCCTCTGTATGCCAAGCCTACCTGAGAGACCACTTTCTCAGGCCCTATGTGGATATTTGAGTCTCCATGTTGGACACCATAGGTAGTTGGACTTTTCTTTGGGCTGCCAGCTCATAAATAACAACACAGAGACTTATTATTAATTATAAAAGCTTATCCTTAGCTGCAGGGGCCCACAGAGGCTCCCTAGTAAGGCCTTACTCAAGGTCAGAAAGTCTGAGCTTGCTTTGCCCAGCAGGGCTGCATAATGGGATGATTTGGCCAAGGGCATGGTTACCAGGTGTTTTGAAGGGTCTACACTTGGTTGTACATTGTGCTTTGATCTTGAAAGGGGGAGGTCTTTTGCCTCTCCCCTTGGTAGTGTATAAAAAGCCCATTAGGATAAAAGTCAAGGTGGCTGGGTATTGACCCTGGGCCCTCCCAAAGCTATCCTGTGTCTCTGTCTTTCTTTCCATCTTCTTTTATATTTCTATCTAATACTTCCTCATTCCTCTCTCCTCTCCCTAAGAACCCTTCGATAGGTTGGAACTGGACTCCTACACTTAGCTTAGGCTTTTTAAAACTAGTTCTTATAACTTAATTAACCTGTTTCTATTAATCTATGTTCTATCATGTGGTTTGTTTACCTTTCCTCTGTCCCGTATGTCCGACTTGTTCTGTGTCCCCTGGCATCTCACATGTGCCTAGACTCATCCCTCTGATTTCATCTCTCTGCCCAGAAGTCCCGACTATTCTCTCCTGCCTAGCTATTGGCCGTCCAGCTCTTTATTACACCAATCACAGCGATACATCTTCACACAGTGAACAAATATCCCACACCACCACCCAGCCAAACCACGTGGTTGTTCTGAACCTGGGGACTGAGGGAGGCAGCCAGCCTCACACGACCTTGTTGCGGGGTTCCCATTTGCCCAGACTGTGACTTCCCTCTAGAGAAAGATACACATTTTATCTACCCCTGGCCCACTTCTGCCCTGCTTCCCTGCAGCCAGCCCTGGGTTGAGGGACCTTCCTCTCAGCAAACTTGGACATGGATGTGAGGAAAGAAATGCCATTCCAGACTTCTCTTTTCTTGCTCTGGGCACCAGGGCAAAGAATCTGAAAATCATTTCCAGTCTCCACTGCCCTCCCCCACCCCTCACCTCACCTATCCTCAGTTCCACAGAAACCAGACCCGATTTCCAACAAAATTCTACTGGGAGATGGTTGGAACCCTTGTCACTCTCTTTTCCTGCTTCCCTCATTGACTTTAAACCCCTCTAAGCTAGGAAGAAGGTTCTTGAAGAATTAGAACCTCAGGTCCCCAGCAGTCCTCTTGACTGTTTGAGCCTCCTCTTGGAGTCACACAGAACCCCGCCCTCCTCCCAGACAAGCACCACATAGTGCAGTTCTGGCTGCTTTGAACACTTTTGTTGTTACTGATCTTCACGAATGAAGAAGGAGGCAGACGGAGGAACACAGACCAATCTGGGAGCTGCAGTTAGTTTCACTGTTATCAGGTTGTCATGGGATGGATTTGAAAAGTGTGGATCAAATCCCTGGGGATGAGATACTGACTAAGACAGCCAAGATCCTCCCCGGACATCCCCAGCAAGGGGCAGGAAATTAAGATGCAGCAGCAGAGACAGAACACACATGGCAGGGTGCAGACAGGGGCAGAGGCCGCAGACCCTGGGGGAGCTGGCTTCTGCAGGAAGTGCTATGGAATCAGGAAACCTGCAGGACATGAAGGACACTGTTCTGGGAAGAGCAGGGGTCAGGGGGTGGAGGAATCATACCAGGGACTATAGATCTACTAAAACAGGTAGCAAGTGTAGCCAGAAGACAGGCAGAAAGCATGAAGAGTAGACAGAGACTCAGGGCAACCATGTGGGCCAAGGTAAAGGGGCTGGATTGGACTCCAGGTGCTCTGTAAGGCCATTGGAGGGCTTCCCAAAGGTCCCTCCTGCTCTGTGTGGACAGCTGACTGACTGTACTGGGCAGGAGAGGTCACGGGAGGACCAGGAGGCTAAGACTAGGGTCCATTGGAGAGTGACCATAACCTGGATAAGGACGCCCTTAGACATGGAGAGAAGCAGATGTACACATGACTAGGTGGATGAGATCAGAACAGAGTTGGGGAGGGCAGAAGGAAGCACAGAGCACTCAGGACTTCTGGGAGCACTTTCAAGGCCTGTCAGGGATGAAGGGATGCTCAGTTCTCAAGTAGAATGGAGAGTGATAGCCAATCTCTCTTTGCAAACTAGGAGCGGAAAATGGGCTATGACTCTTTGTGACACTCTGGGAACCTTGCTTATCTCCACATAGACCACTTAGGCAAGGTCTATGTATTGGTGATATGTATTGGTGCAGTGCTCTACAACGGTCCCTGGAATGAGGAGATGCTGGTAAGGAGCCACTATGAGGCCTTGATATCCACCTTCATAGTTTCAGTTGATGGCAGACCTTTCTAATATACACATCATCACCACCACCACCATCCTCACAACCACAACCATGGCCACTGTTACTAACACCATCCCATAATCTAAAACCACCATAGTCATCATGGTCGTTATCACCATTACCACCACAATCACCACCATCATTGCTTAAGGTTTTGCTGCAGGCTACAAACTTGCCTGGCTATAATTTGAAAGCAGCCCTGCAGTGGTTAGACAACCCACTGCCCGTTAGGTAGTGCTATGGCCCTGGTCATTCAGTCTGTGTCATATAGTGGGACTGGGGCCTTTGAGCTGACATTATGCTTGTATCACTTCTGCTATCCTTGTGAAAGACAAACTGAATCCATGTGGGGCCCATGTTTCTTTGCTGGCTGGGTTCATGGAGATGTGCCAAGTCTACCGGAAGCTATAGTAGTGTTAGCCATCATCGGGCCACTCAGGCACTGTCTCAGTCAACGTTGTATTGTTTCGAAGAAACACCATGACCACGACAACTCTTATATAGAAAAGCATTTAACTGGGGCTTGTTTACAGTTTCAGAGGTTTAGTCCATTATCAGCATGGTAGCAAGCAGACATAGTGCTGAAGAAGGGGCTGTGAGTTCTGCATCTGGCTCCTCAGGTGGCAGGAAAAGAGAGAGCCACTGGGCCTGGCTTGGGCTTTTGAAAAACTCAAAGCCCACCTGCAGTGACACACTTCCTCCAACAAGGTCATACCTACTAATCCTTTCAAATAATGCCACTCCCTAGTGACCAAGCATTCAAATCTGTGAGCCTATGGGGGCCGTCCTTGTTCAAACCACCTCATGTACTGTACTTGACACACTGACACCAGTGAAATTCTGCCTTTTTGGAGAAAAGAGACAGGAGGCCACACAGCCAGCGGAGTTGAAGGCTATGAGAGGAGGGGAGCAGGGTACTCCCCAATTCCACCTATGGAGGAGTGTTTGCAGGCGGCATCGCAAAGCAGAACTGGAGCTGGCCATCCGAGTGCTGGCCCCTCTGAGAGTCAGAGCATCCCTGGGATCTTCCCTAAAAGCTGCCTAGGCTCAGCAGACAGAGGCAGCACCCAGGGCTGGAGGAGATGTGGTACTCTGATTGATGTGGTTCCAAGGATCGACCAGCTCTTCACTATATGGAGTGCTCCCAGTGGGGAGCACAGTAACATGGTGAGGATGATGACTGTGGGACAGGCTGGTGACTGGGAGGGCACTATGCTCCCCTGGCCCAGCCACGTGGTAGCGGGGGATCACCTGCTGGTCTTTATAGGATATCTCTGTCCTCACTCAAGGGGAATGGAATACAATACAAGGTGGGATTAGGAGTCACTATAGCTAAAGGGCAGGTAGGGACAGATCTGCAGAAGGAAACTGGTCAAGAAGCTACAGACAACATTCCCTGTCCGGCCTCAATGTCTTCTGGAGCCTTCAAAACCACGAGGCTCAGGGGTGATTCTGCAAATTGCAGTCCCCTGCAGGCAGCTGGCGGCACTCAGGGAAAATGCTGGCCTGTGTTTGGAGTGCAGCAACTAACTGACCCATATTGTTTAGTAGGTCCTAACTTGGGTACCTGACACAGGAGGACACTGAGAGATCGGTTTTATTGTTACTCTCAGCATCCTCGTTCAGAGGTGAGTCTGCAGGGGAAACCCCAATTAGGTGAGCTATACCACAAAAATCTGTCTTCAAATGAAAATGGAGCCAATTAGGTATCAGTGGGACATCCCACTTGTAAGAAAAAGTCACACACACACACACACACTTCCACCTTACGTGTATAGCCATTCCATGGTGAGGTCTGTATAGCACCTTAGGCTCTCTGCAAACCCCTAAGGTCTCTGAGGAAACTTGGGCCTGACTCGCAGATGAGCTTAATTAAAAGCCCTACCAGGACTGTAGTCACAAGCCAAGACTATACCAAGAAAAAGCTGCCTTATGCGCAGAGGTCCAGTCGGCAATGCTTGCCCTGGAAAGGATCCTTCCAGACACAACACACCATGTTCATGAGGGACAATCAGTACAATGGGATGCCAGTGTCGGCTGGTGCTTGTCAATGGAAGCCAGATGATCCAGGCCCAAACCAGGTAAAGATAGACATTAAGGTGCTGGATGGCACAGGCCCGTTCTCTGTTCCTACCTACCACACAGGGAGCCTACAGGAAAGGAGCCTTTGGCAATGAGTATCAGTAGAAGCATCAAGATGCCTGATTATGCATGCCCAGGCTAGGACCACAGCCACCCAAACACAATGTCACACAGGCATGGCAATATTGTGGTGTTCAAGACTGGGCCAAAACCCAGCACATGAAGTTCAGGGACCCTAGCAAATGTGCCCAAACACCAGATTCACAGCTGAGTGCTGTGGGATGTCTTTCTGTATGCTATGTATATGTGTTGCTCTAATTGGTTGATAAATAAGGCTGCGTTGGCCTATGGCAAGGCAGCTTAGAGGCAGGCAGGAAATCCAAGAGGAGAGACAGGAAAGAAGAAAGCAGAAACAGAAGAGGCGCCAGCTGCCGCCAAAGGAGCAGCAAGACGCCAGCAGACCAGTAACGCCATGGCCACGTAGCAACATATAGATTAATAGAAATGGGTTAAGTTATAAGAGCTAGCTAGCAAGAAGCCTGCCATAGGCCAAACAATTGGTAATTAATATTGAGCTTCTGAATGATTATTTTATAAGCAGCTGCGGGACTGCGGGGCTGGGTGGGACCGGAGAAAACTTACGGCCACAGCTGAGTAAACACTAGATGCACAGTCCGACTCCACCCGGCTCTGGCAAACAGACTTTGTAGACCCTGTGACCTCCCGGGAGTGCCCCCGGACAAAGCACATAATACGTACATATCCTTTGTAGGGACGACACAATCCCCACTTTCAGGGTGAAAGGAAGCTCTGTATTCCCAGTGTTACTCCGTCTGAACATGACCCTTGCCCTCTTGTAGCTAAACGTTCCATCAGTGGGCAGCTGTCTGGGGCATTTGTGAGCATTACACGCTCCCTGTCCCTCACAGGCGGGAGGTGCCGTGAAAAGATGAAATGGGGTGCGGGGGACTCGAGGTGACAGTCAGTAAAGTGCTTGTTGTGCAAGCATGGGGACCTGAGTTCTAGTCCCGGCACCCAGTGGGCACAGGGGTGCAAGCCTGCAGCCACAGACCTGGGGAAGCAGAGAAAGGAGCCCCAGGTTCAAGGAGAGACTCTATCTCAAAAAATAAGGTAGAGAGGCCAGGTGGTGGTGGCACAGGCCTTTAATCAGAGCCAGGCAGATCTCTGAGTTCGAGGCCAGCCTGGTCTACAGAGCGAGATCCAGGACAGGCACCAAAACTACACAGAGAAACCCTGTCTCGAAAAACCAAAAAAAAAAAAAAAAAAAAAAAAAAAAAGGTAGAGAATGATCAAGGAAGACGCCTTATATTAGCTCTTGCCTTTATACACACACACATAAAGATAAAACGGCTTTATTAAAAATCCCAAATAAATAAGTAGACTGTAACTGTGGCCATTCCCCCCCCCCCCAGAAGTAGCCAGAAAAAAAGAAAATTATAAGTCAGGAAAAGAAATGAAGAAGGCCCGGCTGAGATAGAAGAGATTTTAACCACATCATGTCTCATCTTTCAGCCTTCCCTCCGGAAGCCATGAAGTGAGATGGAGCGAGGGGGTGTGCCATCTGGCCTGCGGATTCTCTTATTTCGTAAGGGTATTGATGACAGCAACCATGAACTCCTAAGACAGCCCTCTTGCATGGCTCACATGTCAAAAACGGGACGCATTCTAGGCTGGACAGTTAACACCCATGAAAGAATCCATCCGGGAGAGGCCATCACTGAGATGGCCCCATCAGCCTCCAGAAGCACCAAATGTGAGCGGCTGACTGGCACCCACTTGCACTCAGTTAGTCCTGTGTCCCTCTCAGATGTTAATTTTGTCTCAGGAGTTTGCTACAGCCTTGGCTGCTCCTGGAACCTACCAGGACACTAGGGAAACCCTGTGGACCCATGAGGACCAGAGGCCCAAGTTCAGTCAGTGTTGGAAGCAGGAGAGAGGGTGGCAGGGTTTTGTCACAGCTGAACTGTGTCACGGGTACTTAGGGCTGTCACACTCACTCACACACACACACACACACACACACACAGAGACAGAGAGAGAGAGAGAGAGACAGAGAGAGAGACAGAGAGAGAGAGACAGAGAGACAGAGAGAGAGAGAGAGAGAGAGAGAGAGAGAGAGAGAGAGAGAGAGAGAGAGAGAGAGAGAGAGAGAGTGCTCCATCATTTTGACCCTTCAAAGGATCTTCCTGGGGACACAAGTTCCTGACAGAACTCAAGACCAGGCCCTATGTTCACACAACATTTGGTGGATCCAGCCGGGGAAGGCCTCTCTTTGCTTGCTCTGGACATGGCAGTGCAGGAGAATAATAAGCTCTCTTCATACAGTGCTCCACACTTCCTGAGACGCTCTGAAGGTGGTCCTCAGCCCTGGCCTGTGCACCAGTCTCAACACCTCCCTTGACCTTCCCACACAGGCTGAATTGGTGGGAGGCATTACCTGCAGCCAGAAACAGTGACCCAGAGCCCAGCACTGTGACCAGACTTGCTGATGGTCCTGAGCCGGAGATGCTCATCTGTCAGGGCACTAGCAAGCCTCGAATATTCCTGCTGTCCCTCCCACAGAGAGGCCACAAAGTATCTCAGGTATGTCATTTAAGGGGCCACCTGCAGTCGGCTGGTCAGGGAGGCCAGGCGAATGACTGGTGTTTACATCCCCTGCCGTTGCAAAGGGCAGGGCCTGCCAGAGGCAACAAGGCAGCTTGGCACAGAGCTGAGGTCTCCTGCCACAGGGTCCTCCTGAGAGCCCAGCTCAAGCCTGAAGCCCAGCTGAGGAGGAGACAGGTCCCTAGGCAGACACTCACAGGAAAAGGAACAGAGCAGCTTGGGACCTTCTAGCCAGGAGCAGAGAGACAGAAATGAGATGAACAGTCGCGTGAGGATTTCCATTTCAGTCCAAAGAAATGAATGAGGCCAGATCTGGGGGAAGGGCCGCCGAGCTCGGTAAACTGGACTGGAAGAATGTTGGAAATCACCTCCACCATCACATGGCATGCAGCCCAGATACTGACGCCTACAGAGGAAGGGCTGAGGCGGAATGAAGCTAGGAGGGCCCCTGACCCAAGACGGTGCTACTTTTGAGAAATCAGAGCCCAGCCCAGAGGCCAAAGGAGAGCTATCAGCCATGGGGTCACAGCAGCTGGGTGTGTCCCTGTAGGAAGCAAACCTCCATCTCCTTTGAGAAGCATCTCCACAGCCTGCCCTGACCCAGGCGATGGGGAGCAAGTGGGGAGTCCTTGCTCCACAAAAGTCCACTGCAGCCATGCGGCCCCTGGCTTTGCACTGGTCCGGAGTGGCCGTGTCACCAGAGTTCTCTCGAGTCCCAGTGGCCAGGCAGACGGTGCAGCCGCACTTCCTCCTTCTGGATGTGCTGATAACAGGACTGCGGGGAGAGAGACGAGGCGGGGACTTGCCGGCAGACCTGCTCCCAACTACATGCATGGCCTTAGGCCCCCAAGGCTGCCATCACCCCCACCTCCCTGTGTACACACTGCTCCACTTAGGACTAGCTGTCAGCCACATTCTTTCTCTCTGCACATGGCTTGGAGCTGCAACCTGAAGGGCTGTGAGGCTCATCTGCCCTGTGCACAGCACCAGGGACCCTTTCCATGGAAACATGTAAGGCAGGGATTTGAGCTCTTTCTATCATGGTGTCTGGGGCAGGGAAGGAATCTCCTTGGGCTCACACACAAGCCCTGGTCCCTCACCTCCAAAGCTGTGAGCAGGAAGTCATGGAGGCCGCCTGTGTGGATGGGGTCCATCATGTCACGGATCAGGTGGATCTCAGCTCCCAGATGCTGAATTCTAGAGGAAGTACCGTGACATCAAAGGGGAGAAGGGGGAAGTCAGTCACAGACAGATACCCCACAACTGGGCCGGGGCGGGGGGCAGCCCTGGCCTAGAGGGCTAGACACCTCAGGAAGGGCCCCAGCTCTGTCCCAGGCACCCACGAGACTGGTTCCTTTCTAGGCCTTAGCTCCCCCTCTGTCCTGTGTTTGGTGCAGACAGGGTAGAAACGAGTCTTACTTCCATCTACCCCCGTTCCCACTCACCGAGCTCGTGACACCACGTAGATAAGCAGAGGCAGTAGGTCATCCATGGGTAGTTTGTATTCCCGGCCCAGCACCCGAGATACCGTGGCCTCAATTTCCCCGTAGGTCTTCTCCAGCACCTCCAGCTTCTCCCAAGGGTCCACTGTGGTGCTGTAAGGAAGGTGCAGCTCCTGGTCAAGGAGGAGGACAGCACTCCTGCGCCCTTACATGCACACCGCCCCCAAACCAGGGCAGACACTCACATGATCTTCTGCAGACATTCAGTGGCTGACAGGAAACACTTGTCCCGAACCAGAGAATATCTCTGTAAAGGTGAGTGGAGAGGTAAAATAGGGATCCAGCTTAACATGCTCCCATCCTCAGGGTCCCTTGCCACTCACACCTGCCCCATCACTGACGTAAGTACATCCCTGCCCTGATGGCGAAGTAATCCAGGGCAATCCCACAGCCCCACTGCGAGCTTCACTTTAGGCAGCTGTAAAAAGGGGGACCTGGGTTCCAAGAGGTTGAGAGGACCAAGGTGGACAAAAAAAGACAGTCATCTTGACAGCCAAGGCTGCTTGGTGATGCAATTCCACAGCTGATGCCAGTGGTCCCCAGACCCAAGGACTTGTTGGAACCCAGGTTTCTGAGCTGACCCCTGCTTTCTGACTCGATAAGACAAGAACCTGGACGTGGCTCAGTGGCGGAATTGTTGCCTAGCATTGTAAAAACCGTGGAGCCCACAGAGTCTGCTTCCCTAGGAGGCTCCAGATAGTCCTGGGACAGCCGGCAGCCTCGTGCCCTTGACCATGGCTGTCTTATGAGGTGGGCCTGGGGTAGCTCTATTTACACAGGAAGAAACGGAGGCTCAGCGCTCAGGTGTGCTACCCACAGTCACAGCCAGGCGGGAAGAGCCTGAGGTTGAGACTGCTCGTGTGGGAGCCACTGGAGACAGGACGGAAGCCTGGGCTCTCCCTCACCTGCCTCTCTCCCCAGGCGATCCTGACTCAGAAGCTCCAGGACCACCGGCCCCTCCCCCAGGCAAGCAGAGCTCTCTTACCTGATTGCTCGTCAGCCTGAGGTCCTTGAAGGGCCACAGGTGCCTGGAATTGGAGACAGGAGGTGGGAGGCTTTGCAGCTCTGAGCTCAGAAGACACACCCCATTTCTGTGTCCCTCCCAGGAAGGCTAAACAGGCAATGGGGAGGGATTGTGGGGCCATCCTGGTGATGTCCTCAGGTATATGCACACAGCCTGAGGCCAGGGGAAGCCACAGAGTCCTGGGGAAGTGACCTGCCACTGCCGTGACAAAGGGGCCCTGGGCTCTGGAGGAGAGGGGGAGTGGGGGGGATATCAAGCACCTGTGACATGCACGTGTCAGAGGGGCACTACAGAAAAAGGATGTGTCAGGGGCAGGAGGATGTGGGAGGGCAAGGGAAGTACTAGGCTTTAGTGACTGGACTATGGTAAGCACCTGTCTGACCTGCTCCCAGAACATCCCTCAGTTTACCCTTGAAGACCTCTCCTCCCCAACTCTCACTCCAAGTGTATGGGCCTAAATGGTGGATCTGGAGGCAGGCCCAGTCAATGCTGAGTAGGACACCAAGCCAGGAGGGGCTTCAAGAGTATCACTGGAGCTAAGGGGCAGGACATGCCGGCTCTCCCTGGAGACAGTGGAGGGACTGAGCCAGAAGGCAATAACCCCCGAAGTGGCCGGTGCAAAGTCAGAGGGAAGAGCAAAGGTGTTTTCCTTTGTGGGATGGTTGAGCACCTACATCTGGCTGCACCTGACTGTGTGTCCCAGAGCTCTGTGGTGTATGTATAAATGAGCATGCCTCACTGTTGTGGAATATTACTTTAACTGTGGAAAGGTGTGTTACATTTGTTTATGTGGCATTTGTTTAATGATGTAAAGATGTGTTGCATTTGTTTCATCTTGCCTGCCTAAGGCACCTGATTGGTCTAATAAAGAGCTGAACAACCAATAGCTAGGCAGGAGAGGGATAGGCGGGGCTGGCAGGCAGAGAGAATAAGGAGAAGAAATCTAGGCTCTGAGGGAAGAAGAGAAAGAGGGAGAGAGAGAGAGAGAGAGAGAGAGAGAGAGAGAGAGAGAGAGAGAGGGACATACCCAGGGTCAGAAGCCAGGCGGCCACCAGCCAGACACGAGTAAGATATACAGAAGGAAAGAAAGGTAAAAAGCCCCAAGGCAAAACACAGATGAAGAGAAACAGGTTAAGTGATAAGAGCTAGCAAGAAACAAGCCTAAGCTAAGGCCGAGCATTCATAACTAATAAGCCTGCGTGTCATGATTTGGGAGCTGGTTGGTGGCCCAAAAGAAAGTCTGGTACCCCTCACAGCTGAGGTTGGGTAGAACCACCTGCTCCCCGACAGCTCTGGCTGAGCACGTAAGGAGGCGCTTACTTCTGCACATCCAGGAACTCCAGCAGCTTCGTGTCAGGAAACAGGCTGAGGTTGGTGATGCCCTGGCTGTACAATCCGTCCTCTCTCTCATGAAGGAGCAGGTAGAGTGTGAAGAGCTCTGAGTAGAAGCTGGGCAGGATGAGGGGCAACAGCAGCCTGTGTACCTGCAGGTCCCTGAGAGGCCAGAATGGGTGGGGGACACTGTTGGCAGGCCCACCTCTGCATCTGCAGAGATGAAGTCTCCCGGGGACGGCTAACTCCTGCTCTCTGTGACCTTAGGCTCATCTCCTCCACACCGCAGTCTCGTAGTGCACAGGAAGGAGGAGGCCTCGGGCAACTGCTTCCCCCTCTGCACAACTCAAGCATGAGGCTGGAAGGGCACATTTAGAACGGAGATGTATCTAGTGCGTGGTGGCACCACTCCTGGATGGATCCCAGGACCAAGGTCACGGGCCACTGTGATGTCGAGTCAATGCACCATGCTTGGTAAATAATAGCACACATGCCCAGTGCTTTCCCAAGAAGCACTGCCACCCAGAGGGAGGCCCCAGATGCAGCGGCCTGGCCAGGTACCTTGTCTCCATGTCCTCCTCCTTCAGGGTCTGGCCCTGGCGCTGTAAGGCAACCTTCAGCAGACCTCTGCAAGCCAACGAGAGGAACATGATATGGCTGCCACTCACAGAAACAGAATTCCACCCTCCCAGCCACCAAAACGGAGAGCAGGTGGTCCCATCTCCCGGAATTGGCTGGCTAGATCTGGATGGGATGCCTGTAGAATCTAGCCTTTCCTGCCACAGTGGGTCCAAGCCACTGTGGGTCCAAGGCTGGAGCTTTGGTGTGAGTGCTGGAGGGTCCTGGCACTCCAGTGGCAGCTGAAGCTCCTATCTGTAATGCTCAGAGGATCTAGGTTCTCCCTGGGACAGGACAGATAGATCTGAACACTAGAGTCACACTCAGCCTACAGCAAGGGTAGAGTTCTTATGGGGCAGGGGTATGCCCAGGGACTAGACAGGGATTGGCCCCTGGCCAGGAGCTGTTGGAAGTTCCTGCTGACATCTCTCATACCTCTGGTCACCATTGACACTGACCAACCTCTGGTCCTGAACTGAATACGACTTGAGTTAGAGGCACTGGATAGAGCCAAGCCTTGGAAAGGGTAATCCTGGGCAATCCAGTCCCTAGGCAGTGCTCTTCACCCTGCGCACAGGCTCACCTGTAAGCAGCCCAAAGCTCCTGGGCATGTTGCTTCACCTCCTCCTGAGCCATCCCCTGTAGGTGTTTGTTGGCTCCGATGCCTGAATACGTGGCCTGGAAGGTCAGCATCAGGGTGCGGAGTAACTTCCCCAGAGGGTGTCGGGAATTGCTCAGAGCCTGGGCCCGAGGGAGACAACAGGGATGCTTAGAGCCAGGATGTGGAGCACTGTGAACCCAGACCAGCCTCCCAGACCGGGAACACTGAGGCCCTCTGAGGACCAGGAACACCGTGGGCCCCGTCCCCTCCAGTTAGCACCATGCTGTGAGATACAGGAGACCTTCCCCAGCCTGGACCCTCACCTTCCTGAGGTACTGCTGCAGGGCCTGGGGCTCGCGGTGCTGCAGCAGCTCCTTCAGGATGTCCTCCATGCTGCCCGCACAGTCCTTGGGGTGGCTCCTGGGGCACCATGCACAGTGTCCCTCACCCGCCCGAGCCCGCACCCAACCCCAGAAGCTCCCCTAACCCGTCTCTGACCTGCAGGGACACCCAGAGGGCCAGGCTCACCTCTCACAGCACAGGTACTCCTGGGATTCGCGGAGCTCCCTGGAGCTCTGCACATGGAAGCCCAGTAGGGCTTCCTGCAGGTCCCCAGGACAGCCTGAACGCACGAAGTCCTGGAAGGGTCTGTAGACTCCCTGCCAGCGGCTCTCCACAGGGAAGGCACCCAGCCCCAGCTGTCTGTGATCAGGGAACAGCAAGAGATGTGGAAGATGGAGCAGAACCCAGCAAGCCCCTGGTGCAGGCTGGGTTGGTGAGGCCAGGCTGGCCTGTGACCAGGCCCCACGAGTCGGGATGGATGGAGAACGCAGAGTTGACCTCCAAGACAAGTGGAGGAGAAAACAAGGCAGAGCCTGTGTTCTGAGATGGAGGAGAGACGGGGTACATGGTTCTGCACAGGGCCTGGAGAGCTGGAGGCCAAATCCAGACAGACCGGTGCCTGGAAGTCCAGGAGTTCGCTCTGTCCTGTCCTCTCCCATAGCCTCCCTGTGGGGGATACTGCCTTGCCAACAGGCTGAGCGAGACCCAACTGTGAGTCTAACAGGCAGCGTCTCACAAAGGGAACCCTCTCTGGCTGTCACCTCACAGGTATCCCACATCTGCACCCCGCCAGGCTGGGGCGGACCTCTCCAGGACCACTGTTCTCTCCCAGCTCCTGCTGTCAGAGAGAAGTAGCACGCAGGGACCATAGGTTAATGAGTCCGCTGTACCTCTTCCCTACCTCTGAAATTCCATCTGGGACCATTTTCCATCATTTTCCCTCAACACACCCAGATTCTCAACAAATATGGCGAGTTATTCACCTGAACTGAGTTTTCCAAAGGGGCTTCTGCTGTCTTGGGAAAATAACCTGCCTCACAAACTAGTGCTTGTGGGAAGGTGAGTCTACATACCAAGTTTCTTTCCTTCATTTCGGCTGCTGGGAAAGTCAGAGTCAGTAAGGGGTATTATAACTATATCTATAACCATGTGTCCGTCTCTTTAAGATCTAGTCACAATTTTATTTTCTATTTTTTTTTTCCTTGTGTGTTTGACTTGGAAACCGTCGTGTATCCCTTCTAGGAAAAAGAAAAGCTAAAACCAGGGTCAAAGTGAGACAAATCCTATTTTTCTTCCAGTTTATGTATGGCAGTATATCCTCCTAGCCCTAGACTTCAGGAGCGTCCGGCTGGAAGACCTGTGGCTCTGGAGTCTTCTACAGTAAAAGGCCTCCACTGAGCCCTGAGGCCTTGGGTGGGAAGAGACACACACTGCCAAACAGGTTGGGCTCTCACCTCTTGCGTGTGCTGGCTAGGTCGGGCGGGAGGGCAGCTGTGTCCAGCACTCCCTGCGTGTACAGTCCTTTATCTGTCCCACTGCTGAAAGAACCATCCAAGGTGAAGCCATTGGGGAAGGTGACCTTACCCTGGAAGCAGAAAGGGAAGAGAGATACGTCTGTGTGCCCAGCCAAGTGTGTCAATGTTGGGCCTCCTTGAGTGGGTCAGATGGAAATGTCTGACCATGTGTTCTACCTGTCCGTTAAAGGTGCCGGAATATTCTTTAAGTCTCACCCACCTCCGTTGTGAGACTTGATCCAGGGAGCTAGAGGGTCAGTGTCTTGCTGTGTGGAGTTGCTCCACCCATAGCACTTCTGATCACTCATGAGGTACCAGACCCACCTATCCTTCTGCATCCAAAACTATCCCCAAGTTTCCAAAGACCTCCGCATGGACACAACTGCTTTTGCTATGTCAACTTGGGCAGGAAGAAAGAACAGTGACCTCAGGGACAGCTGCCCGAGTTTCAGGTGGTGATGGCTATGTAAGGGCACAGCATGGGCACAGCCAGCCTGTGCCCTCTGGGCATGAAGCAAATCCTCCAGTCCCTGTCACCTTGCTCTGTTAAGTCAGGACTGCATGCAGCATGGCAAGGACATGGAGCCCTTTGGACACCATGGTGGTGGGAGGAGCATCCTCCGGCTGCCCATACTTTATCTTCATCCTCAGCTCTGAGCCCTGGCTTTATGGGGTAGGATGAGAAGTGGATGGCTCTCACCTTCCCTAGGAGTGCCAGGTCCCTGGTGAAAGTACCCTCGTGCAGAGAGTCATCCTCCCACAGTAGGATGCCCGGGCCCTTGAGAAGAAGCAAGAGAATAGAGGGAGGGGGCATGAGATTGGACAGAAAACCAGTGGGTGGACACTGACCCACAGGGCCAAGAGCACCCCGGCCCTGGCACCGCCCACCCCAGATGTGGGAGCCCCTAGTTATCTCTCAGATGTGGCTCCTCCTCAGGAAGTGCTGGCTTCCTTTCAGCTGCCTTGGCTTCCCTGTTACTGCCCTGGGTCCTAAGGACCAATCAAGTCCCCTTCCTACTGCACCTGCCAGGAAATCATTGACAAGTTCATGTTCCACTTGTTTCTGACTGTTTTGTAGGTCTACTCTTGCCTTGCCTTCTCCTTCTCTTTGAGGTCTAATTTGGTTCTTTCCAGAACAAGGTGGAGTTTAAACAAACCCATAAAACCATGCACAGCTGTTGGCCAGACCCCCACCGCACATCAAGGCCCTGGCTCGCAGAGAGGCAGAAGGTAAGAGCTGGAGGCCTGGCCTTGGAGGAACTGGGTTTGATCTCAGGCAGGATGTGATGTTGGGTGGGTTCTCTGATGTCTGTCATCAATAAACATGTGCCATTCATATGCTAAGGACATCAATTGCAGGAGTCACAGGAAGACCCCAGGAGGAGGACCGAGAATCAGCTAGGGCCAGGAAGGGGTCTACTGAATGCCACTAGCTGTCCCTTCCTAGCTCATGTACAGTAAGCACCGTTGACCTGAAGATAGGGAAGGGGAGGCCCAGAAGAAGCCTGGATCTTGCCAAAGCCAGAGGAGATGGGTGGCAGAGCTCAGCATCTCGTCATCCACCCAGCTTGGCTTTAATTCAGCTAGAGCGCCCAGGGAAAGGACTGCCACTCACGGCCATCTTGTCCCCTTGGAATGTGCCTTGATAGCAGACGCCTGCCTGGGTGACCAAGACCCCAGGGCCATGACGCTGGTCAGCCTGCCACATGCCGATGTAGCGCTCACCCCTAAAGGAAGAGGGAATGTGAGAGAACAGTTCTCTTGTGCCGTCTGGATGCTCTGCCGACAGGGGCTTTGGGGAGACAGGTAGTAACGGGAGAAGATGAAGGAAGGACCCCAAGAACAACAGAGGATAGCAGAGAAGGGAATCATCCTTAGGAGCCGGCGTGCTGGGTGGAGCCCCCCAGAGAGAGCACGAAGCACAGATGGAGGGAAGAACCATGGAGGCAGGCGCCCAGGACAGAGCAAGACAAAAGGCTGAGGGGTCCAGGCGGACCAGGGAGAGCCTGCGGCTTGAACCAGCCGGACTTCTGGCTTCTCTCTGCCAGCTCTCACCTCTCACTGTCGTCCTCAATGCCATAGCCGCTCCTCTGGCCTCTCTCCCAGTGGCCGGTGTACTTGAAGGGCTGGGAGGCCTGTGGGGTACTCTCAAGGACACCAAATCCATGCCGAAGGCCAGCCTGAAAATAGCCCTTGTACACCCTGTCAGTGCCGTACCTGGAGAGATTCACCAGCAGTCGGTCGGCTCCACCTCAAGGAGCTCAGTCCAGAGGATGTCCGTCCCCTCTCCCCTCCCCTCCAGGCCAACGGTCACTTACTCACAGATGCCATAGTCACACATGCTGCCTTCCCGCCAGTGACACTTGTAACAGTCGAACTCGTCCTCAGAGGCCTGGGGCACCAGGCAGATGCCAAAGCTGACCGTGTGGTTGGGTGGGGTCAGAAGTAAATGTCCAGGCCGCTTGCCTGATCAGATGCCCCGTCACCTCCCTCCACACTACCCAGTTGTCCTTGTCTCCAAGGAGTCCCTCAGAAAGTACAGAAGATCTCAGAGTCCCCTATTGTCTGGCAAAAAACCCTCAGGACACCCCTCCCCCACCATGGGAAGCCAGGGCCTGAGACCCACATTCCAATTCCAGCCAGGTTTCCCTTCTGTGGTGAGAGGAGCTGGGCCAGCTGCCCACTCCTGTGTGAGGTTTGGGAATTTGGGGCGGCCCAGTGGACGGCAGCTCCTCTGGTTCCCCCGTATGCCAGCATCTGCCCCAGTCAGCTTACCCATGCTCTAGGCCCTGGCAGAAATCCCCCACATGGTTCCGCCCATCCGGCCACTTCAGGGTTCCCCTGGAACACAAGTGAGGTCCACTGCATCAGGCCATCAGCCCCAGCCCCAGAGAGCTGCACCCGGAGACTCTCAGCACCCGTCCCTTCCTCTACCCTAGGACCTTCCAACTAGACTTGAGCACTGAGCTCCCTTACAGAAAGCCCTCCCATCTCCTGCACCAGCAACCCTGTGGAGCACTGGGGAACTCTCCACACTTCCCCTGGGAAGAGCCCTGGGAACATCTGTAGTCCCCTTTCCCCTTGAATCACAGTGCAATTTCTAGCACACTTCTTTCTGATGACCTGCCGGAAGTGCTAGCCCCACAGCAATGGTGACTCACTTGCCGTGGGGCTTGGCCCGACACCAATTACCCTCATAGGTAGCCTGGTAGAGCCGGCCCTCATGGCGGAAAGTATAGGCCACACAGCGGCAGTCAGGGGGTACGGGTGAGTCCCGGTCTGACCCCAGCAAAGGGAAGTCCTTCTTGCCACACAGGGCCTGGCACACAGCCTGGGTCACTTTCCACTGCCAGACAACCTGGTGGGGACAGGAAGGCAGGGAACATGTCATTGCTGCTGCAGGTATGCTCTAATGAGGCCTCCTGGGGCACCCAGGTCCTTCCCCACCACTCTGTCCTTCTAAGATGTGACATCCGGCCTGAGTAGCCCAGGTGGCTACACAAGAGGGTGGGAACAGACATCTACTTAGGTCTCTACTTCAGCCTAACGGTGGGAAATGCCTTTTCCTCTAACATCCTCATACTGAACCCTAGGCATACCCCTGATGCCCTTCTAGCCCTGTAGGATTGGCACTCTGCCCTCCCCTGGCTTCTGACTTGATCCCCACCATTCACGCTCCCACCTCATTCACCTGGCCCTGGGGGTCTCTGGCCTGAAAGGAGAACTCTTCTTCGGGTGTGAGGATGTGCAGCACGCACCTAGGCAGATAGAGGTGACCGGTGAGCCCCAGTTCCATCTAGGGTTGGAAGTGGGGATCATGTGGGAGCCTGGAGGGGTAAGCAGATATCATGGGGCACAGGGAGGGAAGTCCAGGGACACCTGCAGAGGAAGTCACTCACTTGTCTTGGCCAGGATCTACCCACACCAGCTTCAGGTCAAAAGTGTGGATATTGTGGCCCTGGAAGAAGATGAGTATGGGTATGGTCCAGAGCCGTGTCTACAGAGACACCTGCCCTGGGGCCCCCAGATGCCCAGCAAGAGTTCTTCCATCAGCTCGGTCCCCTTCAGCTGCAGCTGCTCTTTCCTTTCTCATCCTAGGCCTAGCGAGGCACCTGGACAGGCCTCCCTTACCCCAGAGGGTTGCCAGGGTTTTCTAGAAACATAGTCGGCCCCTGGCAGCCCCTGGTGCAAATGTCTAAGGCTCCTCTTGCCTGGGGACCGAGGTTCACTATAGAGCCTGACACGTCCAGGTTCATACACCTGTCTTCACATTCTCCATGCTGAAGCTGTCAGTTCTGCCATCACACCCTCCTGAGCTTGCCCCAAGCACCCCTCACGTCACCTTTTCCCATGTTCCTCTTCCTACCGAAGAAGTGACCCTGCTCAGAGTCTGATGGAATGTCCCCTCTCTGGATTGTTGCCATCTCCCAGTTGGCCCGAGCAGGCCCTCACTAGACCAGGAAGTGGGAAGGGCACAGGCCAATCAGAGAATGGAGAACTTTATGAGACAGCCGAGAGACAAGAGAATCCCACAGAAACAGCAGCATGAGCAAAGGCCCTCCATCACTTCCTTCCTCCATCACTTCCTTTCTCCCCCATCACTTCCTTCCTCCTCCATCACTTCCTCCTCCATCATCACTTCCTTCCTTCCTGCATCACTTCCTTCCTTCCTGCATCACTTCCTTCCTTCCTCCATCACTTCCTCCTCCATCACTTCCTTCGTCCTTCATCACTTCCTTCCTCCTCCATCACTTCCTTCCTCCTCCATCACTTCCTTCCTCCATCCCTCCCTCCCTCCAGTTGTTTTTGTCAGGCACTTTGAGCAGCAACAAGGAAAGGAACTCGTACAAGCAAGGAAGGGCTGGAAACATTTCCTAGTGAACAAACTGTGACGTCAGAAGAAGAGGGTAGAGACACAATCAGAACAAACCCCAAACCAGGCCACCATGCTGAGGCAGGGGAGACAGTGCGGTGAGCACAAGTGAGTTTGGTCAAGGTCACCAGCTGTGGGACAACCGCTGAAGCCCAGTCAGTCTTCCTCTTGACCCGCAGTCCCTGGCCTTTCAGTCCCCATCCCCATGCCATCCTCCCCAGAAGCCTGTGGCCTGTTCAGTTTCTAACCTGACCCCAGAACCCTACCTCACATTATCCCCTCCTAACCTGTAGCAGCACAAGGGCATCATCAAAGAGCAGCACACGCTCTGCTCGCAGCGGGGTGACCACCACAGGGATGTCCTGGCTATCCTGTAGGAGTCGGTGAGCAGGGGCACAGAGCACATCCTGCTGGGACAGAGAGAGGCAAGAAGTTCAGGTGCCTATACTGGAGGCTGCTGGCCAGCCCTGCACGTCCCTCCTGCACCCCAGACACCTCCCAGAGACCATCCCAGCAGGCCTGGAGCAGCCCCCAGGATGGACGGACGGACACAGAGACACACACACACACACTGATGTTCCAAGATGGGTGTGTGTGGGGGGTCATCCCTGGGCTAGCCCAGAAGGGCAGCACAGCTTCTCTCTCTGGGGCACCCTGTCACAGTCAGAGAGTTCCTGGTACCCTCACCCAGTATGTTACACCCTCTGTCTCCCATGGTTACTCTGGCCCTCTCTACTCCTGGTCCAAGCCTGTCATGTCTTCTGGGGACACGAGGACTCTCTTTTCTGCAGGGGCATTATATGTTGTGCTAAATAGTGACAGGCATATGTAACTGGTGGCAGTTCTGCTGACCCAGCAGGTGGCCAAGGGTGATAGACAGCTACCAGGTTATCAGTCCTCCTTCCAGATGGGGAAACTGAGGCAGAGAGCTGCTTAAGCCACCCAGCATAGCCCCATATCCAATGTGGAACCCCCTTCCTTAACTGTCCCAAAGCCCCAGACTCACCCTCACCCGGCTGCTGAGGCTGTGCCACAGGGCCTGTGTGGCCACAGCTTGGTCCAAGGCCTGCCTCATGAAGGACTGCAGGTTCCCAAACAGGGTGACTGCATGCATCACCAGCTCCTGGGCTGGGTGGTGCTGTGGAAGGACAGGGCAGGTGGGGAGGCTCTGAGGGTCTTGGATCCAGCCCCCACCCCTGTGATGGCCATGAGGGCCCCTCCACTGGTCAGGCCTAAATTTAAGCCACAGCTCACTGTTTTTCTCCCTGATTACTCTTCTGGGGACAGGGAGGGTGCATTAAGATGCTTCCAGACGGATTAGGACATTTCACTGACATCAATAGCATGGCCCTGGGTCATAAGTCCTCACACCCGGTAGAGAATTCCATGTCGGTTCCTGGAGTGTCAACTGCCCCCATCAAGGCAGAGCCGTGTGCCCAAGATTCCATAGGGCAGATTCATGCACCCAAACCCCTCCCCAGGGCAAAGCTATGCTCTCCTGGGGCCCCTCCCCACTGCTTAACTTGGTCCCCCAGCCTTGCTTCTCATCACCTCCAGCTCCTTCTCCACACGTCCATCCTTGGACTGCTCTCGGTACCAACCTTGTCAAGGGTGTCCCTGAGGCTCAGCAGGAGGACCACGTATTTCTGCACGTGCTGGGTGAGTGGCTGGCTGAGGGCCTGGCACAGCATGGTGCCCACTGAGCCCTCAGAGCTCACCCAGGACAGCAGCTGCGGCAGCTTCTTCCTCTGGCTCCTCCAGTACTCACTGCATTTAGGAAGGGCCACATAATACCTTCCCCCCTTCCAAGCCCACACCCACCCGTACCACCCCGTTCTAACTGCTTCTTCCAGCTCCCAGACCCAGGACCCCAGCCCTGTACCCCATTAGTCCAGCAAAACACTGAGTTCTCTGGAGGTGTTGCAACCTCACCTCAGAGGTGATAGGGAGACTAACTGCAGACACTCAAGTGGTGAGTGGACAAGACACCTGCTCCTCTGGGGTGGGCTTCCCCAAATCCCCCTCAGCTAGACACCCACACCCACATAGGGAGCTACCATGGCAGTCCCAGGCTCACCTCCTCCTCTTTGAGACACTCTGAAAGGCCTGCACCACCACACAGTCGGTATAAGACTTGATGTACCTATGGGCAACCCAGGATCGTCTTGAAAGCCCAGCTCCCAACACACTCAGCCCCTGCCCTTTTGGGATCCCAGATCCCACCCACTGAGCAGCCAGAACCCTATGGCCCAGGCAATTCCCTGACACCCTCAACCTTGGCAGCCCTGTCTCAACAGTGGCATCTTATAGGCCTAATCTAGGTCTGAGCCTCTGAACCTGCTGCCAAGCCAACAAACTAGCCCACAGGAACCCCACTCCAGCTGACCCTTAGAACCAAGAACAGAGGTGGCACTTTGGCACTGTGGCCAAGCAACAGACTGCTCCAGGGGGGTCTTACTCCACGTGGACCTGCAGGACATAGTCAGCGTTGTTCAGTAACAGCAAGGCTTCCAGACCCATGGAGGGCGGGTCGTACAGCCTCTGCCGAAGTGAATGTAGGCTCTGGTCCGTCACCTCCCACAACCGCTGGGTACTTTCATGTAGCTGCTGCAGAAGCCGAAGGCACTCTCTGCCACAGGAGTCGGAGGGTTCCGGGTCTGTGGAAACAACAACCACCTTCAGCTGGCATTGAGAAAAGGTCCTGTAGTCCTGGGGTGCTCAGGACCATACTAGCACCCCCTAGACTCTGGGGCCTAGAGGGGCATGCTGCGGTAAAGGGCTGAACCCTTGAGTAAGCAGGGTTGTGCATATGCCTCCTACTCATCAGGACAACCCTAATTATCTTGGGGGAGCCAAGTCGCCTAGCTCCCCTGAGTCTCTAGACCCAGATGCAGAATGTGGATCTTCAGGGTCAGTCCCCAGCCACCGTATAGATGTACAGTGAGAGGAAGGCACCCGCCCAAGGTCACGTGACAAGGGCGAACCCCAGGTGAAAGAAAGCCTTGTGTGTTCTGCCTTCTAGTCAGGCCTTTCCAAAGCACCACAGGAGCCCTGAGTGGGAAGAAGAAGTGAGGCGAGCGGTCTATCCACGCCTGTGCTCCTCCCAGGCCATTTGAGAAGGGAGCCACCCGTTTCCTGGGCCAAGGCCTCGGCTCCACCAAAGGATGGCAGGATCAAGTGGCATCACTCCCCCTCGAGGCTGAGAAAGCTGCCTTAGAATGTCTAACGAGGCAGAAATCTATTCCGCGGGGGCCACTCCTGTGCCCCCTCCCTTCCCCACTAAGGGCCTGACTCACCAGCCAAGAGCAGGGGCTGGAGAATGAGATTGTTGGTGCGGGCAAGGGTGGTTGAGAAGACCTCCTCCAGCCGAAGCAGGTCTGCTTCCTCAGAGCTACACATAGCCAGGGTGTGAGACGCAGGGCCTATGGGACAGGAAGGACACAGGTCACAGCCAGAGAACATGACAGGGTCACAAATATCCTCCCAGTTCCCAGAAGCAAGTTCCCATAACCATCCACATCAGACTCTCACTGAGCCCAGCTTCTCTCAAAAAGAGATCTATTCTGGCCACTGACCTCTGCCCTGCTACCTGATGGGGCCCTGGAATAGGGAAGCTGAAAACTACCAAAGGAAGCATCCCTTTCCACCCAGGAGTAGTCTTCAAACTCAGCTTTGGCTTACTAAAACACTGCCACAGATCCATGTGTGTTGTTGTGTGGGTGTGGGTTCACACAGGTCCAGCTGCAAGGGGAATCAGCCTGAGGGACTGAGACACCTTCCCTTAGCCAAGGGCAATTTTATTGTTCTCCAAATTTACACTTTTAGCAAGTTGATTTCCATGTCCCCAAAACATCCTGAAGAACTTCCAAAGGAACAATGCCCAAATACAAATTCTCAGTTAAGGAATATCACAGTGTGCCTGAATTTTTCCCATTCAAGTTTTGCATACGCTTTGTACCCTTGGGAAACTCTCAGACGCGATTCACACAGAGGGCAACAAGAGAAACAAAAGATGGATTAAGGCTAGGTGCTACCCAGACCAGGGGCAGCTCAGTGGGAATTCTCCCATCACATGCGGCCAGGGAGATGACTGCCTAGTCATTCTTTGTCCTGGCCAGGCTCAGGCTCCTGGTCACTAGATAGAGCTGAGTAAGCCAGGAAAGACTTGTACAAGAGCCTCTGGAGGCCTCCTGCTGACGCCACAAAGGAGAACAAGGATGAGCCGCAGATCCAGCACTGGGGAGACTGAGGCAGCAGGATTTTGCTGTGAATTTGAGGGTAGCCTGGGCTAAGACAGACCTTGTCAGAAAGAAGGAAAGAGAAGGAACATGGGAAGGAAGGAAGGAAGGAAGAGAGGGAGGGAGGAAGGGAGGGAGAGAAAGAGGAGGAGAGTGGGGAAGAAGCCAGCATAGTAGTGGGGGGGAAATAAAAGCAAAGGCTCGCTGGAGTGCTGGCCCAGCCTGTGAGGATGGCCCACTTTTTTTTTGGTTTTTTTGAGACAGGGTTTCTCTGTGCAGTTTTGGTGCCTGTCCTGGATCTCGCTCTGTAGACCAGGCTGGCCTCGAACTCACAGAGATCCGCCTGCCTCTGCCTCCCAAGTGCTGGGATTAAAGGTGTGCGCCACCTCCGCCCGGCAGGATGGCCCACTCTCGATGACCAGCAGACAACCCTGAAGATCATGGAGGCTTCAGAACAAGGTAGTAGCAGATCAGAATCAGACTCCGAAAGACAGACCTGACGACAGGTGACAGACAGGGCCGGGCAATGAGAAAGCTCAGCACAGGCAAGAGCCCAGACCCTACATGTCTCCCTCCCCCAACCAGACTGAGCCTGCTGGATGGGTCCCACGCAGGAACAGCGTCACTGGGGCAGGCAGGCAGGTCAGCTGGAGCCTTGAAATGTTCTGCTCTAAGTGAGGGATCTTTTTTTTTTTTTTTTTTTTTTTTTTGGTTTTTTGAGACAGGGTCTCTCTGTGTAGTTTTGGTGCCTGTCCTGGATCTCGCTCTGTAGCCCAGGCTGGCCTCGATCTGCCTGGCTCTGCCTCCCGAGTGCTGGGATTAAAGGCGTGTGCCACCGCCACCTGGCTTAGGGATCTTCTAAGCAAGCAGCAGTGCAGCATCCTGCCATGAGGCAAGGGTAGTGGGGAAAGATGCTTGAACCCCCTCCATAGCTGGGCTGTCTGTGGCTCTGCTCAGGCAAAGCCCCTCCCAGCAGCCCTCGCGGACCTCACTTAGCAAGGATAAACATCTGTCCAAACGGCCTGACCTGACAGCCGCCTCAGGGTATAGGTAAAGTGTCTTCACTCTGCCTAGTCCTTACACTCTGAAGCCTTGATTTAGCAGACTGGGTAGGGCAGGAGATGTCATCATCAGGACAGCCAAGGATGGGCAGGTGGCATCAGGCAGACCCCAGCCAATGGGAAGGGGGATTAGTCTTCCTGAATCCACCCCAAAGATGCTACAGGAGCACCACAGGTCTCCGGCAGAACCCAGGACTCCAAGAGAATTGGCTCCAGGACACAGGAGGGCGGGAACCTCTGGCCCAGATCCTGGGCCAAGGCATTCCTGCCCCACCTTTCCTGCTGCTGTTCTGCTGCGTGGGGAGGGTGAGGCTATGGGAAGGACTCAGGAAAAGGGAACCGCTGGACACCCAGCGGCAGCCATCTTTGTTGGTCATTAAATCAGTCTCCCCCACACATGTGGAGGGTGGGGAGGACAGATTCAGGAGCCTCTGATTCAGTCCTCACTGACCAGGAGAGCCCAGCTGAGGGATTACAGTGTGTCACCTGGCCTGGACCTCCCTGGCCCTCAACCATGCTTCCCGAAATTGACAGAAGGGAAAGTCTATGACTGCAACCTTGGACTACCCTGGTACCCAGCCCACACCTCACCTGCTCTCCACAAGTGAGACATCTCAGCCTGTTACGTCACAGCTTATCCCCATCCCTGATCCTCTCTGAAATGGAGCTCATTCATTTCAGATTTCCCTAGATCGGAACACTTCAAACTACCGTGGTTGCCCCTCAAAGGAACAGACTGTCCAACCTGGTCCTTAAGCTCCACATCCCCAAACATCCCAAAGCACAAACTGGACCTGGGTGAATCCTATAGACCCAGGTTAATTAACTCTGCAGTGCTTTTCAGGTCTGTGGCCCCAGGATTTCCACCCCCAGGAAATCTCATCACCCAGGGGGAGAGGGTAGAAATTAAGCAAAGATGGTAAAGGGGGCCTGGGAAGACTGCGCTTGGGAGTGGGAGTCCGATGTGGAAGTCTCCAGGCTAGGAGCTCTGGGTTCATCCCGGAAGTGGTGAGGTGGGGAGAAGCCTGGGGCAAGGCCAGTGTCTGAGAGGGAGTGTGCAGGACAGTGGCAGTGTGGAATAGCAGAGGAGGCCAGCCAGGGCACTCCCCACCCCCACCCCTGGGCCCACCTCCCATCCCATATCCCTCTGGTCAAGGACATGGCCTCCTTATAGTTGTCTCCCTCTTGCCAACTCTGGGGCCCTTAGTGGCAGGCTGTGCGAAGGGGGAAACTGAGGCACAGAAAGTCCAGGAGAGCAGAGAGACATCATCTGTAGCTCAAGTGCTGAGCTCAAACTCCCAGCCCCAGCAAGCTCACTAGAACCAAGTGGCTCAGAGGGGTGACTCACTGGGCGCACAGTGCGTTCCTGGAGGGCCCAGCCTCCTGTCTCTCCCCAGGTACACTTGATGCTCACAGACAGGGTGAAGCCCGAACAAGTACACAGGTGTGTCAGCTATTGTGCTTGTGGCCATGTCAACAGTAGTCGGGCCTGCTCCCTTCCCTCTGCATTCCTGGCCTCTGTCCACACCAGACTTCTCCCGAGCAGGGTCACTGGGGCCTTCCCCCGCCCTCACCCAGCCCCGGCCCCTCAGGCCCCTCAGCCGCACCCTAGCATGGCACTCACTCTGGTATTTCCTGGTCTGGACTGGCATGGACTTATTTCTGCCGTGGAGGCCTCTTCCTAAACCGTGCTGGAGACCCATTAATCAACCTACATGCCCAGTGGGGCTGTGGAAAGAGTGTCTGCCCCAGGGAAGTGCACGGAACTGTCACACCTGTCCTCCAGGCTCCAGCCCCGGCCTCTGCCTCTCCCCGGGTCCAAGATTCTGACCCTAGACGCCTCGCAGTCTCTGTAGTAGTGTTTGTCTCAGCCTCCCTTTCCTCTGCCTGTCCTGGCGCAGTCTTGGGAGTTGCCCTAACTACTCTGCTCCAACCTTTGGGCATTTGTCTACGCTCCTCCCAGGCAGGCAACACCACCTTCTCGGCTTCTCTGTCGGCCCTTCCGCCTTGACCAGCCAGCGTCACCTCCTCCTGGCAGCCTCTCCCTCTGGGTGATACACTGGCACCCGGGTCCTGGCCAGGCCGTACTGTGCTGAGCTAGCGCTCCTCACTGCTGCAGGGGGTTGGACCCCGCGCTGCGTTTAAACCCGAGCCAGTGATCAAGGGACAGGGAGGAGGAAGCTAAGAACTCCACTGAGACCGAAGATGGAGGGGGATCGTGACCATGGCAGCGGGAGGAGGAGAGAGCCCCCGCCCGCCGCCGAGCTCGTGGGGCAGCGGACCCCGCCCACCGAAGCGCGCCCTTACCTGCGCCACGCGCCGCGGTGCCCCGAGTGGCCGCGCAGCTCCGCGCCCCGCCGCCCTCCCTCTCCGCGCCCCGCCCCGGGGTGTTGCTCGCGCGGGGGCGCCTCCGAGGAGGCGGAGCGCGGCCTCGGATTGTTCCCACGCCAACAGCTCTCTTCAGGCGCCTCTCCCGTCACCACCCGCCTGCAAAGGCTCCGCTCCGGCGGGCGTGCACTCCAGGTTCGCACCCTGGCTATCGGTCGCCTTTTACCTTCCCCTCCCGGATCCGAAGACGGCGGGCGGTGCCTGAGGCCACCCGATTTGCTTGGCTCACCGACTCTGCCCAGGCTGCAGCTTTGGGACCTGGCCGACCCCTTTTGGGTCACCGAGCCCCAACCCTCACCCCCACACCCCCGCGAAGGAGTTTTTGGGGTATTCGGGAAACTTGTTGCTTAGAGCAGTCGGCCAGGATGCCCCGCAGCCCCTAAGCTGGGCGTCCTTCGGTAGCAGCTACTGCTGCGTGTGACCTTGAAGGAGGGCCCCTGCATCCATTCCGGGTACAGCCTGAAGCTGGCTAGTTTCCTGTGCCAAAGCCTTCGACCTTGGAAAAGGCGGCGCAGTTCCAGACCAAACTCTTGGAAGGAGAAGGGATCATGGTTCAAACTCGTAACAAAGAGGGCTGCTGTTTGGCTGCCGGGCTCCCTTTTTGGCGGGCAAGTTAGTCACCCCTGCACCTGCAGTGGCATCTGGCCTCTAGGAGCTGACTAGCCTGGCTGAGTTGGTTCTAACCCTTCCAAGCCTGAGCACAGAGGGAAAAAGCCTGGGCAAGAGAGTAAGAAAAAGAAAAAGAAAAAAGAAAGCAAAGGTCCACCTGCCCCTACCCGAGTCTTGGACAGCCTCCGTCCAGTCCATCTTGCCAGGGAGAAGAGAGACATCCAACTTTAGCAGCCCTGACTCCCTCAGGTTGCTTTTTGGTGAGAGCTTCAGTTCTGCCCTGGCCCCTACCACAGGTGACACTATCACCCACCCTCCCCCCACCCCACGCTGCTCCACAAGAACCCTCCCCCAGCCTCTTCTCTCACCACCTGGCCAAGACCCTCTTTCCAGCCTTTGCTTTCCTTTTTTTTTTTTCTTTTAAATACTCTTAAAAAGGTAAATACATTACTCTTTGTGTGTGTGCGCGCGATGTGTATGTATGTATGCAGATGCACATGTGTGCGTGTGTGGCTATATTTCCTCCGATGGTGTCCTTTTTATTTTTGAGACAGTCTCTCTCGTTGGCCTTGACCTACCACATTGGTCATAGATGGACTGGCTTGCCTGTCTCTGCTTCTGCTTCCTCAGTGATGGGATTACAGGGGTGCACCACCACATCACCACACCTGGCTTTTTCACATGGGTTTTGGGGATCAAATTCAGTTTCTCATGCCTGCAAGCAAGGACTTACCTAACTGAGCTATCAGCTCAGCCCGGCTTTGCTTTCTTTCTTTCTTTCTTTCTTTCTTTCTTTCTTTCTTTCTTTCTTTTTTTTTAAGATTTATTTATGTATATGAGTGCTCTATTGACTTTATGCCAGAGGGCATCAGATCCCACTATAGATGATTATGAGCCACCATGTGGTTGCTGGGAATTGAACTCAGATCCTCTGGAAGAGCAGCCAATGCTCTTAACCACTGAGCCATTTCTCCACCCACCCTCCAGTCACCCCTGCTTTGCTTTCTATACCCTCTCCTGTGCCCCTGAGGGAGCCTCGTTCCCCCAGAGTCCTCCTTCTCTACCTCTGCCGTCTGTCTGCCCGCCTCTTTAGCAGGCGGGGCAGGTCATGAGCTGGAAAGAACTGGTTTTGTGCCAGGTGCCCCTGAGCCAGCCCTTTCCTTCTTTGGGCATTGGTTTCCTCGTCTGCACGAGTGTCCAAAGAGAGGCAGGGCCTGGCAGGAAAAAGGGAAGGGCTGTACCAGGTTCCTTCACCAGATGTGACTTCCTGGTCAGGGGCATTTGGAAGGCTCCTGAGCTCTGGGCTTCCCCGCCCACTGAGCCACCCCACAGGCATCATCACACCCTGTCTGATTATCTGCCAAATGAGGCAAGACCTGGCCAGCCTCTTCCAGTTAGTCCTTGACTGGGGACCAGGTTCTGCCCCTCTGGTAGCACGCGGAGGACTGTCTACTGAATCCATGCCCATGCCTCCAACATCACAGGGCTCCTACTTCAGCTCCCCACAGATATGCACACGTCATGTACATACATGCAGTTCCACAGGTGAAAAATGTGTCAGTATGCATACTTAACTGGGCCACATGGGTCCTCCTCTGGTGGCCAGGTAGGGGCCTCTATGCTACACAACTCTGAGGTAGCCATCCCACTCATGACCACTTGTACATCCATCTACAAGGACATAGATGGACACACAGACACACAGAGAGCTGCGTGCAGAATGCAATGCGCTTGTGTCTTGGTACACAAGCTCACATTCATGTACATACAGGTCTGTCCCAGGCTGGGCTCAGCCCTGAGCTATTCTGGGCCGGGCCTAGGGCCAACAAGTTCAGGGACAGCCAGCTCCCAGCACACCCCAGCTGCTGTGTCACTGGCCCAGGCTAGCTAACTCCCAACCCTACCCCAGGCTAAGTCCATGGTGGCCTGGCTCCCAGCCTGGCTCTGGGACTGGGTGTGTGGAGGCTTCTCCATTCACTCCCCCCACCCCCAGCTTCTCCAAAGCTAAGCCTTGAGTTCTATTGTATCAAATTCCTGGAGAGAAATGGCCACGGGGTCTCCTGGCCACTGCTCAGTTCCCTGCCCATGGCTTCCAACCCAGAGGCCCTGGAGGCTGGATTGGGTCCCCACAGGAAACCCATATGACATAAAAATAGCACAGGAGGGACAAGTAGCCGTCTGCCTGCCTGCACTCAGGCCACCACACAGGAAGGGGATGCTGTCTTCTAGGGAGCCAGAACCCCCCCCCCCAGCCTTGATGGGCCCAGCTGAGGGGTGGGTACAGGGGCATATGGGGTGGGGCTGTAAGAAGCTGCAGCAATACCAGAGGGTGGAGAGAGCCCTGGATCAGAGGCAGAGGACTGAGTTGGGCATTGCAATTTCTGAGGCCTAAACACAGCTCCTCCCTGGGATTCCTCCCTCACAAGAGAACAGGGTAGGTCTGGCAAGATGGCTTAGCCAGAAAGGGCAAGTGCTGCATGGGCTGGCAACCTGAGTTCAGTCTCAGGAACCCACACAGAACTGCAAAGAGACAAACTACTCCACGAAATTGGCCTCCGACCTCCACGGCACGCCATGGCACTCGGGACTCTCACCACCCACCCACACATGCACACACCAATAAATTAAGGGCTGCAGGGCACCATGGCACATTCCTTTAACCTAGCACTCTGGAGGCAGAGGCAGGTAGATCTCTTTGAGTTCGAGGCCAGCCTGGACACATAGCAAGTATCAGACCAGTCAGTGTCGCATAGTGAGTCTGTGTCTCAAAAGAAGAAGGAAGGAAGGAAGGGCCGGGCAGTGGTGGCGCACGCCTTTAATCCCAGCACTTGAGAGGCAGAGCCAGACAGACTTCCGTGAGTTCGAAACCAGCCTGGTCTACAAAGTGAGATCTAGGACAAGCACCAAAACTACACAGAGAAACGCTGTCTCGAAAAACCAAAAAAAAAAAAAAAACCACAAAGAAGAAGAAGATGAAGAAGAAGGAGAGAAATCAGAGGAGATGACCTCAAAGCATAGGCCAGCATTCTGATCAGAATGTAAGTTTCATTTTACTGAAAAACTGGAAACGCACTAACTGTCTAAGGATCGAGCGCTGGTCAAATGAGATATGGCTTTGCTCTTATTCAATATACTGTATTATAGAGCCTTCAACAATGACAATAAAAATAAAGGCTAGCCTTTAGCAATGGCTTGTCACGTGCCTATTTTACAGATAAGGACGGAAGGTCAGGTGACCAGCGGAAAGGCTCACATCTGTCAGTATCCTTAAGCTTTTCATGGTGTTGTTTATTGAGACAGATCTCACAGCTTGAACTCCTGATCCTCTCTCTACCTCCCAAGGGCCGAGTTTAAACTTTAATAACTACAGATACTATATAAAAAAATAAAGCAACAAATTTATAAGAAATGTAATTTAAAAGATTAATTTTTTAAATTCTCTTATATTAACTACATTTTGTGAATTTTGACTAACATCCCCTTTTGCCAACAACTGCAGAGGGAAAAAAAGAAAGAAAGAAGTTTAAACCGTAAGCTTTCAAATGCTATTTCTTTTGTCTTTCTGTGTAGCTCTGGTTGGCCCAGAACTCACTGTGTAGACCGGGTTGGCTTCAAATTTACAGTGATCCTCCTGCCTCTGGCTCCTGAGTGCTGGGATTGTAGGTGTGTGGTACAGATGACATTTCTTACAAGTTCATAGCTTTATTTTATAATTCTTTGATTATTAAAACTTAAAACTACCACACTGAGACTTTTGGGATACGCTGTTATTCTAAGTCAATTAGATTTTGAAGCCTGTATGACGGTATTACGAGTGTGTGTGTGCATGTGTGTGCGCGTGTGCGTGTGAGTGTGTGTGTGAGTGTGTGTGCGTGTGCATGTGTGTGTGCGTGTGCATGTGTGTGTGCGTGTGTGTGAGTGTGTGCGTGCGTGTGTGTGTGTGAGTGTGAGTGTGTGTGTGTGTGTGTGTGTGTGTGTGTGATGGGAGGAGGAATCTAGGGGCACATGTTGGATAAAAAGACTTGGATTCAAAGGCATGTGAGATGAACAGGGAGCCATCAGCTCTGTTCGAGACCCTATCCGAGGTCAGCCTGAACTATACAGCAAGACCCTACATCAAAACATGAGAGAGAGAGAGAGAGACAGAGACAGAGAGAGAGACAGAGACAGAGAGCGAGAGAGAGAGAGAGAGAGAGAGAGAGAGAGAGAGAGAGAGAGAGACAGAGACAGAGACAGAGACAGAGAGCGAGAGAGAGAGAGACAGAGACAGAGAGAGAGAGAGAGAGAGAGAGAGAGACAGAGACAGAGAGCGAGAGAGAGAGAGACAGAGACAGAGAGAGAGAGAGAGAGAGAGAGAGAGAGAGAGAGAGCCTGCAGAGACACAGCCTGCTTTTCTCCCTCTCCCCCTCCTTCCCTCCATTTACTTTATTTTTCTCCCTCTCTCCCTCCTTCCCTCCATTTACTTCATTTTATTTATTTTTGCCGTGCCGGTGGTTGAACACAGCGCTTTGTGTGTGCCAGGCAAGCACTCTGCCACTGAGCTACAGTTCTGGCTTGCCCTACTTCTTGGTGGACAAACCAGACAATGAACTTTCATTTTTAAAAATTTATTTGTTTTATTGTATGTGTATGAATGTTTTGCTCGGATGTACACCACATGCTTGTTGAGTTCAGGAGAGCGTATCAAATCTCCCGGAACTGGAGTTACTGATGGTTGTGAGCCACCATGTGGGTGCTGGGAATCAAACCCGGGTCCCCTTGCAAGAGCAACAAATGCTCTTAACGGTTGAGCTGTCTCTCCAGCTCCGAGACGATGAGCTTTGAACAGCAGGGCCCTCCGGGGCTGAGCAGCAAGCGGCGGTCCTGGGAGCAGCAGTCCTGTGTGTCCTACTGAGGTGAACCAGCTTTCAAAGCCAGTAGCTGCCACACACTCCCCTTTCTCTGCCATTAACCCTGTAACAGCCACCGGCTCCTCGTTCCCTAGGTCAGAACTTAGAGGCAGAGAGGAGCAACAGATGTCACTCTGGTTCACCTGGTCAAAGCCCAACCCTGCCTCTCTAAGCGCATGCCCTGAGGATGTTTAGCTCCACCTCCCCAAACCTCCACTCCCACCCCCAAAATCAGTGTAGCTTTCTGTGGCCCTTCCTTGGCCTGGCCTGTGGCTGAGGCTTGTGGAACCAGGAGGCAGAAACCTGTTGCTAATGCTTTGGTTTTAGAAGCATTCCTGGGGGAGGGGGATATGGTGTTGTGTTGGTTTTGGATTTTGTTTTGCTTCCTGCTTGCTTTGGAAGAAGTGACCCTTAGATTTTGCCATCTACTGTTGAGACTCTCTTTAATAGCCCCCCCACCCCCCGCGGCCTGTAGTCCCTTCAACAGCAGGCCATTCGCCTGCCTGCCCTGTCCTCTGAAGTCCGAGGGCAGCTGGCCTTCTGATCCACGCTGAGGCCTAGCTCAGTCCTTATCGTCAAGGGCACATCCAGGACAGAGCCCTGTGAGACCCAGTTGTAAGGCCTTGCTGAGGTGTCCCCCCATACACAGCCTGGGCGGGTCTTCACTGCTGTTCTCCGTGAGAGAAAGATGCTGAGTCCTGGTCTCCTAGCATTCAAGAGGCTGATGGTTTTGGAAAGAAGGAAAGGGGAAATGAAGTGGGCCGTAGCATCTCCAAGCTCCCACTGTTACACTCCCCTCGGGCTTCAGACCCTCGCCCAGGTCTCCACAGCTGCTCAGAAGCTCCATCCCTGAGTAGTCAATGTTCCCACAGTGTAGGGGACCAACTTCAAGACCTTGCTAGAGTCAAGGCCCAGGCAATAGCAGGACGGTCAGCAGGGTCAGAAAATGGCCCTTCATGGGTAGCTGACCTTGTCCTGTGGAGCGGAAGCTACTGGGTCCTTCCACAACGCCAACATCTGGCCAGCTCTAACTATACTATCCCTGATTCTCCACACCCCTCCCCCTCCTGCTCTGGTGTCCAGGGTGACCAGAGCTGCCTCTGGGCAGGAAGCCAGCCCAGAAAGGCCAGGACATCCCTCAGTGCCTGTCACTATGGCAACATGCCCGCTCTGCCCCCTTCCAAGTCCAGTACCATTTTCTCCCCAAACTCAGGACCTCAGAATGGGAAGGGCCTTCTAGATCAGTCGATTCCAGCCCCTCCCCTTGTCCCAAATGGAGAAACTGAGGCCCAAGAGGAAGGGACGGGGGTGGGGGTGGGATCCTGTTGATCAAGGGCCTACCCCCAACCTGTCCCTTTCTCCCTCCCTGCTTCCCCTTCCTCAGTGTCCTTGGAGTGGAGTGGGAGGTACAAAAGTCCGAGAGCCTGGAGGAGGGGGGGGGGTGCCACCCACACCTACCCTCATCCCAGCCGTGATGGCGCAGGTGGCGTCCCAGGAACCTGACACCCATGATGAATAAATGATGCGGGCTCAACCGCCCGCAGCCAGAATCCTCTGCCGCCGCCACCACCGTCACCGCCTGCCGGCGGCCAGGAGCAGTCACCTGGCAGCCCTGTGCATCAGCCCCCTGCTCCCAGGACCTGCACCGGAGCGCGCGGCGGGAGAACATGGCCGGGCGGCGGAGAGGCGCGGGGCGACTCTGGGCTCTGGGCGGCGCCGCGCTGGGGGCCTGCCTGGCGGGGGTCGCCACGCAGCTGGTGGAGGTGAGGCACCACATCACGGAGGGCACGGGACGCTGGCAGCGTCCAGGCAGGGGGCTGAGGGTGCGAGGAGCTGGCTCTACCCTTTCTTCCTGCCCTTCTCGCTTAGAGAGAGTCCCCGGTCTGATGGCAGAGCACGGCCTCTGACATCAGGGATACAAGGAGTCTCCGTGTGTCCGTGTGTGGAGGGAAATAGCCTTGCCATCCAGTCTTTGTTTTCCTAGAGGATGGGGAGAGGGACTTTCAGCCCTTAGCTTTCTTGACTTCCAGTCTAACGGGGGATATTCGGAGCCTGGATTTAGGGTATGCTGTGGGAACTGCCCTTTCTCTATACAAGTCCTCCAGGGCCCCTACCGAAGGCAGGACCCAGGGACTGGAAGATCCAAATAGGTCCTAGTGATTACGGGAGCTGTGGAAGGTTTCTGAGCAGACACAGTGCGAACAGTTCCTGTTTGGAAGGAAGAGGACCAATGAGGAGGGGGCGCAGAGTGGGAGAGCTGGGAGGAGACTGCCCAGAAAGGAGGTGAAGGAAATGGGTGGGGCAAGCCGGCCAGGAGCCCGGCTGGGGCCACCTGCAACCGCTCCAGTAGGAGGTAGCCCAACAGGCTTACAAGTCAGGAGCTGGAGGCAAAGGGTGAAGGCCCAAGAGCCAGGGCCGGGAGCCAGGGTAGACAGGGCAGAGTGGAGGCAGTTGCTAAGAGACAGGGTGGGATAGGGAAGACAGAGACAGTCGTCCTCAGAGGGCTGAAGGGCCTGAGGGTGGCATCTCCTGGTATAGAGACCTGTACTCCTGTGTAGCATGTCCCTTCTGCAACTGACCAGGGGTGTGGAAGAGGCTGTTGGAGTCAGATGTCAGCTTCAGTACCCGGTAAGGGAAGCCAGCCTGGCTGGGGCCCCATGGAGCACACTCAGGTCTCTCACCAACCGCCCTGAGGCCCCTGTACAGAAACTGAGCTGTCCTCAAAGCAAAGGCTGGGGCATCAGGCAAGGCAGTTCTGAGGCAAGGAGTCTTCCCACTCCTAGGAGCTCATCTCCCAGCTCAGCGGAGGAAATCACATTTGCAGCCCATCTGCCTACATCTCAAGCAAGGCCCAGCCCCTCTTTCCAAGGAAGCAGGAGAAACACTGGCAGCACTGGGAACCATGTCTCCTCTTAGTCCAGCCCTGCAGTGTCCTCTCCACCAGGCTGTGCCTCTGGAGGAGGCAGGACCTCCAAAGTTCAGGACCCACCATAAGATGCCTGGTTGTTGCTAGACAGTCAGTCAGACCAACACACCAGACCTGTGAGACAGGGCACAGTAACCGCCAAGCCCCCAACTCTGATGCTGTAGTCACCAACCCAAGCACATACACACTGCTGCAACCACACATATGCCCTCTGCCCATTTATATGTGCCCAATCCCATGCATGGCATGTATCCACACACTTGCCTGCCTGCACCGGGGTTCCCCAATCCACCAAGGGATGCTGCTGATTTAGTGGGATGTTATTGCCAATTTTACCATCAGATTGGAGAGTTCTCAGAGGCAGATGGCACTACCCCACTCCAATTACAGGGAGAGAAACTGAGGTCTAGAGTAAAGGAAGGTGTCTCTGTTCTGGGCCCTCTTAGTGAGGAGCAAAGAGCTAGGAGCCATGTACCAGTCTACGGTTCAGAGACTCTGAGATGCCTAGCATAGGTCAGTGGTCTCCTCTGAGTGCCACCTGCCCTATGGGTGGCAGTTGTTAGATGAGGGAGTCACCAGATCCTGGCAGATGTCTACCCATGTTTATGGACCCCAGTGGGGGTGTGGGAACTGGGGAGGGATTGCATGACAGATCTGTCCTTACTGATCATTTAGGAGACAACGTATTGCACAAATGCCTGATCCCACCCCCTTCTTGGTCCCTTAGCCAAACTGGTTGACAGAGACAGGATTATATCTCTGGTCAAAACTAGCCTCTCAGATTCCACAAGGCACAGCCATGTCCCATAGACACTCAGGACAAAGTCATGTACCCTCGAAACACCCGGGACAGGCTGAGAATGAAGCTAAGTTGGTAGAGTGTTGGTCTAGCACACACAAAACCCTGGGTTCAACACCCAGCACAGCATCTATAAAAACAAACACACCCAGAGCAAAGCCACACTCTAAAACACATAGATCATGGGTGTGTCCCCTCATTCCCCCAGAGAAGATTGTATTTTCTAGAAACCCAAGGCAGGATACTACCTTTTAATACCCTCAGGCAAGTCCCCTTAGACCAGAGGCATCACTATGCCTTCTAGAAAACACAGACACGATAGTGTCCCTAAGTCAGGAGCCCACAGAAAGCCGAGTGGTGTCCTTCTTAGCCACACTTACATCTTTTAGCCACCTGGTGGCGCTACATTACTATTTTTCTAAGGCTAGCCTGGCTGGCCTTCTGGTGCATAAATTATGGCTTTTAGTGGGACAGGCACACCTGCATGAGGAGCGCCTTACCCCCCTAGCCCAGCAGTAGAGCTCTATTGGGAGATGAGAACAAAGCCAGTCTACCAGAGCAGCACACCTGGCCCATGAAACAGGCCTTGCCTTGTCCCTGGCCTTGGTCCTGAGACCCCATCAGAGCTGGCTGGGACAGGGTGTCCACATTTGCTCCTTTGAGCCTTGTTTCCCCAAGCATCAACCACTCTTCTAGTCCAAGTGCCTGGTGCCACGGTCTGGGACTCTGATCACTGCTTTTATTCTAAATCTGGAACTTTCTGAGGTCTAGGGTGTTGGTTGTGAATGTCTGAAACATTTTGGGGATTCTAAAATGTGTGGGCTGAGTCCTTGCTGACCCCATCCCAGCCTACTGGCCTGTGCCTGGCTCATTCCTTTCTCTGTTGACCCACAGCCCAGCACGGCTCCACCCAAGCCCAAGCCGCCCCCACTGACCAAGGAGACCGTGGTGTTCTGGGATATGCGCCTGTGGCACGTGGTGGGCATCTTTTCACTCTTCGTGTTGTCTATCAGTGAGTAAGCTACATCCATCTCTCTCCACCTGTGGTGACAGGGGGTCATAGCTCCCTCTAGCACCCTTGGCCCCTTCAGTACCCCTTGAGTTCAGAGCAGCAATTCCAGGCAGTTCAAGTAGGTCAGGCACTCACAGGAGGCCCACCATGGTCTCTGGCACCTCCTCACTCACACCAAGTCCTGTGGAGGGCTGACGGGCCAGTGGTGACCCGAAGATTTCTGCTGGACTCAGGGAAGCAGCCACATGGCAATTACGTTAATTACAGGGGACTCCACTGAATCCAGGACATGTCATCTTTCCCCATGGCTGGCCTCCTTGACGCTTTTCTTGCAGTTTGGCCAATTCAGAGAGCCCACACCCAGGGGCCCCAGCAAGGACTCCCCAGACGCCTAGCAGATGTGGCTTCCAGGCCCTGAATCCTACCTCCTCCAATGCCATTTTCCAGAAATGATTCATACCTACTTCCTTTCAAAGCAGGGGGTCCATTCCTCTCCTTCAGTCTGGACTCTTACTGATGCAAAGATGTAGCTGAGGGGCTCAGCATGTGCCCCTCCCCCCTTTCCCAGTGCGAAGTTGAGGAGGGAGAACTAAAAGTTCCATGAAAGGCAGGCCAGGTGGGAGAGACTACCAGAGCACAAAGCAAGTTCAAACCGAGGGTGGGAGGAGTGGAAAGAGAGGAAGCCCATCTGTCTCCAAAGGCCCACAGAGGCTGGGTCTCCAAAGGCCCACAGAGGCTGGGTCTCCAAAGGCCCACAGAGGCTGGGTCTCCAAAGGCCCACAGAGGCTGGGTCTCCAAAGGCCCACAGAGGCTGGGTCTCCAAAGGCCCACAGAGGCTGGGTCTCCAAAGGCCCACAGAGGCTGGGTCTCCAAAGGCCCACAGAGGCTGGGCCTCCAAAGGCCCACAGAGGCTGGGCCTCCAAAGGCCCACAGAGGCTGGGTCTCCAAAGGCCCACAGAGGCTGGGTCTCCAAAGGCCCACAGAGGCTGGGTCTTCTGAGCTGTGGAGCAGAGGGAGGGTTCCCGGAAGGGACTGCAGAGGGGATGGTATGGGCAGAGACTGGGAGGAAGCTGATCTCTATGCCAGGCCTCAGATGTCTGTGGGACATCACCAAAATGCACCCAAAATGGAGGCTAAAGTGGTATTTGCATTCTAGTGGTGGCTTTCCCAAGAGATTCTCCACAGTGCTGGCTGCCCAGAAACCATCCACTTGCAAAGGGATCTCAGAACATGACATCCGATTTGCACACGCTTCTCCTGGCACCCAAAGTGTCCTCCAGAGAGAATACCCCCTCCTCCCAGATCTGAGGGACTGATCGTATTCCCAGCTGAGGCCTAGAGAGAGTCAGGCAGCCGAGTGAAGACCCCAGAGAAAGGTGTACCTGCAGCCAGAGCCCCTGCATCCTGAGGGAGACCGCCCTTGTAATCAAAAGCAGGGCTGCGGAGCAACTGCCCCGAGGAGCCCCGGAGCAGTGAAGGGAACATCTTTGGGGTATCCCTGAGGGTACCAGCTAGGAACCTGAGGCCTCCCCCAGGCTCCACTCTGGGTGATTGGTGGAGGTGCCTGGGGCCACACCCAGTATTTGCACAGAGTCAGACTGAAGAGGCACGTGGACATCAGCCACACAGAGCATCTCCTACCCCTAACTTCATTTCCTAGAATGGGAACAGGCAGGAACAGAAGGTCCCTGGGCAGCAGGGCAGCAGCGGCTGGCTTCCATAGCTGCTGGGAGTGGTGTTGGGAAAACAGTTTCTCTGCTTCCCAGACTGCTCGGACCCAGGCAGTGAAACATTGCACACTGCCCCCCCAACCCCCGCCGCGCCCCCCCCCCCCCCCACACACACACACAAAGTCCCTCGGAGCTAGGGACTAGGGTTAAACAAATCCCCAGCTCTTTCCTGGGCCTCCACACTTGATCCCACATCTTTAGTTTTTCTTTCTCTTTGAAGGAAAATAATCAGGCCAGGGTAGGCAGGGCAGGCTTGGAGGGCCAGGCAGTATGTAAGTGTGTGAGCCCTGCTCTGGCTGCTGACAGCTGCCTGTTCTGCTTCCTCTGAAGTTCTGAGCTCCCAGGAGCAGGCAGGGTGCTCGGGGTGTCAGTGGGGTGAGCAGGCAAGATGACCCACGCCAGTAGGGTTGGAGCATAAGGAGAATCTTGAGTCCAAGGCACCCACACAGGAGTCTGGGAAAGACCAAAGCAGAGCACTTTGGGTAATAAAAGTCCGTTGCTGGCTCAGGTCTAATCCCAAGAGCCCTATGCTGGGGACCTAGTGCAGCTAGCCCTGCCCACCCTCAGCATATCTCTGAATGCTGGTGGCTCCCAGAAGTGGAGGCTTTGGGACCATCCTTCCCATTTGTCTGTCCATCCATCCATCCATCCATTGCTTCTCCCATCCTGAAAGTCTGGAACCAAAATATTTGGCTCAAGGGATATTACTTTGGTTGAACAAGATGATCCCAGACTACCTAGGTATGATCCATTTCCTCAAAATAGACCTGGCTTGTCATGCCTGAGCCCTTCTGCACCTCAGTAGCCTGCCAGGAAGTTCTGTCTGGCCATATTATTTATAATAAGAACCAGCTCCACCCCCTCCCCAGGGGCTGGGGCCACAGTGGTCAGATTGTGGGAGCCTTAGAAAAATAAACTCGGCCCAGCCAGCCAGGTCCTGGCAGCCTTGCCCTGCACATCACTAGATGGGCCAGCTTTATGCTCTGCCCCAGCTGACGTGGGCACAGCTGCCTTTAACCAGAAAAACACTCCTGGAATAACTTCCTCAGAGGTAAATGCCCAGGACAGGGTCTGGGCATTCTCACCGGTTTCTCCCCAGCCAGGGTCCAGGCTCGTCCTCCGGGATGCTGGGGAGGGTCCAGGCTCGTCCTCCGGGATGCTGGGGAGGGTCCAGGCTCGTCCTCCGGGATGCTGGGGAGGATGCAGCCACACCCTTGGGTATTTGAGGCACCTCTGCCTCTGCAATTAGGAGGCCGGAGAAGGAAACCCAGGGTGTCTTAGGAGCTCCCAGAGAGGCCTAGGTCAGAAGCACAGGGTGACTCTGGGTAGCCATGGCTAGAGCCATACCTAAGACCTTCACTTTACCTTCCTCCAGTACCCAGTGTGATCAGAAAGACTATCAGACCAAGATTGGCTATAGAATTCGTGGGGCTAGTACAAATGAAAATACTAGGCATTACACTAAGCATGGATCATGGGCAAGCACATAAAGTCAGCTTCACCCGGGAGGTCACCTCAGGCTTTTGCAGGAGTCTCTTACGTGAGAGTCAGGCCTAACATGTGGGTACCACTTAACCTGGCTGAGACCCCACCCTAGCCAAACTTGCTCTGACATCCAAACAGTCATCACACTGTGCTGTGTGTTCAACTGCCGTGTACCACGGACACGGAAGGAGATTGAGGCCCGGTATCTGCAGCGAAAGGCGGCCAAGATGTACACGGACAAGCTGGAGACTGTGCCTCCCCTTAATGAACTCACAGAAATCCCTGGAGGTAAGTAGATTCCAGTCCCATGGCAGCCAGCACTGGATCCCGCAGCCAGCCAGTTCCTCAGTCCTGCTGTCCTAATTCACCCTGTCTCCCTGCAGCTGGTTCAGAGAAGGGACTGGGCACTATCCCAGGAGACCAGAGTATAGAACTGGTCAGAGCCAGGCAACTAAAACAAGAGCCCATTTGTAGCAGGAAAGTTGTGGGGTGGGGGGAAGGCTCGGTTGGTAAGGTCTTTGCCATACAAGCACAAGGACCTGACTTTGGATCTCCATCACCCACAAAAAAAAATGAAACAACAAAAACCAGGCATGATCATGCACCTGTAAATCTCAGTGCTGGGGAGATAGTGACAGAAGGTTCCTGAAGCTCACTGGCTGGCTAGTCTTGCCAAATTGGTGGACTCCAGGCTTCTCAATAAGTAAATAAGGTAGAGAGCCAAAGAAGACAGTCAGCATCAACCTCCGGTCTCCATGTGCATGCCCACACATGTGCACACTCAGCACCGACCTCCGGTCTCCATGTGCATGCCCACACATGTGCACACTCAGCACCGACCTCCGGTCTCCATGTGCATGCCCACACATGCGCACACTCAACACCACACACAGGTATGCATACACACGCACCTCAAATAAAAAAAGATCTGAGAAGGGAGGCTGGGAAGGCAGAGAGGAGAGCTTTGGGACCTTTCCCCCCTCTCACCACTGCGGCCTCTTCCCCTACCCACAGAGGAGAAGAAGAAGAAGAAGAAGGACAGTGTGGACACGGTGGCTATCAAGGTAGAGGAGGAAGAGAAGAACGAGGCAAAGAAGAAGAAAGGAGAGAAATGAGGAAAGCATCCTGGTGGTGGCAGCTGGGGCTGGCAGGCCTTGAAGCCCAAGTTCAGGCCAGGATCCAGGCACCAGGACTCCACGTTCATCCATGGACCACAGAGGCTATGGTCTGAGAAGCCAAGGCCATGGCCGTTACGTCATGGCCCAAAAGGTGTAGGGACAAGACTTGACGAGTGTCCACCCGGACTCTGTTCCTTCCACATCACCGTCTGGGCACTTGTCTCAGGCCACTGTCCCTCTGCAGATATAGAGTGGCCTCGGACTGCTCCCCACATCCAGACAGGCCTCTGGCCCCACCCTTTTCGCCAGGGGCAGAGGTGGCCGTGAAGGAGTCAGAGATTGGCGGTTTCGGATGGCAGGATCGAACAGGTTGTGTATGAACCCGTAAGCACGGAGGGCGGGCTGACATGAGAGAGTCTCTGACATAGCTAGATAGCAGCCCTCATAGCAAGGAAACTGCCCCAGGCTTGGCAGGAATCTGTCCCAGGCTGCCGAAGTGGCCCCATTATCAGGAGGGTTCCTGACCTGGCAGAGGCTAAGCTCTGAAAACAAGACGACAGTGTGTAGAGCTGGGGCCGCTGAGGGGCTGGCATGAGGCCGAGTCTAAGGTCTTCTGGCTCAGCGGTAGGGTTTGAAAGACAAGAGGGCTGAGGCCGGGGGCTGAGCGAGAAAGCCTGGGTCTCCCCATGGCCTGCCGAGTACAGCAGTGTACAGTTCCTCTTCTGCCATGTCCCCTACCGAAAGAAGCGTCTCTGCCGAGAAGACTATTCAAACGCCATTGAGGGGTTGGCTCTAGAGGAGACAGATGTACGAGGCACTTCCAACATCAAAATGAGGAGCTCTGACCAGAGCTGGGGACGGAGACTCTGGGAAAGTTTTCCAGGAGGGAAGCCTGCTAGAAAGGTGTCCTGAAGAGATCTGTCAACAAAGCTGGGCGCCTGCTCAGCCCCAGACAAATAAAACTTCAACCTGAGATGATCTCCACCCCTGTCCCATGCTTTGCCAAGCCCTGGAGGATTCCTGTAGAAGGCGACACAACAATCCGTAATAATAGGTGACTCAGCGAGCCTGAAGTTCTCTCCCTGACCCCTGTCCCAGACTGAGACCAAAAAAAAAGGGGGGGGGGAGTGAGATGGGAGGGGAAGTGGAGAGATGCCTCATTGGTTAAGAGTACTGCTCTACCAGAGGACCTGGGTTCAATTCCCAGCACCCACATGGCAGCTCACAACTGTCTGTAACTCCAGTTCCAGGAGATCGGACGCCCTCACACAGACACATGCAGACAAAACACCAGTGCACATAAAATAAAAATAAATAAATTAAAAAAAAAAAAAGAAACCCAGAGGCCGAGGAGCAGCCAGGAGAAGTTGCAGCCGCTCCACCCCACCAAGTGGACTCGGGACAGGGAGGGGAATTGATGAGGCTCACCTGAGCTCTCTTCCACCCTACCCCATGCTCCCAATAAGTCTCTAATGTTTGGAGCCGGGTACTAGGACTCACGAGAATCATCCCTCATTCCTAACACGGTCCCATATCAACATCCTACAAGGAGAAGCACCCCAGAATGACATGAGGAAGGAGTATTGAGGGGCAGAGGGATCACAGCAGGGCCCCCATCATGGAAGGAGATCACTCTGACTAGTCAGGCACGGTCGGTCTGCTGACCTCTACCTCCAGGCTCCAGTGTATGGGCTTCTCATTCCTAGAGCTGGCTGGGGTCCTTTCTCCCCAGACAAACCAGCGCCCTTCTGTGTGGCAAGGCACTGGACGTTCAGAGGGGCGGCGGCGGCGGAGGCCACTCAAGGTCACTCAGAGCAGTAGCTGGTGCAGCCGGTGGGAAATATGTCTTTCCCACCAGATCTTTTTTGTACCTATGCCCCCAGGCCGGAAGCAGGGCTAGAGGGTCAAAGTACTCTATGGATCTTTGGGGACTTTTGGAGAGTTCTAGCCACTGGCCAGAAGGCAGTCAAGACTAGGGAGAGTCCGGCGGGGGTGGCACACACCTTTAATCCCAGCACTCGGGAGGCAGAGGCAGGCAGATCTCTGTGAGTTCGAGGCCAGCCTGGGCTACAGAGAGAGTTCCAGGATAGCCCAGGCTACACAGAGAAACCCTGTCTCAACAAAACAAAAAAAACCAAAACAAAACAAAAAAATAACAAAACAAAACAAAAGACCAGGGAGAGCCTAATTCCCACTGGAGTCTCACAGAAGGATCATGTCACTTTGCATCTAGAGGTCTGGGAGGGAGGTCCCCGCAGCCCCAGCTTTGGCCTAGGTAATACATCCCAGTCTTCCCACTTCCCCTTCACATACCCCTCTACCTTCTGCACCAAATCTTCAGAGGCTTACACTTTTCAGTTTAAGTGCCCAGAGTCCCTCACCTACCCCACTATGTACACCTGCTTCCCACTAGAGCGGCTCAGAAAGAGGAGACATGGGAAAAAGAAGTGTTTAATCTCTGCTAGTCCCTGCCGATTGCCACACCCACAGCAGCACTCAGTAGGAAGGGAAGGGGACCTGGCAGTGTCACAGAGTACCAAGAAGGCTGAGGAGCAGAAGGAAAGCCAGGAGCGACGTCCTGGAAGGGGCTGGAAGGGCCAGGGCCTCCCCACTAAGGTGGTCCCAGATCCACCGCTGGAAGGAGGAGACCTGTAGAAAGATGGGCGGGGCCTCGCTCTTCTTGCAGCCTGGGCCCCAGCTCATCATCCCCACCAGGTACCATGTGCCGCCAGAAGAGCAGACCAAGGGCTCGCCAGTTATCTCCTGTAAGGAGGGAGGAAGTTAAAAGGCATCAGGGAGGTGACGCCGTGCCTGAGAGGGACATAACCCCACTCAAGGAGCCAGCCCAGGGTGTTTCCCACCGGGTTCTTTCCATAGCCGCCCAGTGTGAACAAAGCGGACAGGTGCTCCTGACCCATTATTTCCTCCTCAAAGGACACTCACTCCTTAATCTTAGCTCCACACCCACCCCTCCCATTTCCATCCGATCCAGTCCACCCCTTTCCAGCCTCTGCACCCCTGCCCTCGCCTGCCTCTCTCCATTCACCCCCCTTCCCCTCTCCACAGCCCTCAGCTCTGCCTCCTGCACCCCTCCACCCCTTGGCCCTCGGGATAGATGAACAGGGGCAGAGGTCCTCACGTAGCAGAACTTTTCCCTGTTGTTGTCCGAGACACAGATCATCTGAGATGTGATGATCCGAACCAGAGAGGAGATTCTGGAGAACTTGTGGTAGAAATGCTCACATTTCTTGCTGTTCAGGATGGAGACTTCCTTCTCCTGAAGGGTTTGGAACTGGGGCCACCTGCCTGTGGGACAGGTCCCCATTCAGGGTTAGCCACTGACTGTGGCCCACAGCTACCAGTTCTGTCTCTTTTGCATGGTAGCCACAGAGATGTCTCCACGTCTGGGGGATTTTCCCCTCCGGCCAGCGGGTCCCAAGGTTGCCCCATACAGAGGTGCTGGAACAGACAGTCCACACCGATCGCCTCTGCTAGTCCTCTTCCAAGTGCCTGCCAGCACTCTCAGGGTCAAAGCCTTTCTTTTCAAAGCTGTCCCTAGAGCTACCTCCTCACTAAGGTTGACCAGACCCGCTCCATGGAGACCCCACTCCACCCACCCCCATCCCACAGCATTATTTCCCATCCCACCCAAAATATATCTGAGCTCCTGGGAGACAGGAAACTTGCGATCACTCCCAGATAGGTCACAGAACAGGCTGTTTAGAGGGCAAATCGGATCCTCAAGGATACAGAGAAGGGCATCTCTCTTGTGCATTGGTGGCTCCATAGAGAGAGTAGATATTCCCAGAAGCCATGAGAAAAATGATCCCTTGAATGGGTATGAGAGGACAGCCTGTCTTGAGGGCCTTGCTCCTATACTGGAATCACAAGGATCGAGGGTCACTGAAGGGAAGGGATGTGAGTGTGACTTGTGTGACTCTCAACTTCCAGACACAAACTGCAGCAATTCTGGGAAGCCTTCTGCAGAAATGGGAACTCATCCTCTTGTACTCTACTCGCCGGTGCCCTAGGGTTGTGTATGGGTGACAAGCTATTGTTCTGAGACCTCCTTGCTGCCTTGGTCCCGAGACTTCAAGGGCGGTAATGACCATGATATGTTCACTGACAAGACCCTCAACTGGGGGAGACTTCCGAGATGAGAAAGCAAACAAGGAGGTTCCTGGATCAGCCAGCTCCTTAAAGAAGGTACTCTGGAAATGTCCATTCATGGGGCACCCCAGCCACATCCAAGTCCTTTCTCCCACCATGCACCCCGGGCTGGGCTGGGGCTCTGACTCACCATTAATCCGGGGATATCCCCAGCCTGTCACGGTGCAGCGAGAACTGTCCTCCACCATATATTCCAGGCCAGGCAGGCAGATGGGCCACACATATTTGCTGTACTTGAGCCCCCATTGGAGTTTGAGGAGGCTGATGTCGTTGGTCCGGCCGACCCAAGACCAGAACCGCCTGGGTTGGTAGCCGCTGTTTATGAAGATCTGACGTACTGGCACGTCTGTGCTGGTTACTGTTGTCCGGTTAATCCATGGGCTCCCAACCCTCACTGTATAGTTAACGTGTTGCCTACGGGAACGGGAAGGGGGTCTTCCATCAGCTCTAGGCTCCTGCCTCAGCCCCCAGTCCTGCCCTCCACATCACTGTGGCCCTCTAAGCAAATCCAGGCAGGCCACCCCGGGCTTCATGGCCCCCTGAGCCTATTCCTCATGACAGAGCCCTGCACACACTGTGTGGTCCTCTTGTTTTGTGGAGGAGGGAATGGGAGATTCAAAGAAGTGCTGTGGCCTGCTCAGGGATGTACCCTTAGGAAGCGGTCGAGTTGGGATATAGACTCCATTTCCTCACAGAGTTCCTGTGTAATGACCACGGCCTAGATCTCAAGCCACCCTCCACAGGACACCTCTTGAAGTCACTATGTTGATCCTTATGTCAATGGAACCTGTCTTCACTGGTCAGTCCTCAAGGGAAACACAGACACTACTCTCAGGAGTTCCCAGACCCCACAACACTGGCACAGCCATCCTTTTGTCTCCACACAATCTATGTCTGTCTTCTGTCTCTGTCCACCCTGAGAGGTTCCAAGCCGGGGCCTCTCTGAACCGGGGCCTCTCTGAGGAAAACTAGAAACTATTGATTGACGAAGGGAAGAGAAGAACCTGGAGGTAAAGTGGGTGGAACGGGAACCCTCAGGTCCTCCGAGCCTCCCTTACCTACGGATGGCTGCTCAGGACTGTCGGGCAGGTAAAAGGGCAAAGGGTGGGCACATGCCAGAGGCTGAGCCCCAGGAAGGAACCTGTGAGACTCAACCCTCCCTTGCTCAGAGTGAGGACGAGGCTGGGACTGGCGCTGTGGGCTCCACGCAGGACTGGGTCTCCAGCATTCCAGATGCCTTTCCACCCACCCACCCACCCACGCACCTGGGCCCCAACTCACTGGGTCAAGCAATGGGCCATGGTCAGCACCCACTGGGAAGCAATAAGGGTGCCAGCACAGATGTGCACGCCGTTAGCCCGCACACTGACCATCCATGGCCACCGCCGAGTCATGGCTTCTGGGTCTCGGAGAGTAGGGTCTGTCTCATGGGAGGAGCCACAGACTAGAGGAAAAAAAGAGCATGAGGAAGTGATAAGCTCACCGGCCACATCTTGTGGCTCTGTCCCCACTCTCCCCTCCCTCCAGCCTCCCCAGCCACTCACCTGTTTCTACCCACCCTATGGAAAGATAGCATCCATCCACGGACATCTCCAGCTTTAGCAAAGCCTCCGCACTATACCCAGGTACCTATTTCCTTGTTCCTACAGCTCAGGCCCTAGAGCACGGCAATAATCAGCCTAGTGGAGGACTCCGCTTCAGCCAGATGTTCACAAATGCACCTGTATTTCTATCTGGTTGCAGATTGCTCCTCCTGCTTGAGCCAATGCAGACCCCACCCCTTCTCTGGGAATGCCCTCTTGTGATTCATGGAGATAAAGACCGATGGCCTAACAGTGAAACAGACTGAATGAGGGAGCAGGCACATCCCAGAGAGGAGAGCAAAGTGACAAAAGCTGTGGAAGCTTGCTTGGCCTCCTTGGGACTCAGCCCTAAACTACATCACACAGCCGTCTCACAAAAACTAAGCGTCTGTAGAACCAAATGCGGTGAGAATTCTGGGCCCTTCTGGAGAGAGGCGTGCCAATGACGGAGGGCACTTCAGAAAAAGTCCTGAGACTGAAGAGGGGGTTCAGAGAGATGGCTCAGCTGTGAAGAGAACGGCTGCTCCGGGCGGTGGTGGCGCACGCCTGGAATCCCAGCACTCGGGAGGCAGAGGGTCTCTGTGAGTTGGAGGCCAGCCTGGACTACAGAACGAGTTCCAAGACAGTCAAAGCTACACAGAGAGACCCTGTTTCTAAAAATAAAAACAAACAAACAAAAAATGCACTGATTGCTCTTCCAGAGGATAGGAATTGGGTTCCTAGAATGCACATGTTGGCTCACAACCATCTGCAGCTCTAGTTTTGGGGGCTCTGGTGTTCTCTTCCGGCCTCCAGAGGCATCAGGCATACATGCATACATGCAGGCAGGCAAAAACACTATATGAATAAAAATAAAATAAAGGAAGTTGAAGGTGCCCGTATTTAGCTTCCACTCAAGTATTTTCTAAACAAATCAGTGGATTGTGAAATCAAGTAAATGGGTTATGGCCAGCATATTTACATATTTGTTTACATATTTATGTATTCATTTGTAATGCTGGGAATGTAATTCAGGGCCTGGTAAATGCTACTCATGTGTTGCACTTTATCTACATCATTTTCACGTGGATGGGTGGATACACACACAAGTGTGTGTGCGTGTGGAGGCCCGAGGAGGATTTTGAGTCTCTCATCACTCTCCACAGTATTCTGATACAGGGTCCCTCACTGAACTTGAAGCTGGTTTGGCAGGCTCCTCAGCCAGGGACCAGGATCCCAGCAATCTCCTGTTTCTGCTCCCCACCCCTAACCCCAAAGTGCTGGGGTTACTGGAGCAAGAGACCCTACCCACTCAGCTTTTAGCTTAGATTCTAGGTTTTAACTCAGGTTCTCACGTTTGTTCATGTGGTAAGAGCTCTTACCCACTGAATTATCTCTCCAGCCCATCACTGCATTTTATTTATTTATTTATTTATTTATTTTTTCAGAGCTGAGGACCGAACCCAGGGCCTTGTGCTTGCTAGGCAAGCGTTCTACCACTGAGTTAAATCCCCAACCCCCATCACCGCATTTTTAAATGATACTCAGCTAACAGACCATCAGCATGTACCACATACAGTACCTTGATGTCCCCTGCTAGACTTTTCTGAAACAGTTAAGTGACTTCACTGAATCCCAGGATAATAACTATTTCTCACGTGGGTCTCAGCTACAGATCCCTGCTTATGAAAAAGTGTGCTGGTGCATTGGTTAGGTTTACATGTCAACTTGCACTACATAGAGTCTTCTGAAAGAAAAGCGTACACTGACCAATTGTCTGAGTCAGATCGGCCTGTGAGTAACTCAGTGGCAATTATTAATTGATGTTGGATGGGATGGCCCTGTGTGGAGGGGCACCGTCCCTAGGCAGGTGGTCCTGGGCTGTGTAAGAAAGCTAGCTAAGCATTACCCTGTGGGAGAGCGAGTCAGCAAGCAGCCTTCCTCCACAGTTCCTGCTTCAGGCTCTTGCCCTGGCTTCCCTCCGTGATGGACTGTGACCTGGAAGTGTAAGCACTGCCCCCCAAGTTACTTTATCACACCAACGGCAAGGACATTAAAATAACCAGGTGTGCCTTGCAGACCCCACAAGAGTTCTCACACAGCCTTCTTGGAGTTGTGGGCTGGGAACCGAGACAGGGTCAGACCAGGTCAAAGGCAGGCCCGCAGCAGCTCAGACAGGCATCTGGCTAGCAGCCAGCTCTGGACACCTCAACAGCACCCCCCAACTCACCACTCTTCCCATCGACTTTAACTTTCCGTGTCTCCTATTTAGCTCACCTGATGAAAGGCCTGCTGTAAGCACAGGACCCTGACGGCAGGACCAGGGCCTGGCCCAACCTCCAGTGCTCAGTAAACACTGGTACAGCGGCTTTCCCATCCATGGACTCTCCTCTCCTCTGGGCCCTTGATCCCTTGACCCTTCGACCTCAGGGATCCCAAATCCCTGAGAGCTCTCGGGCCTCTCCTGCCCAGTACTCACAGGGGAGATCGCTGGGTTGCATCCCCGCGATCTGTGGCGCGGTGTCCGGTGGCTGGGTGGTCTGTGCAGGGCCCTGCCGGGGAAGGCGAAGCCTGCCTGAGGGACAGGTGGCTCTGGGGTCACAGGGGCCGCCAGGGCCGGTCGGGACTGCGGTGGGCAGCGTCCCGGGGAACTCGCCTGCGGCCAAGCAGCCTGCGGAAGGTCAGGAGCGGGTGAGAGGCGGCCCGGGGTGTGGGCGTGCCCGCCGGGGGTGGGGGGGCGCTGGGGACAGGCCGGGCTCACCTGCCGGCCGCCGAGGCAGGAGCAGCAGCAGCAGGAGCAGCAGCAGGAGCAGGGCGCCGGTCCGGGTGCGGGTGCGAGAGGCCCCGGGCCCACGGGGACCCTGAGGGCCCTGCCCGCGGACCCCTGCCCAGCACCCGCGCTCCATTGCGCCGCTAGGTTCCTCCGCAATGGCGCCCTCCATCGGGCGCTCGGGTGCCCAGGCTGCGTGGCGCCCCCTGGGTGCCATTCGTTGGGGCGCTCCTGCAGAATGGCGCGCAAGCTGTGCCCCGCTCCTGGCTGGTGTCTTCCCTCACACTTGGCGGGCCCTTTCTCTGGGTCACTTTGCTTCAACCTCAGCTAGCTCCTAAGCTTCCATGCTATCTCCACCAGCAGCAGCAGCGAGAGGAAGGCCAACCCTGACTCCCCTCAGCGGGCATCCTTATCTTCCTCTTGAATGCTGACATGATAAAAACAAAAAACAAAAAAAACTCTAAGGCATCAAAGAAAGAAATTGAAGAAGATACCAGAAGATGGAAAGATGTCCCATGCTCATGGATTGGTAGGACTGATATAGTAAAAATGGCCATCCTATCTTGAAAGCACAGGTCATTGTCTTAGGACACTGAAGCAAACTGATGTGTTCATTAGGGTCTCACTATGTAGCCCAGACTGGCCCCAAACTGACAGCTATCCTACCCTGGCCTCCCAAGTACTGGGGAGATAGGTGTGAACCACCAAGCTTGGCTTCAATAACAGTTTTTAAAGCCCACACCACTTGAAGCGGTGTGCTTCCTAGATCCACTTACTGGGACCATAATGGAGAGGTGATGGTGTCCATCGGTCAACAGCGAGAGCAGAAGGTCACTGGACATTTGAGGGACGTGTTGATGGCTCAGCAGCACAGTCAACACATTTAAAAAGTAATGTGGAGGGGCTGGAGAGACGGCTCAGAGGTTAAGAGCACTGGCTACTCTTCCAGAGTTCCTGAGTTCAATTCCCAGCATCCACATGGTGGTTCACAACCATCTACAATAAGATCTGGTGCCCTCTTCTGGCCTGCAGACAGAACACTGTATACATAATAAAGAAAGAAATATTAAAAAAAAAAAAAAAAAAAGTAATGTGGAATACTACCGGAAGCTCTGGTGCAAGGATATGGGAATTTTCCAGCCCAATAGACAAAGTGAAAGTGGGATCAAGCTGGAACATTCTCACTTTTGTCAAGACCTACGCTCTCAGGAGAAACTCCTGAGCAGGCCATTTAGTGGCAAATGCAGACAGGGCTGCCACATTTCTGACCTCCCGATGGGGACAGGAGAACTGCTGCTCTGAGCTGGCAGATCCGAGAAGGTCACTGATGGAGGTGGGTGAATCAGCCCAAGAGCCCAGGATACAGTCATGTCCGTCACACATCTCAAGCAGGAACTCACATCACCCACCCCTACCAGAGAGAGAGGAGGGACAGGCTGGGATCTAGAACCACTCAGGGGAAAGTTAGGGGTTGGCAGAGACCGGGAGGCACCAGAACCCAGCTAGGAGGGGCAAGCCTGTGATCCGGCCCTGGGAAGTCTCCTAGAAAGAAGTCAGCCCTTACAGAAAGGCCTGAGGAAAGACGGTCTCAGAGACACAGGGAAGAGGCCTTGGGAACATGGGAGCTGCTGAACTGCTGGGTTCACGGAGTGGGGACTTCAAGTCCCAGTCAGCAAAAGAGGGTGCTACAGGCTGGAGAGGTGGACCAGTGTGTACTGCTCTTGTAGAGGACCTGAGTTTGAGTCCCTGTAGTCACATGGGGTGGCCCACAACCACTTGTAATTTCTCCAGCTCTGGGAGAAATCTGACACTCTCACCTCCACATGCACATACATACATACATACACATAAAAGGTTTTTGTTTTTGTTTTTTGTTTGTTTGTTTGCTTTTGTTTTTCCAAGACAAGGTTTCTCTGTGTAGCTTTGGAGGCTGTCCTGGAACTTGCTCTGTGGACCAGGCTGACCTTGAACTCACAGAGATCTGCTTGCTTCTGCTTCCTGAGTGCTAGGATTAAAGGCGTGCGCCACCACTGCTGGGCTAGAGGTTTTTTTGTTGTTTTGTTTGTTTTTAAGATAAAACTACAAGGGAACAACATCCCAAGATCACACACCATACCTATGACAGACATAGAGTAAGATTATCCAAGAAGGCTCAGCTTGAGAAACAGCCAGGTTTTATGAGGGGAGTGTTCTAAGGGGCTTTGGTCAAAGTCAAGAATGTGATAACTTCAAATGGCTCAAAAGGTTCAAGAGCATCTTCATTGAACAACTGGAGGGCAAACCCCACAGTGGGTCTAGGACCCTTCCCCAGAGTCCCTCTGTCCTGAAGTCCTTCCTGTTCAGCCTCCGGTGTCCACTTCTGAGGGCGGAGCAGAGAGAAGGGAGAAGCAGTCTGTGGGAATGACTGTTACAGAAACAGGCTCACAAGAGCCACAGGGAGCCCAGGGAAACCAGCAAGATGTAGCCAGTGAGGATGAACGGGCTCAGGAAGGGAGGGACAGCCATACTGGCAAACCGCAGGTCGCCGATCTGTCTCTTGATCCACTGGGTGAAGTGGGAGGTGCTGGTGTAGATGCTTGGGAATTGGCGGCGGCCGCAGCCGAAGTTCCAGCTCACCACCCCCATCTGGATCCAGGTCTTGTTCATCTGGCAAACCAGGGAGCTGCCAGAGGTGTCCTGCGGGCGGGAGAGAGGGAGGGAGGGAGGCTTCAAGAAGCAGCAGTGTTTGCTAGATTAGGCCTTTGTTGTCCCCAAGAATGAGGCCTGCCTGTGAGCCTGTCCTGTGACATATAAATCTGTGCTAAGGTCCAAGCTTGGGTCCACACTGACCTCTCCACTGTTCTGCTAGCTCTCTGACGGTTGAGCCCTCCCGCAGCCCCGGGGGGCCTCCAAGGTACAGTTGTTGCTCTTTCCCATGGTCTTGCTTACAGGGGGCGATCTTAGAAGCACCAACCAGCTTCCCTGCTTGTGTGTACAGACAGGTGCATGCAGAAAAAGACTGTTTACAGTGTCATACATCAGAAGGTAACAGTAGGTTTCTTATGATTTTAAAAATTCTTTTGATGGAATTTCACTACCACCCAGTGACAGAGCATTCGCCTATGATGCACGGGACCCTGGACGCTATCTCCAGCATAAGAAAAAACAAAACAAAACAAAACAACAACAACAAAAAAAAAGCCCTTCTACATTTCTCTGTAACATTTGAAACTTTATGAACCAGGAAAAGAGTTTAGTATATTTATCCTTTAACATAACGGAAAAGATTCCCAGGACATGATGTTCTGAAGGACACGGAAGACAATTAACGAAAATAACAATAAAATTCTGCCAAAGGACAAGAACAGAGGCTCCACTAATGCACAGAAATACTGTTGCTGGCCAGGTGTGGTGGTGCACTCCTTTAATCCCAGCACTCGGGAGGTAGAGCCAGGCGGATCTCTGTGAGTTCGAGGCCAGCCTGGTCTACAGAGCGAGATCCAAGACAGGAACCAAAACTACACAGAGAAACCCTGTCTTGAAAAAACAAAAAACAAAAAACCAAAAAACAAAACAAAAACAAAAACAAAAAAGAATGTGGTTTTTTAAAAACTTGTTTTACTTCTTTTCCCACTTTCATGTATGTGTATATGTGTGCTGTATATGTTTGCATGTATGGGGGTACATGTACACATGTGTATAAGCTTTCATGTAGAAGCCCAAGGCTTAAGTCTGGAATCATCTTCCATCACTCCCACCTTATTCATTTAAGCAGATCTCTCAGTCAAATCCAGTGCTTTCCCCACCCCAGATTGCTAGTCTTATGAGTCAGCTTGCTCTAGGGATCCTATGACCACACCATCTGAGGCTGGAATTATCTGCAGGCTGCCACACCTACTCAGCATTTATAGGTTCCGGGGATTTGAACCCTGGTCTTTACCATTGTACAGTAAGTACTTTAACCTCTGAGCCACTGCCTTGTGCCAAAAATAGCATCTTAATTGCATGCACGAGAGTACAGGAAAGTAAAGATTCCTCGAAGCCCCAAACTTGAATGGGGAGTGGAATCCAGAAAGTCAGGAGATCCCAGGAGTTGGCTTTTAGTCCAAAGCCTGTATCAAATCCTGTGAGAGCAAGCTTCAAGTTCACAGCCTTGTTCACAGGTTCAGGAGACCAAAGCACAACTTAGAGAGCCTTCCTTGCTTGTCATCATCCAGAGGAGAACTCCAAAGGAGGAAGCCTGGGGAAATACCCTGCCCAAAGCTACCCTGCAGAGGAAGGGCAGAGTAGAAACACACACCACACATGCATGGACAGGCTGGTTTCATACTGTGTGATTCCAAGAAATGAGTTGAACTGTTTGAAGTAGTCCGAGGAACAGCATGCACGTGGCTGCTGGCAGAAACCCAGAGACAAAGTCCCAGGCTTCAAGGCCTGAGAGGGGAACTGCCCCTGAGGCTCCCAGATCTACACAGCACTGTCTTTCAGGTTTGCTAGGAGGAGAAGAGATGTTGGTTGTTCTAGTTTTCATTCTCCAGACACAGTTAAAAAACATTTTGTCTCTATTCAGTATAGAGTTAAGCGTAAATAAGATTAGAACCATGACAATTATTAAATTACTGTTAGAAATCGACCCGTTGAAAGGAGTGCAGGGCTTTTTCAGTTCCTTGGCAATCGGATTCTAAAACAATACTGATGAACGAGAGGCCAGGAACTACATGGACTTTTTGGAGAAAGAGGAGAAAATTGGAAGCCTCAGTGTGGGGGCAGATTTGACCAAGCAGACAGATATATTCCAAAGCTTACCATGATAGAAATAGGATATGTACTGCCATACAAACAGGAAAGGCAACCAACAGGACAGTGGAAAGCCCCATAGCCTGATGAATGCTTGCGAGGGGACTTAGTACATGTTACTGAGGGTAAAGAAATTGGCTCTTAGAATAGAGATGAATGAAACTGAATCCCAGCACAAACCCCAGAGCAAAACTCTAAACATGAACAGTGAAAAAGACAAAACTAATTAAAAACATACAGAGCCATATATTTATGTCTTGAGATGAAACACATCTTAAAAAGAGGTTTTAACAGACTGGAGAGATGGTTTCTAGGTTATGCACATGTACTGCTTTTCCAGAGGATCCAAGTTTTCCCAGAACACCCGCACTGCGTGGCTTGCAACTACTTGTAACTCTAGTTCCCAGGGATGGACACCATACAGTTGTGTGGACAAACCCACACACAGACAATACACACACACACACACACACACACACACACACACACACACACACACACAATTAAAAATGAAAATGAAATCTTTTTCAAAAAGAATCTTCAAAATCCACAGTCCTGAAGAGGAATATGTTCAGCCTAATTACATCTAAATAGAGACTATCCAGGAAGTAAAAGACACCAAATATTGTTGAAAATAGATGATGAATTAAGATAGGACATTTGGGGATAGAGATGTAGCTCAGTTGGGAGAATGCTTACCAAATATGCACAAGGACCTGGGTTTGATCCTCAGAGTTACATGAACATGGTGGTATCCTTACAATCCCAGCCCTCAGATAGAGGCAGGAAGATCAGAAGTTCAATGTCATCTTCAAATACATAGAGTTTGAGGCTAGTCTGGGCCACATGGGTCCTATCTCAAACAAACAGACATCCTGAGAAGAATAAGGGATGATCTGGATATGTAGGACAATATTGTTTATCTAAAATAAACTATATTAAGAGCACTAAGTATTCTCCAAAGACAGAAACATCTTTAAGGACATGCATTAAACAGAAGGGAGTAGACAGATGCCTATAACAGAAAGACGAAGGAGAAAAAACAAGCCATAGTGAGGCCAGCAGTTATAGTATGGGAGTCGTTGTTAGAGGTCTAGAGGCGGAAAGAACATGTGGAGAGAGACACTAGAGGACAGACAGACAGACATCTATTGCATGTGGACACTTGGTTTTCACACCAAAATATTTTTGGTATGAATATATATATATGTATATATATATATATACATATATATATATTTCAATGGAAAAATGAAAGCTAACCTTCAAAAATGTTACAGTGGAAACAGAATTTAAATCTATAATTAGATATAGAAGCATATAATGCCACATATTGCAAAGCCCACAAAATGTTGCCTAAATGTTGCAAATTTTAGTTAAGGACTGCAAGAAGTTTTAGCATCAAACAAAAGAAGGAAAATAAATTATTCATTAACATCAACAATCATTTGTCCATGAACATTAGGCTCAAAACACTTGAAAAGGAATTAGTAAGGATAATTCATGTATTAGAAAGCAAAGAAGTCATTCAATTGGGAAATGAAGCTGGCGGCGGCCGGGATAACACACACCATTACCCTCTGGTTTGAATAAGAACAGAGAAGAGGATCTATGCCTAGAAAATGTTGTCTCCCAGAACCTTAAGACTGTTTACAACCTCTGTGGATTTAAATCCAGTTCAGGTGAATTATTGCTAAGAAAACGCAAATGATTTAGACTAATTCAGAAGGGGACAGAGGAGGGTCAGGGAGGTGAAAGCCGGGTGGCCTGAGTGTAGTCCCTGGGCCCACATGGGGGAAGGAGAGAACCAGTTCCCACAAGTGGCTCTCTGTGCACCATAGCATCTACGCACCCCACCACACACAGATAAATAAATACGTGTAATTAAAAAGTTTAAGATTGCAGAGTGATGGGAAATCGATTAACCCAATGACTATGAGTAAAACAACTTACAATAGTGTCTAAGAACAATCCCTCAACAGAAAACATGTCTGTCCACGTCCTCCCGGCAACTTCAACTCAACCTTCAAGGGGGAGGTAATTTCTGATACTTCAAATGTTCCAAAACATGAACAACTTATTTCCCAAGTGAAGTACATGTAGGTCTCACCCTAGAACTTAACAAAGAGAATGACTTAGTCTAAACACCTTTAAAGAAAAGATTGGGGGGCTGGAGAGATGGCTCAGAGGTTAAGAGCACTGCTTGCTCTTCCAAAGGTCCTGAGTTCAATTCCCAGCAACCACATGGTGGCTCACAACCATCTGTAATGAGATCTGGTGCCCTCTTCTGGCCTGCAGGGATACATGCAGACAGAACACTGTATACATAATAAATAAATCTTAAAAAAAAAAAAAAAAAAAAAAAAGAAAAGATTGATTTATTTTACTTTATGTGTATGAGTATTTTACATGCATGTATGTCTGCGCACTGCATGTGTGCCTAGTGTCCTTGGAGGTCAGAAGTGGGTGCCAGATTCCCTAGAACTGGAGTTATGGATGGTGATCAGCCATCATGTGGGTGCTGGGAACAAACTGGGGTCCTCTGCTAGCACAAAGGGACGTAACCAGTGAGCCATCTCTAAACTTAAACTGGACCCTGGCTTCACCAGGAGTAAAGAAGGCTCTGTGGTTTATTCTGCGTGACAATTGCTTGTTCCCCGAGGCCAGAACCTTTCCTGGACCTGACTGCACCCTAGAGCCCAGCAATGTTTGTTGGATGTAAATAAATTAAACCCAACTAGTTGTTTTTCTAGAATGTTGGGCAATCTAGATAATGTTATCAGGTACAAAAGCAGCCGAGGTAAAGCCAGAGGCTACCCTGTCACTCCAGTGAGACCTCTGGGAAAACTTCCCACTGTCCTTCGGTGCAGCAGTGATGAATTCATTTCTTTCCACAGACATCCTGTCAAGTATTAAAACTACTTTTTAACGGGTTGGGGATTTAGCTCAGTGGTAGAGCGCTTATCTAGCAAGTGCAAGGCCCTGGGTTCGGTCCTCAGCTCAAAAAAACAAAACAAAAAAACCCTACTTTTTGACTTACATACTTTTTGGCATATAAACCTTTGGTCCAAGAATACTTATTGTTTTTCTTGTACACAAATATGTTTTCTTTAAAGAACTCTGTTTTCCCCCAGAGGAGTTCTGTCTTTTAAATTCAAGAGAGTAGGGACTTTAAGAGGGAAATTAAGACATGTGCTCAAGAAGATATGAATCTGGGTGTTGGGGAAATGGCTCAGCCGTTAAGAGCCTTTGTTGCTCTTGCAGAGAACCCAGGTTCAGTTCCCAGTGCCCACCAGGTGGTTCACAACCATCTGTAACAACACTTGCAGGAGATCTAATGCCCTCTCTGGCCTTTACAAGCACCAGGCATTCACACATTACACAGACATATATGTGAGCAAAACACCTATATACATAATATAAATAAAATATTTTAATAAAAAATGAAGTATGTATCTCAAAAACAATATTGACTAGAAAAAGCAAGTGGCTGAAGCTTACAGAATGATATCATTTCTGCAAAACTGTCTGCTTATGCCTGGCCCAGATCTGCAGGCATGTGGCTAATATTCAGGAGCACTAAAATGGCTCATGGAATTGGGCATGATGGTGCAAGACTTCAATCCCACCACTCCAGCATGCAGAGGCAGGTAGAACTCTGTGAGTTTTAAGGCAAGTCTGGTCTAAATGGTGAGCTCCAAGCCAGCTAGGACTACTTAGTGAGTGCCTCTATAAAAAATAAAAAATAAACACAAAGAGTTGGGGGCTGGAGGGATGGCTCAGAGGTTAAGAGCACTGGCTGCTCTTCCAGAGGTCCTGAGTTCAATTCCCAGCAACCATAAGGTGGCTTGGAACCATCTGTAACGAGATCTGGCGCCCTCTTCTGGCATGCAGGCATACCTGCAGGCAGAACACTGTATACATAAAAAATCTTTAAAACACACACACGCACACACACACACACACACACACACATACACAAACACACACACAAAGAGTTGTCTGTAGCAGGGACAAAAACCATTTCACACCTGTGGTGTTTTGGATGAGAATGGCCCCGAAAGGCTCATGTTTGAATACTTCCTTCGGAAGGATTAGGAGGTGTGGCCTTGTTGGAGGAAGTGTGTCACAGGGGCAGGTTCAAAAGCTTCCCACCATCCCCAGTGTGTTCTCTGCTTCCTGTTTGTGATTCCAGGTGCTGCTTTAGAGACAGGCCTGCCTTCCTACTTCCACACTCCCCGCAGGGACAGTGATGGGCTGCCATCCCTCTAGGACATAAACCCCATACAAACTCTTTCTTCTGTAAGTCGCCCCAGTCATGGTGTTTCATCACAGTCATAGATAACTAACACAACTTTTTTCTTTCCATACCAGAAAACAGAAACTCAGACTTTTGTACTGGGTCTCTGATGAGCACATGGAAAGGAAAGCATGACCCCCATACTGCCTGCTCCCCACCCCGTCTGCACATTATTCCACACCTGACAAGTGTCCAGGCCCCATTCTGAGCTCGTACACAGCATGTCATTCCCAATGAACGTCTTCTGGTTCTTCATCAGGAGGAACTGGTACCGATGATTGCAGATTTCATTGTTCACGATCCTGACAGCCAAGCCCTGGACACTGTAGGGGGTCTTCTTGGCCTCTACAGAGAGAAAGATCTAGTCATGACCTCCACTTTGGAACCTATTTCCAACTCAGAGAGTCATTCACATTTGTGTATGTGAGAGGCAGGTGTGGTGGTGTACACATCTTTAATCCCAGCACTTGGGAGGCAGAGGCAGAGGCAGAGGCAGAGGCAGAGGCAGAGGCAGAGGCAGAGGCAGAGGCAGAGGCAGAGGCAGACAGATCTCTGTGAGTTCAAGGCCAGCCTGGTCTACAGAGTGAGTTCCAGAACAGGCTCCAAAGCTACACAGAGAAACCCTGTCTCGAAAAACAAAACAAACAAACAAACAAAAAAAAAAAAAAAAAGAGAGAGAGAGAGAGAGAGGCAGGGTCATGTCCTGAGATGCTCATTCATAAAAGCTGCAGGTCGAAGCCTGGCTTTCAAAAATGTCCCTACTCATTAAGAAAGTTAAGCCAGGGGCTGGAGAGATGGCTCAGAGGTTGAGAGCACTGGCTGCTCTTCCAGAGGTCCTGAGTTCAATTCCCAGCAACCACATGGTGGCTCACAACCATCTACAATGAGATCTGGCTCCCTCTTCTGGCCTGCAGACAGAACACTCACTGTATACATAATAAATAAAAAAATCTTTAAAAAAAAACAAACTTAAAAAAAAAAAAAAAAAAAAAAAGAAAGTTAAGCCAAGAACTGGGGATGACACACACCTTTAATCCCAGCACTTGGAAGGCAGAGGCAGATGAATCTCTGAGTTTGAGGCCAGCCTGGTCTACAGAGTGAGTTTCAGGATAGCCAGGGCTATGTAAAGAGACTCTTCCTCATAAAAAAAAAAAAAAAAAAAGTGGGGTTGGAGATTTAGCTCAGTGGTAGAGCGCTTGCCTGGGTTCGGTCCTCAGCTCCGACAAAAAAAAAAAAAAAGCAACAAAAACAAAACAAAACAAAAAAAGCAACAAAAACAAAACAAACAAAAAAATAAAACAGCAACAACCAAAAACCAAAAAAAAAAAATAATAATAATAAAATAAAAATAAAAAAAGAAAAGAAAAACCCAAAAAACATAAAACAAAACAAAAGAAAGAAGCTAAGTGAAAGTCTCCCAGGGATGGACGTGAAGTGAAACCTACATACGAGTGAGAACAAGGAGATATTTCCCAACCATTCAGGTGTTGTGAGAATAAGCCGTGGTGCACTGCTCTTAGGAAAGGTGTTAAGACCCTAGAGGCTAGATGTGGCACGTGCTGCCTGCTGAAAGGTTGGAGGAACTCCAGATAACACCAACAGGGCTGCCTCTCTGAGAATCATGCGTGCGTATTGACGAGAGGCCACCCTGGTGCTTCAGAACATATACCTGCAGACACAGATCCCTTGTGAATAGCCAAAGACTTAAGTTCCCACTGTGCTGCAGGCTAAAGACTTGGTGTAGGATCTAAGTTAACTTGGGGGCTTGGTGAGATGGCTTAGCAAGTACATCAGGCTTGATGACCTGGGCTTGACTCTCCGGGACCCATACGATAGAGAGAGAACCAACTCCTTGAAGGTTGTCCTCTGACCTTCAGGTATACACTGTGGCACATGTACTCCCACACACATACACATAAGTAAGTAAACAAACAAACAAACAAATAATTTTAACTTTGGAAACCAAGGTCCTCACAGGCCTCTTGTCTCTCTGCTCAAATACTGCATCTATCTATGGGCGGATGAACGTGCTCAGGAAATGCTTGCAAATGACAGAGTACAGAAGAGAATGAGTGACCTCTGCTCTACTGCACTCACCTTTAGTCTTTTCTTGTCCCCACCCGATGACCCAACACATGGTGCCAACGGCTGGCTTGAAGTTGATGGTGGGGAGACAGATGGGCTGGACCAGGGGGGACAAGGCAACAGGGTACTTGAGCTTCAGGATGGCGATGTTGTGAGACATGTGATTGTTGAAGTTCTCGTGAATCACAATCTTAGTGACCATGAGCTCCGAGCTGTTATCTGGGAGGTTCTGGACACCCACCTTTACCGTGTAGTTAGCCGGGTCTTTGGATCTGCAGGCCCAGGAAGAAGAAGATCGGCAGTAAGACCAGGAATGGCTACAGAGATAGGGTTCTGAGCACTGGCTGCCTAGGGTAATGTTCTCTATTCCTAGATCCCAGATTCACCACGACCCCCAGGCCTGAAAGAAAGGCCCCAGACCAGGATGAACCCCAGGCTGACCTTTGTAAGCAGTGTGCAGCGGTGAGGATCCAGTGGTGGTGGATGAGGGAACCGCTGCAGACGTACATTCCCAGAAAAAGAATGCTTACTTGCCATGGCCACTTGCCCACTTCTACCATCTTCCCATTTACCATCCTGCAGGATATGTTGGTCTGACCGCAGGACCAGAACCAGGGCCCTGAGGAAAGAGGTGGAGAGAGGGATACCCAAGGGTAGCCCCACAGGCCATGGCAGATTGTCCAAGTGTCTCTCAGCCATGGCCCACGCAGTCACTGCCATCTGCACAAGTCGGGGACTGAGACGACTGCCTCAGAAACTGGCAACGCAAACCTAGAGGCAGCAGGTGGCCCGTTATAAAGAAAGCCCCCAAATAATGGAGACAAACTGTCTGACCCTTGCTATGAACCATCACCCCAGGACTCATTCCTGCCCATAGTTCACCCATGACTTGGGGAGGAAGAGGAGGAGAGGACCACTAGAGGGTTAATATAGTCAGCCAGGGGCAAGTGATGGGACCTAGTGTTCATGATTCCTGTTGGTTGTCTCTAAAAATACATAGACAGTGTTGTTTTATTGTCCAACTACAGTCATAGCTCACACCCTGGAAACAGAGAGGCTCGCCTGCCCCTCGCTGGCCTCAAGAACAGGGATAGGAAGATGGCAGCCTGCATGAACTGGAGCTGAGATTGAGATTTCATTTTTGTTTTTGTTTTGCTTCTTTATTATTTTATTTTTATGTGCACGAGTGTTTTGCTTGTATGTCTGTCTGCACATCATATGTGTGCAGTACCAAGAGAGGACATAAGAGGGCATCAGATTCCCTGGAACTGGAGTGACTGACAGTTGTGAGCCACCTGGCCTGGGTGCTGCCAGTCAAACCCTGGTCCTCTAGAAGAGCAGTCGGCACTCTTGACTGCGGAACCATTCCAGTCCCTGTTTTTTGTGTTTTGTTTTGTTTTGTTGTTTGTTTGGTTTTGTAAGACAGAGTCTAGTGCAGCCCAGGCTAGCCAGCCAAAGTAACCAAGGGTGATAGTGAAATCCCGATCTTCCTTTTTCTAACGTCCAAGTGCTGGAATTACAGACATGTGCCATCATGCCCAGTGAGAGTGAGGTTTTTTTGTTTGGTTTTTTTTTGTGTTTTTTTTTGTTTGTTTGTTTGTTTTTGTTTTTTTTTTCTGAGACAGGGTTTCTCTGTGTAGCTTTGCGCCTTTCCTGGAACTCACTTGGTAGCCCAAGCTGGCCTCGAACTCACAGAGATCCGCCTGGCTCTGCCTCCCAAGTGCTGGGATTAAAGGCGTGCGCCACCACCGCCCGGCCTCTGTGTCCTTATATCGGAATGGCTCTCAGCTGAACTGTGCTGCTCAAAGCCTAAAAGCTTAACCAGCCAAATGCTTCTAGTTTCTGGTCCTTACACCTTATATACCTTTCTGCTTTCTACCATCACTCCCTGGGATTAAAGGCTCGCTTTCTGGGATTAAAGGTGTGAGTCACCATTCTTGGCTGTATCCTTGAACACATGGATTTCTGCCTCTGGAATGCTAGGATTAAAGGCATGTGCTACCACTGCCTAGCCTCTATGTTTAATATTGTGGCTGTTCTGTCTCTGACCCCAGATAGGTTTATTAGGGTGCACAATATTTTGGGGAACACAATACTACCACATTAGGAGGTGTGGGTTTGTTGAAGAAAGTATGTCACTTTGAGGTTTCAAAAGCCCACACCAGGCCCAGTCTCTGCCTGCAACTCACGGATCAGACATGAGCTCTCAGTTACTGCTCCAGCACCATGCCTGTTGTGGCCATGCTTCCCACCATGGTGATCATAGACTAAGTCTCTGAAACTGTAAGTAAACCCCAATTAAAGGCTCCCTTTTATAAGTTCCTTGGTCATGGTGTTTCATCACAGCAACAGTACAGTAACTAAGACCTTTCTGCTTCTGTTCGAGTCTATCCCAATCAAGACTGTTCAACTTTGGTAGTCAGGAGAGGGCTTAAGAAGTGTGCCCTTTCTTTTCCCATAAAGCTGCAACCCCAGAGAAGCTGAGGTTCTACAAAAGAGCTCCACCATCCCCACAGTGACAACTCTGGGGGCAAGGCTGGCCCTCTCCCCAGTGTTCCCTACCCTCTGTAAGATCCTTGGGTCTCAAAGAACAGCTCTTTCCAGAACTTGTGTCCAAGACAGCACTGACCTTGTCCTTCCTCTAAACCTTGTATAGGACTAGTGGGAGTCAGCCTGGAGATAATGCCAACACCAGGGACCAGCACCAAGGAGGGAGTCTGATGGGTTGTTTTTAATATTTCCATTATTATTTTTAACCCTGCATGTATGTCTGTGCACTAATATGTGCATGTGAATGCAGGTGTAGAATCCTCTGGAGCTAGAGTTACAGGCAGTCGAGAGCTGCCTCAGATGTGGGTGCTGGGAATCAAACTTGAGTCCTCTGGAAGAACAGTACACTCTTAACCACTGAGCCATCTCTCCAGCTGGGATGGGTTATTAGTAGGTGCAGTGTGCTGCAGACCAACCTTGCCCCAGGTACAATGTTGCCCTTGCATCTGTAGCAGACACTCAAGGATTCAAATAGATTCCACTTCCAACCTTGGTACCCTTTATTCTAGTTCTGGAAGCTAGGCACCATCACTTACAAAGAGGATCCTGATACTCTTTTCTGCATTCATAGGTGGCCACCAGAAGATGTGTATCAGCTTTGAGGTCTTCATTTCTGTAAGGTCCTAGCTGACTCCTGTCCCCTCGCCAGAGGCAAAGCAGTTAGCACCCATGCTTGTGTCTAAAGCTGCACATACCCTAACCATCCCTAGAGTATCACTAATACTTGACAGGAGCACAAAGCGTTCAGGGTAGAAGACTGCCCACTTACTCATTCAGTCACTCATTCAACAATGTGCTAGTCCAGGAGAAAGAGTGTCACACAGGTGTGGAAGAAGACAGTGCCCACGTTGGGGGATATATTCCCCATTCACAGTTATCACCTCAGTTAGCTCACTGTCAAGCACAAAATGTACAGCCAGCAGGTGACCTGAGGTAGGGCTCCTACCACAAAAATTACCTTTCTCAGGAAAAGCCTGGAAATCCTCTGCCACCTAAATATTTTCAGTCCCAAAGCATCTATTGGAAACTGTTGTTGAATCCTGGTTCTAAAACTCACAAACCACTAAAAGTGGACCCAGATTTCCTGTGTGAAACAGAGCCCCCAGAATACAGTGCTGAGGTGTAAATTGTCTCGCCAGAGGACACTCAGACAGTACAGTCGTTGTCATAAGTCCTGAGACTCCCAGACAAGCTCATCCATCCCATGGATGCTGGTTTCTCATTTTTGTTCCTTTATCTGTTCGTGATCATCCTGAAAACTGGAACTGGCCCCACACTGTATGGGTCATGTGGGTCCCGAAAGGTCACAGCCCACGTCCATTTCATCAGTCTACTGAGGATGCACCCATCCCAGTACTGACCAGTGGAGGCCCTGTGGGCAGGACAGTGGATGTAGACAGCAGGCTATCAGATCCCTTCATGCCTCTGTCCATGCCTTACCTTCCACATAGGGTAGATTGTCAAATCTGGCAGAAGAAAGTGCTTGTGGAAGAAGACCCTGAGGACCCACTGATCCACACGCCATGGCAAGAAGTCCAGCCCTTATCGTTCCTTAGAACAAGATGGAGCATCTCCATGGTGCAAGGATTCTAGAATCCAGTTGTTTATTCAGGAGTGTAGAGAGCAGGTCTCTGCCCTAGGGTTTGGGGCTCACCCTGCTGAAGTAGCCTCAAGAACCTTCCACAGCCATGAATGGAGGCTGTCAGAAACCTCTCTGGAACAGTATTTTGGGGGCTCACCACTGAGCCTGCAACCACACCTGATCCATTACAACATCCGCAGAACCCAGCTCTCAGCCTTGATGGTGCCCTCACATCTAGCTCTGAGCCTATGAACTTGTCCCATGTTTGGCTCCTGATGGCACCAGGTGTGTGGTTTGTGACAGTGCCTTGTGGTTAGTCTATGAAGCTCCTGCTTGTACACTATAAAGATTTGTCACTTGAACTGGTTTAATAAAACGCTGATTGTCCAGTAGCCAGGCAAGAAGTTTAGGTGGGGCGACCAAATGAAGGATGCTGGGAAGGAGAAGGGTGGAGTCAGGAGTCGCCGGCCAGATGCAGAGGGAGCAGGAGATGAACATGCCATGCTAATAAAGGTACTGCCATGTGGCAGAGCATAAATAAAGAATGTGGGTTAATTTAAATGTAAGAGTTAGCAGGTAACAAGCCTGAGCTATCCACCAATCATTTATAATTTATATTCAGCCTCTGAGTCGGTTATTTGGGACCAGGTGGTTGGGACAAGAAACTTCCATTTACAAGCTCCCCCAGTGTTCACCTCTGCCGTCTCTGAGGAGCCCCTAGAGGTGTGGAAACTGAGACACGACTTCTTCCCATAGTATACGACTACTGTGTAACTAGAGACTTCCTTTTGCCCTCAGGGACTGTATTTTCAAAACAGAGCAGGTCTTGGGGAGGGTGTAGGGTGTGGAGCTGGCCTGAGACTTCTGGAGAAGCAGCCACTTACAGGCTTCATGGTTCAGCAGAATAAATGGTGTCTAGGGACACCTCCCCACCTCTCCACTTGAGGTAGCCAGTGTCCATGACTGCATCCCTTTCTGCTGAAGGCACAGAGTGACACATTTTTCACCCGCTGCTGAGGGAGATGACCTGGCGTGATCGTTGGTAGAGAACTATTTAGTAACGCAGACGTATGGAAGCCACAACTGAACCTCCACTCCTGGAAACATTACGGAGTTGTCAGGAGGACAAGACTTCACGGGGGCTGTGGGGAGCCTCTGTGGAACTGCCCACCTGCGGCCTCAGAGAACAGACACCCAACCGCTCCCTACCACTGAGCAGTCCACACACTGACAGAAAGGGGTCAGAAATGGAAGTGCACCTGCTGTGTGATGGTCAAGAAAAAGCAAATCAAACTTTTTTCTTAGGAGTGTGTGGCAGAAATGCAGAAATGGTGATTCCTACAGTCAGATGCCCTCGACACAGCAGGGAGATACACAGAGTGGAGAGAAAGTGGAGAGAATTCCAAAAAAGAGAAACTTTTTGCCTCTGTGAAAATAATACTTTATTTTAAAAAAGACTTATTTTAGTGTGTTTGCCTGAATACACACACACACACACACACACACACACACACATACACACACATACTGCCTGTGTTCTGTTCCCACAGAGGCCAGAAGAAGGAGACAGAACCTAAGTTACAGACTGTAATGAGCCACCATGTGGGTGCAGAGAACTGAGCCTAGGTCCTCTGTAGCAGGAGCGAGTGCTCTCAACTGCTAAATCATCTCTCCAGCCCCATCTTTCAAAATACTTTCTTCTGAGAAGGAAGAGGGCATTTGATCAATAGAACAAAGACAATAAAATAAAAACCAAGTACATTTGTAATCAATTAATGAAGATGTATACAATTCTATTTTATGAAAAATTATTATGTGTGTATGGGTAGTTTTGCCTGCACATATGTCTGTGTTCCTGGTACCGAAGGAGGCCAGAGAGGACATTAGATCCCCTGGAACAGAAGTTACAGATGACTGTTAGCTACCACATGGTGTCAGAATTGATAATGATGTCTCTATTTGTTCTCTTATTTGGAAGCCTCACCTGAGGGGACTCTGCTGCCTGGGACTCTTTATAGGAAGTCCAGCCAACTATTTCAACAGCACTTCCTAGTCAATTTCTGCTAGGTGTTTTAAATACCAGATTCACTGGTGCTTATCTATCTATCTATCTATCTATCTATCTATCTATCTATCTATCCATCCATCTATCATCTATCCATCCATCTATCATCTATCCATCCATCCATCTATCCATCTATCCATCCATCCATCCATCCATCTATCTATCATCTAACCATCTACCTATCACTTACTATTTATTCTTTTAGTTTGGCTTGTTATATACTTAATAAATTTACTCATTTAAACCTAAAGTATGGCTGTCATAGACCATCCTCCAAACTATGTAAAACAGAACTCTAAGAAGAAACAGACAGATCCTTATTTTGTGAGAAGGCTCTCAGAAATACACAGATTGTGCAGGTGTAAATATATGAGGTGTTGACAAGAATTGAAGAATACAATTGACAAGCATGAACCAAGTAGCTGTAGCTCAACTGCCGGTGGCCATGGCAGAGGAGCAGCAGATGGGGATTGACTTCAGGAGATCGGCCCGCCAGAATGCAAGGCAATGACAGGCAAATCTCAGATAGGCAAGGCCCCGAGGGCTTCAGCTCCAGAAGGTCTCTTGCTAGTGGTGTGTCTTTATGTTTGCCGCTGCCATTTTTCTCTGGTATCTGGCACAGTGTGAATGGGGGGTGGGGGTGGGGGGATGGAGGGGGGGACCCCCACCGCCTTTAATGCAGTGTGATTATCTCATGGAAATACCCTGTTCTGCTGGCATTTTTACCTGTAGATTATTATAAAGATGGTTTCCTCTGAAGCTGTACTGTTTAAAGTGTTACCCCTGCTCCTGATGAAGCAGGGGCTGCAGAGGATAGAAATAGGAACAAGGAAGTGTCACGCCGCTAGGGCTTATGAGTTTCTCTTGAGGAGCCGTATAGACTATGGTTTAGGTCAGTGATTAAGAAAAACAACTAAGTCCCAGGAGTTAGCTCAAGTTTTTTATGATATTGGGAAATGTGTTTATGGGTTTCAGTGTGCATCATAGCTAAAATAAAGCTTTAAACAATTAACTTCATATAACTAGAAAACAAAGAATTGGATGGTTAGTTAAGATAATTGGACTGAGCTCTAAAATATGGAAAGTGAAACTAGTAACCTGTTTTGTGGCAATTACAGAAACCTCTGCCTATGTAAATGGTTATGGCTGAAAGGCTCCTGATCTATGAAAAGTCTTGTTTTTCACCTGTAATATGTAAAATGGTTAATCATGTAAGGGATATGAAAAATATGTTGTTTTTACTTGTAGTCATTGTAATCATTCACTTAAAAAATAAAATGTAACCACTGTTGTTCGAATCTTAGATGGTCTTTTAATTAAAAAACAAAAACAAAAATAAAAAACCCAGTACCAGATATTGGAGTAAAAGCTGAGAGATCAGAAGCAGAGCAAGCCACAACCACCACCTATTTATTACCTCATGAACTCCACGAATCATCTAACTGAAATCCTCTGAGTCTTCACCTAAAAGGGTCTGAGCTGAACTACCTTAGTTCCTGTTTCTCACACCTTATACACCTTTCTCTGCCCTGTTGTCACTTCCTAGGATTAAAGGCGTGTGTGCTTCCTAGTACTCAGATTAAAGATGTGTGCCACCACTGCCTGGCTGTTTCCAGTGAACTCACAGAGGTCCAAATGGATCTCTGCCTCCTGAGTGATAGGATTAAGGGTGTGTGCCACCACTCTCTGGCCTCTATGTCTAATCGAGTGGCTGGCTCTGTCCTCTGATCCTCTGGCAAGTTTTATTTGGGTACATAATATATCACCACATAACCACAGTGTAACTTTTATATTGCTTGAAAGATTCTGTTGAGGTATATAAGCTGTAAGGGAAAAAATAAAAGAAGAAAGAAGGAAATCACCAGGAAAGATAAGGAAGGAAGACATCAGGAGGGATGGAGAAGGAAGACATCAGGAAGGATGGAGAAGGAAGACATCAGGAAAGATGGAGAAGGAAGACATCAGGAAGGATGGAGAAGGAAGACATCGGGAAGGATGGAGAAGGAAGACATCAGGAAGGATGGAGAAGGAAGACATCAGGAAGGATGGAGAAGGAAGACATCAGGAAGGATGGAGAAGGAAGACATCGGGAAGGATGTAGAAGGAAGACATCAGGAAGGATGGAGAAGGAAGACATCGGGAAGGATGGAGGAGGAAGACATCGGGAAGGATGGAGAAGGAAGACATCGGGAAGGATGGAGAAGGAAGACATTGGGAAGGATGTAGGAGGAAGACATTGGGAAGGATGTAGGAGGAAGACATCAGGAAAGCAGAGGAAGGGAAACATCAGGTAGAAGAACAGAACAAAAGAACAGAGCAGAACAAGGACAAAATAATAATAATATAAAGAAGCAGCTTTCATTCCTCAGGAAAGAAGTCTGTGTGTTTTTCTCACTGACTCTGCATCTCATTCCCAGTCTCTCTGACCTAGAGAAGGCTGGTCCCTCTGCATCAAACTTTGTTCATAAAGTGTTTTCAATTCAAATGCACATGGAACACTCAGATTGGGCAATTAGGCCTTGATGTGTTTTCTAATTCTCTACAGTAAGTGCATCACACTTTTCACAAGCAGTTTTAAGAGAAAAGAAGGAAGGGAAGGAGGGAAGGAGGGAGGAAGCTAGCTAGCTAGACTCTGGCTGTGGATTATTCCCACTGTTGGCCCATATGGCATATTTCAACTGCCCTGACACTGTGACCACTGTTACAGGGAGGAAACTGAGACCACAAGCCCAGGCCCTTAGTCCTCTGTCCCAGGACTAGAAACACAGCAGAAACCATGAGCCCCCACACTAGATGCCTACCTACCCACCTGCCCTGACCCCCACAAACACCCCCAAAGAACAGAGAGGGAAAAGGGTCAGCTCATGCTTACACATATTTAATCTCTGCTCTTGTCTTAAATTCCAGAATGTTGCTTCCAAGCCACAGTCCCCTTCTCCTGGCCACTCAAGGCCTAGTCATTCACCACACCCCTCCCTGAGGACTCAAGCTCTCCAGGGACCACTCCGTTCCTGCCCTGACTTCTGTGGAATATGGACATGCAACCTCGATCAATCATCTACCTAGTGCCATTTAGCAGAGGCAAATCAGGAAGAGGAGGTGTGAAGAAGTCACAGACCCACTGGGAGCTGCAGCAGCCAGAACAGGAGTAGGGGGTAGGAGGCCCTGCAGGGCGCTGGCAGTGCCCCGTGGTTCCTTTGCTCCTGGATCCATCTGGTAAATTTGCTGAGGCGAGTGTATACACCTGGATTCTGAGCTTCGATGCAAGCCTTCTTCCGCGATAACACCCCAGCCAGAATCCATCTTCCATCAATTTCACAAGCCAACGGCCCCCCAGGATCCTCCTAGGCAAAGACAAAGGAGGGGGTGGAGGCTCTGCCGGGACCACAGGACCTTCAACACCACCCCTCAGTTTAGCTTGAGAGAATCACCCCTCCAGGAGCTCACTAGCGGGGGGGGGGGGGGGGGGGGGCTTCAGCTTCTCAGTTGGAGACCACACTTAGGAATTGCAGCCAATAGCAGTCCCAGAGAAAAGATGATCAGAACAGAGCTTGGTGCTGGTCATGGAAAAGGGGCCAAGCCCCAGGACTCACCCTCAGAAAGAGAGTTGCACAAAGCCCCCAGAAACTCACATAGCACGAGTCCACTCCATAATTAGTGGCACAGATCATGTTCTTCCGGATAAGGGGGATAACTCGGGGATAGAAGGACTTCTTGTGGAAAACACGGTCACACTTTTTGTTGTCCATAATGAATACCTCTGCCTCCCAGAGCTCTGGAGTCAGTGTCAAGTTGTCTGTAGGGCACATAATGGATAAGTTGTGACCCCCCACTCCCTCCACTCAGCCCTGCAGGTCCGCTGAGCTCTGCCCCACCACACCTAGGCACCTCCCTTCACGTGGTCTTTCTTTACAGTGTAGGCCTGACACAGGGAGCCCTTCACCACACAGGGAGTCCTTCACCATGCGAGGCTTGGTTCAGAGCCCCTTCTCAAGGAAGCTTTTGCTGCTAAACCCAGAAGGCTACCAAGTCCCAGCACGGCCACTTACAACTTGGGACTCCAACCCTGTGATTTTTTTTTTCTTCACCAGCATTTGTTCCCTTAGTCCCAACTGACAGCTGCTTCTCTAGGCATTTCTGGTCATCTATCTACTCAGAGCTTGGCTCAGATCCCCTGCCCTTGACCTCAAGATCCTCTGACAAGGTCTTTGCCTTGCTTGCTTTGTTTTTTTTTTTTTTTTTTTTTTGTTTTTTTTTTTTTTGTTTTTGGTTTTTCGAGACAGGGTTTCTCTGTGTAGCTTTGCGCCTTTCCTGGAACTCACTTGGTAGCCCAGGCTGGCCTCGAACTCACAGAGATCCGCCTGGCTCTGCCTCCCGAGTGCTGGGATTAAAGGCGTGCGCCACCACCGCCCGGCCCGCTTGCTTTGTTTTTAAACAGTCTCATACAGCCCAGGCTGGTATCAAACTTATGTACCTAAGGCTGGCTTTGAACTCATCACTCCCTGGCTCCACCTCCCTCATGCTGGGGTTACAGGTGGCATTCATCAGTGTACGTGGCTTTGTCACTTTCTTTGTCAGCCTCTTTACCACCCACCCCCATCCCCCACTCTGTGACTCCCTTTCCAGCAGGGCGTGCATTCCAATGCCAAGGGCTCAGAGCACGGCAGCTGTTTCAGTTGTGGCTGGAGTGGGGTGGGGGGTGTGGGTGTGTGGGGGGGGTGTGGGGGTGGGGGTGGGGGGTGGGGGGAGAGAGGGAAGGAGGGACTGGATGGCTTCCTAGCTCTGAGTTTCTGTGCAAGGCAGATGATTATGCTCACCCCGCCCAAGCAGTGTTAGTCTGACTGCAGCGCCTGTGTGAACTGTGACAGTGAACACCATGTGACCAGAGCTTAACACACTCCAAACCGCAGGCTGGAGACCACAGCCAGAGCCTCCTCAAAGGCGCCACAAGGGATGGGGCAACAAAGGCCCAAAGGGACATCCCCAAACCCATCCAACTTACCCGAGGAGTGCTTCTTAGTCTGCCCCCAGCCAGTCACCCAGCACTGAGTCCCAACCTTCAAGTTGAAGTTGTACTCTGGGAGACAGATGGGCTGCACATACTTGTTGTAGGTGATAGGAATATCCAGATGGAGAAGGGCAATATCGAATCTGAAGAAGTTCCGGCCCCAGTACTTGGGATGTAAAATGATGTCACCCACACGAATCTTCCGGGCCCAGGAAGAGCCTTTGGGTTGCAGCTTGCTGCTACCCAGCATCACTGAGTATTCTTTGTTGCTGCAGGAGATACAGAAGCCCACCTGGCAGACATCCGTTTCCCACACAACTATGCACCTGCCTCCTCCCAGGACCCTTCCTTTCCCTGAAGTCCCGCGAGACATACTCTGTCCACTCCGTCTGGATTAATTCAGTCTGGGCATTCATGGTCAAAGTCATAACAGCCCTTTCATTCACAGTCCCATTGAGTCAAGGTGTGTGGGTGTCACTCCTGGGGTGGGGGTCTGGGTTTTCCTGTTGCCCAGCTTAGGATACAGTCTCTGTTGTTTGGGGTTCCACCCCAACGTAGTCCCAAGATCTGTGAGATCCTGAGCCTGACTCTCTCCCTGTGCTGGTGACTCTTCCTGTCTCCTTCATCGTTTCATAGAAGTACTGAGGAAGCTGGGCTGGGCCCATGGTAGTGCTAGGCCTCTAGAGCCTGGAATCATGGGTCACACTCACCCTTGGATGCAGTGAGCTGCAGAGATCACCCAACTGAAATCAAGGAGGGCCCCTCCACACACGTGTTCATTTTCTATGCGAACGCTCACTTCCCAGGGCCAATGGCGGATCTCCTTCAAACTGTCTGGCCACCAGGGCTTGCCACAAACTTCAGAACAAGCATTGCAGAGAGTACAGTGTCCACAGAGAGGAAAATCAGAATGAGGAGTAACAAGTCGCCCTCCAGGGTCAGGTTGCCAAGGCTGTTCTATCGGGGCTTCTTCCCATTTCAAAGAGAAGACACTGAGGGACAGAGGACAGTGGACCCCAAAGGCACCGAACTAGACAAAAAATGACAGTCACAAAGATAAGAGCAGGAAGGAAGAGACAGAGAGACCAACAGCTGGAGAGTGAGATTAAGATCCACAGAAGGCCATCCATGCCGAACCTCACAACAATGCAGACACAGAGCAGGAGTTTCAAGATGGAAAACGCTTCTCTTGCACTGGACCATGTTCTTGGAAAGCTGTCCTGTTGGCTGCATCTCTCTGATGCAAAAAGTCCCTACACTGGTCAGAGTGGGAAAAAAATAGCTATGAATTTCTCTGTGAGAGGTCTTTACCCTCAGCAGTCTGGACTCCACAATTATTAGTTTGCCTACTGGCCTACCAGTCAAGGTGTATGTATGAATGAAAGAATAAATGAATGAATGAATGAATGAATGAATGAATAAACATAGGTGCAGAGATTCTAAATAAAGTACAGTGTGCTGCCAGGAGTGGTGGCACTCACTTTTTTTAAAAAAAAAGATTTATTTATTATGTATACAGTGTTCTGCCTGCATGTGTCCCTGCAGGCACCAGATCTCATTACAGGTGGCTGTGAGCCACCATGTGGTTGCTGGGAATTGAACTCAGGACCTCTGGAAGAGCAGTCAGTGAGTGCTCTTAACCACTGAGCCATCTCTCCAGCCCAGCACGCACTTTTAATCCCAGCACTAGAGAAACAGAGGCAGGTAGATCTCTGTGAGTTCCAAGATAGCCAGGGCTATGTAGAGCAATCCTATTTCTAATAAATAAATAAAATAATAAAAACAAAAAAATAAAGAAGAGGAAGAAAACCTCAAAACATTTTTGAAAAGAAAGGGTGAGTGAGAGGGAAGACTATGACAAAGTAAAATCACAAACATGTTGAAAGTGTTGTAACAAAACTGACTGCATACTAACTGGGAAAATTAGCAAGGGGCTAGAGAGATGGCTCAGCCATTAAGAGCACTTGCTGCTCTCCCGGGCTTGGCCCTCAGCACTAACATGTTGACTCACAATCATCTGGAACTGTAGTTCCAGGCGACTTGGCACCCTCTTCTGACATAAGGCACATACACACAGGCAACACGCCAGCCCAGAAAATAAAAATGAACAAAAACAATTTTATGTCCAAATAAAAACATCTTTAGGGGCTGGGAGACCGCTCAGCTGGTAAAGTGCTTGATGTGTGAGCACCAAGACACGACTTCAGTCCCCAGCACAGAATAAAGCCCGGCATGGCGGTACAGGCTTGTAATCCCAGTGCTGGGGAGGCAGGACAGGCAGATGCCCGGTGCTCGCCAGCCAGCCAGCCAGTCTAATCCTAACCGGTAACCTCCCAACCAATGAGAGACTCTGTCTCCAGAAACAAAGTGAGCAGTGCATGAGGAACAGCACCTGAATTTGACTTCTGTTCTCTACATGCATTCGTACACATTCTCACACACAAGCCTGTGCACCTGCGCACGCGCGCACACACACACTCCATCTTAAATGAGACTGAATTACAGAGGGAAACCAGGAAGGAGTGAGGCTTGGCCAGAAGCAAGAACATAGTGAATTAACCACTTAGTCAATAGTGAACCGTAGTGGAGTCCTGATAGAATCCAAGGCCATGGAGACCTATGGACTCCCTGGATCTAAGGGGAAAGACAGGAAGCCCCAGGAACCAGGCTCAGCAGACAGTGCCCCAGGAAGCTCCTTATGAAACTGGAGGAGAGGCTCAAGCCTGAGCTGAACTCAAAGTAGCCCTGCATTCTCATGGAAGACCTAGGTGCTCTTTCTTCTAAGCAGTTCGGGTCATGTCCTAGATTGACAAGTGCTGTTTAGGAAGTACATCCAACACTTGCTTCCTACCAAGCCAGAAATGCTAGTTAGGCAGAGACGTTCAGAACGCACTTTCCCCAGGAACTGGAACTTTCCCTGCCACAGGGACCCACTGACCCACCTGGTTGGTTGCGGTTCTCTTTATCACCTGAAGGAGAAAAGGAGAGCAGACATGAAGCTCTAACTTGCAAAGGGATGGAGTAAAGCGGTGCATTTTTTATTAATTAGTCCACTCACTCGTTCATCAAATCGCCCCTAATCTGATGCTGTTCCCCAGTCTGAAGTCCCAGGCTGGGAAACACCTGTATCAAATAGAGCCTGTCTGGGGACACATGCTGCCCAGCTGTTGAGACAGTAAACACATAACTACCACGTGAGATCAGGACTGGGACAGGGCCAGAGACGTCAGGTGACTCCAGAAGAGGGGGCAGGTTTAAGAGACAGTGGAGAAGAGACAAACAAATAAAATTGATTTAAAGAAATCCCTCCAGGGAGAAACACAATAGTATATTCCAGAGCCTTTGGAGGACAAAAATGATGTCTGTGGTGGAAGAGAAAAATAATGGCAAAAAAAAAAAGTAAGTAAATAATGTCTGGAGATGAGCATCAGAGGCCAACCAGAGAGGGCCACATGAGCCAGGCTGAGAGGCTCTGGGAGGCCAGTGGAGGTATGGACCGTGTGGACTGTATTATGAAGGCAGCAGGGCAGAGCCAGGAAAGTAGTGAGACGGACGATAGTGAGATCTCCATAGAGTCTCTGCAGAACTCGGGCAAGCAGTGAGGGATCTGGAGGAGGCTCTGAGAACAGACGTGATGAGGGACGTGGGTTGGTCTAGAGGCACTGGTTTCTGAATTCAGAGACGGGGGGCTGCCATTCACTTCACTAAGACAGACAACTAAGAAAGCAAGCCAGTTTTCAGGAAAATGAGAGTCTGGCATGGACACCAAAGAAGTGAGATGCTTCGGGATGGTTCCGGGGAAGAGGTCCAGCAGGTGGGTGTGCCTGCAGGCCATTGTTTTAGGGGTGCCTTGACACACTGCAGCTCCATGCCTGGGGCAAGTGGCAGGACATAAACCAGGGAGTCGAGAGGGGGAAGGAATCAAACAGCCCCTTCCGAAACATCCTATGTCAGAGGTAAGCAGAGACTGGGCATGGCGTGGGCATGGAGGAGAGGGATTCTACTGAAACCCAAGACTCAGAAAGCTGGGAAGGTGGCATGTGCTTGTAATCCCAGCACTTAGCAGGTGGAGCCAGGAGGTTCTGGACTTCAAGGCTATCCTCAGCTACATGGAAAGTTTAAGGTTATCCTAGGGTTCATGAGACCTTGGCCCCCTCCCCAAATAAAAAGAGAAAAAAGGATTGGAAAGGGTTGGGGGAGGAGCCACGGGAAATAAAAAGAGGGGGGGACAATAAAAAACCAAACCAGCAATAAGGACAAGGACAGGTCAGGAATGGGCTGAGGATTGCGTGGGAAATAAAATGCCAGAAGGAAGCACGAAGTGATAATGACTCTCGGGGAAGGCTGGCAGCACACTGGTCGGGATGCTCGAGCAAAGCAATGAATCCGCTTGGACGGATGAGCGTGACCTGTGTAAACAGCACCTCTCAGCCCCAGCTCCAGCTCCACTCCGCTCCGCAGGCATACTCCCACCGGCGAAGAAGTGGCTTTGGTTAGTGTTACAGAGTCCTTAGGTTTGGAGGGATCACTGGGGACTGGGGGGAAGAGTCTGAAAAGACAGCACTCGAGGGCTGGTGATGGGAAGAAGCCAACGTTTAGAATATCATCCTTTTGAGAGGCTGGAGATATGGAAGGTGCCTGAGCATGGAGGAAGAGGCCAGGGATGCTCCTCGCTGCTGTCTCCAGGAGGCCACAGAGCGGTTGTGACCTGAGGAACCTAGGAATGGGTAGCAGAAGAGAGGTGACAGCGAAGTGGGGATGGCGCACACAGGTTCCAAGTGGCTGGAAAGGAAGAGCCAACCTGAGCAAGACTGGAGAGGAGAGGACCCAGAAGGGGCAACAGAGAAGGTGCCTGCCTCACCTGAATTTGAAGGCGGAGGCAGCAACATCAGCGTCACAAGACAGGTTAAGACCCAAGGCCTCAAGGATCCAGGCCAAGCACCCAGGCCACACAACGACGTAGCCATGAGTATCTATGGGCTGCGGGGACAGCACCAGCGTGCTGCCACGTGCCCACACCCCGTACGTGATGACGTCTTAAACAGGTGACGTGATAGCACCCAGAGCCTGGCCACGCCCCTTCAGGGCCTTCGAATTCTCGCACCTGGACCCCATCTGGTCCTTAAGATGATTTCAGATCCTTTGACTGGGAGTGGATCTCAGATTACAGATCTATGAAAACAACCCCAGTGCTCTAAGAGTGTGGCGGTGCATCCGGGGCCGAACTGGTGAAAGATCCCTGAGCCAGGAACAGCCTCTTGTCCAGCCTCAGGCTATACTCATGTTCTCTGGGCCTGTTGTTGCCCAAGGAGTTTCATGGTCACTATTGACAAGGACCGGGAAAGCCCAAGAACAGAAAATAACAAAATTGCTCGGGAAGATGGTTTTGAGAAAGTAATGGCTGAATTGGATCTAAGACTAAACCAAGGAGCAGGCAGGGTTGGGGACAGGGTGCTGAGTGAAGCAGAGCAGCTGTCCTCTTCCTCAGACCAACAGCATGAAGGATTGTCACCACTGAAAAGGAGCAGCTGTTTGTGCCCAGCCTTGGGCATAAACAGGGCTTTCCATGGTGGGATGATCTCTTGGGATCTTCAGAGCATAGATTGTGAGATGTCCACCCAAATTCCTGTTTCCTGTTTAGTTCCAGGTGTCCAGCAGAACTCTTGAGATCCTATCACCCAGTCTGGCATTTAAACATTGTTTGTGTGTTTGTTTTTGAGACAGGGTTGCTCTCTATAACAGCCCTGGCTGTCCTGGAACTCGCTCTGCAGACCAGGCTGGCCTCGAACTCATAGAAATCTGCCTGCCTCTGCCTCCCAAATGCTGGGATTAAAGACGTGTGCCACCACCACCCAGTCAGCATTTTTTTTTTTACTTAACCACAGTGGTGGCCCTCACTTCTAATCCCACTGGAGAGGCAGAGGCAGGTGAATCTCTTGAGTTCCCGGCCTACCTGGTCTATAGAGTAAGTTCCAGGACAGCTAGGACTGTTACACAGAGAAACCCTGTCTTGAAATACAAAACCAAAAATTGTTAATTTTATTTTTTATGTGTGTGAGTGTTTTGTCTGCATATATGTCTGTACACCACATGTGCCTGACGCCCACAGAAGCCAGAAGGCATCAGATCCCCTAGGGCTGGAGTTACAGATGGTTAGAAGCCACCATGTGGGTTCTGTGAATCAAACTTGGGGTCCCATGTAAACTCTTAACCACTGAACCATCTCTCCAGCCCCCCAGCTTGGCATTTAAGTGAGTTTGAATGAGTAACTTGTGCCACTTACACAGCAAGGTAGGCAAGAGACACTTGTCCTTCTGCCAGCATTTGGTCCCCAAAGTTAGTTCCTCTCAGCAGCTACACCAGCAGCACCTTAGGAACTTGCTAGAAACCTTCATCCTCAAGCCTTGGCCCAGACTTCCATGATTGAAAACTTCCTTGGTGAGACCAATAATGTGGATTGTATTTCTCTTTAGACAGGGCCCTCTCTGTGTAGCCCTGGCTAGCTTTGAACTTGTGGTAATCCTCCTGCTTCTGCCTCCCAAGTGTTGGGATTACAGATGTGTCCCATCACTCCTGGCAGTAATATGGATTTTAACAAGCCCTCAGAGTATGCTCACACAGGTGAAGAATGGACCATGAGGCTAAGAGCAGAACTATATGACGGGGAGACTCTCTCTCTTGACATAGACTAACTTGCTGTAGTGAACAGCGTGAAATTTGTGGTGTTAGTCTATGAAGAGCCAGTGGTTTCTGCAGGGTGGAGGTGGTTGGGGGTTTTGCTGTTGTTTTGACACAGCACCTCATGTATCCCAGGTTAGCCTCAAACTCAATTTGTAGCAAAGGACCGACTGATTGTCCTTGCCTCTACCTTCTAAGTGGTGGGGATATGGACAAACACTACCTCCTCTGCCCTGGGTCCAATGGTTTCTTCAAGTATCTGGTGATGCATGTGTTCATTAAGAGGTGGGTCTGACAGGGCTACATAGTGATATCCTGTCTCAAAAATTAAAAAAAATAATAAATAAAAATAAAAAAATAAAGAGGAGGTTGATGTAAACGTGTCGGATTCATCCAACCTTTGGCAGTGGTTGGAACTGAATGCACACCGAAGCCATGGGGAACAGACAGTGAAACACGGAGCCCTGGAAAGACAAAGGGTGGGGGGGGGGTTGGAGGAGACTGGGGAACACATCTACAGTCAGACTGTGTATGAGATGGAGGAAGCTGTACGGAATGCAGTGAATCTCTCTTAAAATCCTCCTGACTTTGGGAGCACGGCCCTTGGAAATAAAGTCAGATGAATAGCAAGAAGGGAAGGACAAATAAATAAATAAATAATAAAAAGAAGAGAAAGAGGGGTTGGGGATTTAGCTCAGTGGTAGAGCGCTTGCCTAGCAAGTGCAAAGCCCTGGGTTCGGTCCTCAGCTCCGGAAGTAAAAAAAAAAAAGGAAAAAAAAAAAAAAAAAAAAAAAAAAAAAGAAGAGAAAGACTGTTTCTCAGGCCCCAGCTTCGTTCTTGCTCCCAGTTCCTGCCCCCTCCCCCAAGCCCCTGCTCCCAGCTTGGAAAGTGGTACAGCTAAAGTTCCTGCCCAGACGCTGATCTCTGATAACCACACCAGGCACGCAGGTTGCAGGACCGCCTACCAAAACTACCTATAGGACTCAGGTCTGAGCTAGCCAGCCTCATCTTTTCTGTGCTTTACTACAAACTGCAAGTAACTTCCCCAGGTAAATGGGGGTCCAGTTCTCTGAGCGGCCAAATACCCAAATACCCCAGGTGAGCAGAGCTTTCCGGACACACAGGACACGCTCCAAACATTTATTCGGCTCATATTTGAAATCTCCTCACTCCAAAACTGCCTCAACACAACTTAGGGTGACCCTGGATGTGATCACCTGAGGAAGGGGGTGCCGGGCAGGATTGTCCTTTCATGAAACCTATGAGGCAGAGCTTGTACACTCACTGACAGACCCCACAGGGAATTTCTGCCAGCCTCAGATACTTAAGTCCCAGCTTCATACCTCTGCAGGGAGCTGGCAATGTTCCCCTCCCCTTCCTCCCTCCCTCCCTCCCTCTTCCCTCCCTCCCTCCCTCTCTCCCTCCCTCCCTCCTCCCTCCCTCCCTCCCTCCCCCCTCCCTCCCACCCCCTTTCAGCAGTCCCTGAGCGGTGTGATACAGGGCCAGTCTCTCTAGGCAGATGTCCTCCATAAGGTTAAGAGTCATTGTGCTCCACCCAGCAGTCAAGCTGGCCCTGTCATTGGGGTCAGTTCACTCTCATTCCCACCAGGCAAGAACAATCAGGTATGGGTGTGTCTGAGACAAGTGACCCAAACATCAGTCGGGACACTCGGCCACAGTCCATTATGGCTCTCCCCGGGGCAATGGATCCTGACTGGAATCTGAAGACGGGGTAGAGAGAGGGAAATGAGATTGGAGAAGAGGCCTAGTGGGAGACTCAAAACCAACAGGAAGACAGTGGGCTAAGGGGGTCACAGCATTACCAGGATGGCCAGCTGCAGCACCAGAGACAGGGATAGGACCAAGACTCCCATGGAATCCACACAGGAAGTCTGACTTAAAATATATTTGAGCCATTCATCGTATTCCGCGATGTCTGTGTAAACTGAGGGGACAGAGACTTGACCACAGTTGATGCCCCAGCTCACAATCCCCACCTGGATCCATGTGTTGTCAGATTCACAGACAAGGGGGCTCCCAGAATCTCCCTGAAAAAGAGGAGAAAGAAACCAACTGCAGGGAAGGACAGGGAGCAGGCTGGCTGCATTGAAAGGTGCTGGGAAGACTTCCTCGGGCCCTAACAGCTCTTCCAGGCCTAGCTTCCCCTCCCCTCCCCTCCCCTCCCCTCCCCTTTCTTCCTCCTTCCTTCCTTCTTTCCCTCCCTCCTTCCTTCCTTCCTTCCCTCCTTCCTTCCTTCCTTCCTTCCCTCCCTCCCTCCCTCCTTCCTTCCTTCCTTCCTTCCCTCCCTCCCTCCCTCCTTCCTTCCTTCCTTCCTTCCTTCCCTCCCTCCCTCCTTCCTTCCTTTCTTTTTTGAGACAGAGTTTCTCTGTGTAAAAGCCCTGGCTGTCCTGGATCTCGCTCTGTAGACCAGGTTGACCTCAAACTGACAGAGATCTGCCTACCTCTGCCTCCCGAAAGCTGGGATTAAAGGCGTGCACCACTATGCCTGGCCCTAGATTTATTTAATGACTGAGATTTAACAGATTGAATGCTTATATGAGAACTGTAGCATCCTCCGAGCAATGCTACACCTTCTCTGATGATCAGGTGCATAAACACAAGATGCAAAGCCAGTCCAGCCCGGTAGAGCAGTCATATATTGAAATTTACCTTGGGAGTCCCTAATCTACAGATCCAAACCCTTTCTGGAGAACTTCTAAGCCTGTCGTGACTCATGACTCATGACTGTGATAGCCCTGTGCTCTAGAGTATGCCACCTGCAGAACCCTCTCCAGCATCAGGCTGGTGTCTAGCTAGACTGGTCAGTCCTGGGTTTTGAAAAACATGAGATATTTTGAGCCTCATCATTGCATGGAGGTGCTGGAATCTTTATCACAGCCTCAGAAATTCTCTCTGCCCTAACCCCATTGAGTGACCTGCTCAATGTCAGCTGCACTGCCTGTAAGAGCCTGAGATATTTCCACTGCAGCACAATTCTGCATGGCCTTGCCCCACCCTAAACCCAAAGCCCTACAACCAGCCACCTCAAACACACCTCCCTCACCACCTCAGGCTCTGCTCAGGACTCCTAGATGATGCAACAAGCTCAGAAGTCTTCAGGCACCGTCCCCCCAAGGGGGTCACTTATCTAGAAGGTAACTCTCACCGTGCCCACCCAGCTTCACCTCCCAGTCCTGGCTGGGCCAATCTAGGAATTTGACATAGCACTCCAGGCTGTACATATTCCAACTCTAACACTGCTTTTTGTTTTGTTATCTGCCGCTGCTGCTGCTGCTGCTGTTGTTTTCTTTTTTCTTTCTTTCTTTTCTTTTTCTGGTTTTTCAAGACAGGGTTTCTCTGTGTAGCTTTGGTACCTGTCCTAGATCTCACTCTGTAGCCCAGGCTGGCCTCGAACTCACAGAGATCTGCCTGGCTCTGCCTCCCGAGTGCTGGGATTAAAGGCATGCGCCACCACATGCCTGGCCGTTGTTGTTTTCAAGGCAGGCTTTCTTTGTATAGCCCTGGCTGTCCTGGAACTTGATCTGTAGTGTAGATCACGTTGGCAGACCACACTGGCCCCAAACTCAGAGATCCGCCTGCCTCTGCCTCCCGACTAATGCTGGGATTAAAGGAGTGCACGACCACCGCCCAGCTCCAACTCTAACCACTTGTATGACCACATTGTGATCCCATTGCTCCAAATATAAAAAACTTTCTTCAGCATCGGACCGCTGAACCCTTAGACATGCCTGTGCCCCATCACAACAATGACACCCTCCCCTTTCCAAGAAATTCAAATGTGCAAAACCCCTTCTGAAGAGGGCAGGCTTATGCAGAGGGAAGAAATGAACCTGGGGATCCTAGAGGTACTCACAGAAAGAGCTTCAATTTATCTCCTTGGATTTTGCCTTCCAGAGATTTATAATGTCTATGTTGCAAGGGTTAACTAAGAAAATATGGGTCAAATGATCACATTGGCATGGTTGAGTGGCACATAAAACTCAGTGCAAAACACTGCATTATCACCCTCGGATTTAAATGCTTTGGCAAAGTCACTAGGTAGCAAAGACTAAACCTTTTAGAAGGACCAGGCCAGGCCAACTCATGGAAAACGTGAGGACTCATTCCATAAACCTTAACGAAGGGGTCTGTACAAGATGAAGCAGCATGACACTGTGGCTCACAGTGTCAGGAGGCAGAGGCAGGAGGATCTCTGTCAGTTTGAGGCCAGCCTGGTCTACATAACAAGTTCCAGGGCTACACAGTGAAACCCTGTCTACAAAAGGAGGCGGTGATAGCAGGTAACTCAAGCCTTTGAGGTGACGACCAAAACATACAGGCTTTAAGGGGCCCATACACTAACCCAACAAGGACTCTGTCCTGAGTCATGCTGGCCGCAGATCATCCCTTGCATCACTACGTTTTCAGATGTCTTCAACTGTCTCTGGAACAGCCGATTACAATGCTTCTGGAGAAGAATGTTCTGCTGAACCTCCTGAAGGGGAACTGAGGCGAACACTGTATCTACAGAAAGACAATTTAGGATCTGTACCAGGAGGTGGCAGGAGCTACCAGCGTCTGCTCGGTGCCACAGGGTGTGCGAACATACAGTTGATCCCTTAAGACAGACAGGCCAGCCGGGATGGTGGTGGCGCACACCTTTAATCCCAGCGCTTGGGAGGCAGAGGCAGGTGGATCTCTGTGAGTTCGAAGCTAGCCTGGTCTACAAAGTGAGTTCTAGGACAGGCTCCAAAGCTACACAGAGAAACCTGTCTCAAAAAACAAAAAATAATAAATAAATAAATCAGACAGACAGACCATGCACTGGACACCTGTCCCATAGGAAACAGACAAGAAAAGTCTTGCCAGCTAGAAAATGACAACCAAATGTCTGCCAGAGTCTTTGTGGTAGGAGGGTCAAAGGTCCTGTGCTCTGCTCAGCCCAGGAAGGAGGAAGCTCAACCCTTCGGGGGAAGAACAGCTCGAACTGGTCAGTATCACATGACTCCAGCCCAAATCTACCTTCGACAGAAACCATCACACTCAGGCCCTGACACAAAACTAAAATCCCTAACACAGTTGCAATTCCTTGCTGTCCCTGTGTTCTCCTCCCTCCTCCCCTGCCAGCCAGCTAGGAACTCGCCCCTCCCCGCCTTGCCGACCAACCCTGGAGCACCAGGCTGTCCCACCTGTGCTTCCCACCTGCCAGGCTCACCATTTTCCCTCTGGTGGCCCCAGCCGGTCACCCAGCACAATGTCCCGTTCTTCACCTGGAAGGGCTTCCCAGGGAGGCACACAGGCTGGATAAGTGAGGAGTAATTCACAGGGCTGGCCAGCAGAGCAAGAGCAATGTCGCTCTTCATGGTTTGAAAGTTAAAATTGGAAGGATAGACGATGTCTTGGACTGGGACCAGAGTTGCATTTTCAGACTCAGAATTCAACACATTGTCTCCCAGCATCACCTTGTACTCCTCCTGGCTGCGAGGAAAGCACGTGACCCTTGCAGAGGTCCTTAAGGGCTTACACACCCCCTCTATACACGGCACTTGCTTCTCAGCCTAGCCTTGTATGGATGCCAAGCATCAACCCTCCTTCTCCCTCCAAATCACGTCCCCTTCTCCAGGACCCCTGACCACCCTTGCCTGCCCAGCAATGCTCCAAGTGTGGTTCTTAGACCAGTATCACCTGAAAACCTATTAAAAATGAAGATGTTCAGTGTCACCTGAAACTGAATAAGAATTCTGGACTGTCATTCCTTTTTACAGATGATAAGGAAAAAAAAAATCTCTCTCTCTCTCTCTCTCTCTCTCTCTCTCTCTCTGTCTCTCTCTCTCTCTGTCTCTCTCTGTCTCTCTGTCTGTCTGTCTCTGTCTCTGTCTCTGTCTCTGTCTCTCTCTGTCTCTCTGTCTCTCTGTCTCTCTCTCTCTGTCTCTCTCTCTCTCTCTCTCTCTCGTGTGTGTGTGTGTGTGTGTGTGTGTGTGTGTGTGTGTGTTGGTTTCTCTTTGTAGCCCTGGCTATCCTGGAACTCACTTTGGAGACCAAGTTGGCCTCAAACTCATACAGATCCACCTGCCTCTACCTCCTGAGTGCTGGGATTAAAGCGTGTGCCACTACTACCCAGCTAAAATAATTTTAAGAGATGGGGACAGGACACAGCTGGATCAGGGGCCCCAAACCAGGTCCCTAAACACTCACGCATATATGCAGTGGGCCGCAGTGAGCACCCATTGATGGCTGATGAGGGAGCCTCCACACACGTGTTCATTTCTTCTCTGCAGGCTCACCTGCCAAGGCCACTTCCTTACTGCAGACGGCCTCCCATGATGTAACTCCATAATTCTATGGCCACATGGTTCTAAAGCGGGATTAAAGTGAAGCCATTACCTCCATCCCACACACGGTCGAGGTCATCCTCAGGAAGGGACTATCTCTCCAGCCCTCCAAGGGCAGGAGCTGACCCTGCCTCCCCAGGCAGACTGGGTTGCCCTTTGACCTCTCAGACAGGCCTGTAGAGCCCTGGCACCAGTGGCAGTACCCGGAAAAAACGGTCCTACTGGAGAGTTACTTCTGGATTCCAAAACATCTTTGGATGTGGTCGGTGATGGAGTCGCTGATCCTGGAGTCCCAGTAGGGTCTGGAGACACCGGAACTACCGAAGGATCTGAAATACTCAGGGGTTTCATGCGGTCCCGCTGTGCCGGGGCCGCCGGACTTGCGGGCATCGCTCTGGAAGCCCCCCTGGGTCTGTAAGCACCACCTAAGGAAGAGACCAACAGGAAAAGCTCAGGCCGAGGCGTGCCTGCGCCTGCGCGGCTGCTTGCTGCTAGCCTGACAGCCCCAACAGCACCGGCACGGCCTGCCACCAACGCCAACACCATCACCATGGCCACCCCAACCCAAGCCAAGCTCCATGCAGCCACACCTCCGCCACGGGTACCACCCGGGACCCCTGTCCCCAGCCAAGGTCTCACTAAACAGAGGCTGAAGAAGCTGAAGCCAGACCAGGAGGGCCAGGAAGCCGCCCGCGTCACCCCCGCAGAAGCTACCCATCCAGGCCTTGGGCTCAAGCAATCCCGCTCCTGGCACTCCCGCTCCTGGCACTCCCGCCCCCCGCAGTGGCTCGCGCAGATGCCTTTGTGTAGGCCTGACGGCTGTGTGGGCTCTGTGCGTGCAAGTCCAGAGTGGCTCCCTAAGACATCTGATCGCTGAGCTGTTCACCAAGAGCTAGGTGGGTAGCACTGTCGTGGGAGAGACTTTGAAGGCATTCTAGATCTTATCAATATTAAATAGAAAGGGGGCCGGACCACTTGCTGCTCTTGCAGAAGACCTGGATTTCGTCCCCAGCACCCACATTTTGGCTCACAACTACTCAGAACCCCAGTTCTGGGGGATCCCGTCTCTCTTCTGACCGCTGTGGGCACCAGGCATGCTCAAGGTGCATGCATACAAACACACACACACACACACACACACACACACACACACACACAAACATGAAGACAAAACTCTCATACACATAAAATAAAAAATATTAAATGAAAGGATATTAAATAAAAAGACTACCTCAGTCCCAGACAACATATCATCCTAACAGTTTGATAATTTCCTTTTTAATCTCTGGGGGTAAAATAAGACCATACACAAAACCACAGAAATACACAACTTTGGTAATCCATGTAAAGCGACTATGCATGTATCTACAATCCAGGTCAAGACACAGGACTCTGCCGATGGTTCAGGAGCCCCTCCACATACCTTCCATGGCACAACTAGAGGCTGTGCTCATTAAGCTTACTTCCATATCATTAATTACTTGTGTTTCCTGTAGCCCCCGTCCCCAAACATGCTTCCCTGCATGCTGTACCCGAGTCTGGAAGGGCTGTTTTACACTTAATGTATCTTGAAGAGATGCTCGAGACTGCACTTCCTCCTCTGTCCTCCACACTTCCTGTGTAGAAGCTCCTGCAGTCTAGACTCTTTGAACTGCACATATTCTTATTCTTCTCTATTTCCTGCAAGTCCAAGGAGGGACCCAGGTCCCAGCCCTCTGTCGGCCACACAACAAGTGTGCATTCTATTATTAGGATACACACAATGTCCACATGGTTTTCTTTAATTTTTTTTTTATGTGTATGTGTGTTTCACCTGCATGTATGTAAGTGTACTGCATATGTGCCTGGTGCCCATGACGTCCAGAAGAAGGTACCAGATCCCCTGGAACTGGAGTTATGGATGCCATGTGGGTACTGGGAACTAAACCAGGATCCTCTGCAAGAGCACCCAGTACTCTTAACCGCTGAGCCTTCTCTCCAGCCCCATCACATGATTTTCTTTTGCGACTTTACAAATAGTTTGATGATTTTGCCTAGAAACGCTAATCTCTTGGGGGTATTGAAAAATAATGATCTCATAATTGCAGCATTTTTCTTTAAGTCATCAGCTGGGAACATTTTATCAAGAGCTTGGATATTGACATGTTTTACAGGTTTTAAAGAATTGCAACTGTCATTCCTACTGTGGTGGGTTAGGAAACTCAGCCCAATGTTGCATCTTTACCAACCAGGAAGTGGAATCCATCCAGGTGTGGTAGCTCCTGCTTTAATGCCAGCACTTAAAAGTGAGAGGCAGTAAAAAGGCAAGTTCAAGGCCAGCTGGGCTAAATAGTGAGTTCGAGGCTTCCCGGTGCTAAAAAGTGAGACTTTGCCTCATTTTCCCACCCTGTTGACGCTAAGAGGACTTCGTGATCTGCCTCTACCAACAGAAGCCACGTTGTGCAACTTCTGAGCTTAGAGGTTAAGAGTCCTTAAAGCGTCTGCCTTCACCCATTCAGACACTGTCCTGAGGCCCTGGTCCTGCTGGAGGATGAGAGCCTTCTCAAGAAAGCTGAAGCTTCCAGACTAAACTCAAGACCATCCAGGACACTGTGCTCTGCTTTATAAAGACATCATAAGTGCTGAGTTAGCAAATACTGAACCCTTGCTCTTACTGGAAATTCAGGCTTACACTCCTATGAGCCTCTCTCTACTCACGGCATTCTCAGTCAGCGTATCACCCATTTCTAAGTGTGGTACTCTGTAAACAGCTCACTACATCCACTGTTAGTTGACTGCACTCCCAGCCCACAGCGCTTTAACCCATGCTTGAGGAAAAGCTGCCCCAAGAAAACTTCCCCACAATGTACATCCTAGCTTTCTTGCACTTAGGAATGCTAAGCAGCATTTCAGATTATTGTTGAGGTTCTTTGAAACTGAAAAGAAAATACCAGCAAAACCCACAAATATGTAAGAAAAATGTGGCGGTAAACACTTGTTTAAACGAGAGCCCAAGGAAGCAGGAAAATTATCAGGCGACTCAGCTCTTCTGAGGAGCATGCGTACCAATGTCTCAGTGTTTCCACGGCTCTGTGAATATCCACAATGAAATGTCGAGCATGGAGGAACACTGCACTGTGTGAGGACACTAAATTTGGGACGCTGTGTCACCAGCAATGGATCCCTCAAACTTTCCTGAGGCTTGTATTTATTATTCCGTTTTTTTGCCAAGCACGGTTCCCGGAGGCAGTCTTGACAGAGATGAGCGCAGTGGCTTGGGGAGAAGTGTGGTGTCATTGGGAGACACCACATAAGAGAGCAAGCGAGGCAGGACGGGAAATTCAGAGGAGGTGAGCTACAAGTAGCTGTGGCTAGGGTCTCCGCTGGTCACACCAGCAGCCCTTCCAAGTCTTGCCAAGTGTAAAGGGATAGGCTTCCCCTCTCTCTCTGCATACCAATGATTGTGTGTGTGTGTGTGTGTGTGTGTGTGTGTGTGTGTGTGTGTGCTGAGCCTGGGAAGAGATGTTATCTTAGTGGGTGAGTTCCTGGCAGCTCCACATGCTTTTTCTGAGAGGCCAACGCTGAGTCAGTCTCTCAGAAGCTGGAGGCAGGTGTGACTTCTCAGCCAATGGCGTCTAACAGGTACACTACTGCTCACTACAGAGTGCCTGTTCTGATTAGTACTTGACTCATTCGGTTAGGATCCCAGTGGTCCTTTTTTATTCTTTATTTGTGTGAGTGTTGGCTGCCTGGGCCCGTGGAGGTCAAAAGAGGTCATCTGATCCCCTGGGACTGGATTTTTAAGGATGGTTATGAGCCACCATGTAGCTGCTGGGAACCGAACCCAGGTCCTTTGCAAGAGCAACTTAACCACTGAGCCATCTTTCCAGCCTTGACCCCAATGGTTTTAATAGTGATCTTACCAGCTGTCTGGAACGCTGGTAAATATCAGATTCCTTTTAGGCATTTCTTACTCAAACCTATACATTTTTTCAAGCCTTCTCTCTGGTCAACCCTGGGGGTAATGGTGTCTCAAGATCATAAAATCTGGCCACTAGAAATGGTCATTGATATCTATTCCTCTTGGCCTTTATGACCAGAAACTGCAGGCACTATCTGTATGTTTTCTTACGCTTTTTGTAAAATCTAGTGTGTTCAGTAGAACCCATTGTCTGCCACTCACCTCCTCCTTTCTCTGTGTCATCTCTTTTAGAGAGAGGTTCCACCCAACCACCATGCCCCTTATGGGGAGTCTTTCCAATAACTTCCCTCTGTCTGGGATTAGTCCATGTTCCTCTACTCCAGTGGAGGACAGCCCTAGTACAGCTGTAATTGAGACAGCTGAACACAGCACCAGCCAGGACATTTTACAAGCTGAAATATCCCTGCCGTGCTCCACTGAGGAGATCCCCGGGGCAACGGATCCCGGCTGGAGTCTGAGGAAGATGTGGCTGCACAGTGCTTGGCTGGGATGGGGGTGGCCACAGTGGTGACTACGGGCTCTGTTCTTCCTCATGGGGAACTAAGAGCCCCAAGGGGGAGTCCAGAGAGACGCTGAAAGCCCATAGGCCCCAGCACTGAGGAATCACCTGAGATTCCCAAAGATTCCAGATCCTACCACGGCTCCTGTGTTCCCAACCCCCGCAGGACTCCGAGAACAGGGTTTCCTGCCACGGTGGCCACAGAGGAGGAGTCTTAGAATCCAATTGCGCCTCCCAAGCACTGCCTCTTGGTGTCAGGGCTCTCTCTACAGGCCTGCCTAGGAGATCGAAGGGCAACCCGGTCCAGCTGGGGAGGTGGGATCAGCTTCTGTCCTGGGGGTTAAAGAGGCAGGTCCTTCTTGAGAATGATGGTGGCTGTACTGGCAGCCTATGTGTGGACATGGGTTGAGAATATGACGCAGAAACCGCTAACCAAACCACAGCAATAAACCCTGAGGAGAAAGAGACTAAGTTGTTGTTTGTTTGTGTTTTATTTGGTTGTCTGGTTTTGTTTATTTTAGTATTTTATTTTGTTTTGTTTTGTTTTCCAAAACATGTTTTCTCTGTATAGCCCTGGCTGTCTTGAAACTCGCTCTGTGGACCAGGCTAGCCTCAAACTCATAGAGATCTGCCTGCCACTGCCTCCCAAGTGCTGGGATTAAAGGTGTGTGCCATGCCGGGCGGTGGTGGTGCATGCCTTTAATGCCAGTACTTGGGAGGCAGAGCCAGGTGGATCTCTGTGAGTTTGAGGCTAGCCTGGTCTACAGAGAGAGATCCAGGACAGCCACCAAAACTACACAGAGAAACCCTGTCTCGAAAAACCAAAAAAAAAAAAAAAAAAAAAAAAGGAAAAGGTGTGTACCACGATAGACAGCTTCATAAAGAGTCCCAAGCTTGGCCGGCAACATCTGCATATGTACAAGCCACCAAGATACCCAAGAGGAAGGTCAGCTCTGTGGACAGGTCAGTGAGGGAAGGGCCCCGCACAGCTTGTTGTCTGCTAAACTTGTATTGCAAACACGGAAAGGAAGCTGAAAAAGGGAGCAGAAAAGGGTGCATTTTGTCTTCACACACCTGAAAAAATAAATGCAGACAAAAGGGACATGACACGGCCATTGTGCTTATGAAGTCACTGCGGCTGTGGTGGTCCGTCATGGTCAAGGTGACAAGATCAGTGAGCATTTCAGCAAGCAGCAGTCACTGAACAGGGACAGCGGGGAGGGGAGGTGATGAATAAAAAGGAAGACAGAAAGGAAGGGCAGGAGGGAGGCAAGTGGTGAAGTGGGGAGGGGGACCTGGTAAGCAGAAGCAAGACTCACTGCATGCATGTGCGAAACTGTCAAAGAGCAAACAAGCTACTTTTTGAAAAGAATTGCAGCTAAGTATTACCTTATTAAAGGTTCCTTCTCAAGATTATGGACTAAGGGGTGGAGAGATGGTCCAGTGGTTAAGAGCACTTGGGTCTCAGCATCCCTGCCAGGCTGCTTACAAGTGCCTTTAACTCTAGCTCCAGGAGACCCGATACCCTCTTCTGACCTCTACAGACACTCATACATATGTGGTGATTTATGTTCCCCAAAATATTGTGCACCCTAATAAATTTATCTGAGGTCAGAGAACAGAACAGCCACTAGACAGACATAGAGGCCAGAAAATGATGGCACTCACACCTTTAATCCTAGCATTCCAGAGGCAGAGATCTGCCTGGATCTCTGTGAGTTCAAGGCCACACTGGAAACAGCCAAGCATGGTGACTCACACCTTTAATCCCAGGAAGTAATGGCAGAAAGCAGAAAGGTATATAAGGTGTGAAAACCAGGAACTAGCCTGGTTAAGCTTTTAGACTTTTGAGCAACAGTTCAGCTGAGATTCATTCTGGATGAGGACTCAGAGGCTTCCAGTCTGTGGAGACAGGATCAGCTGAGGAATTGGCAAGGTGAGGTGGCTGTGGCTGGTTCTGTTTCTCTGATCTTCCAGCATTCACCCCAATATCTGGCTCCATGTTTGATTTAATTATAAGACCCTCTAACAATTCATGTTACATATATATACATAAATAAAAACAAACCTTTAAAAAAGATTATGGAAATAAATTTAGACAACCTTAAAAAGAAAAGAGTGAGAGAGAGAGAGAGAGAGAGAGAGAAGCTGGGTGGTGGTGGCACAAGCCTTTAATCCCAGCACTTGGAAGGCAGAAGCAGGCAGATCTCTGAGTTTAAGGCCAGCCTGGTCTACATAGTGAGATCCAGGATAGCCAGGGCTACACAACACAGTGAAATCCTGTCTCAAAAAACAAACAAGAAGAAAAGAAAAAAGAAAAGAGAAAAACAGATAACCTGAAATACACAAACACATCCTTGCCATATAGAAAGGGCTACATTGGTGAATTCTAGCAAACATTTAAGGAATAAAAAATACCAAGTCTACACAAACTTTCTCACAATAATTACAGAACAAAGAATATTTTGTCAAACAATTCTATAAAACCAGCATTACCCTTTTTTTAAGCATTTGAAGAAAAACAAAACTTTAAGCTGGCAAGATGGTTCAGTGGGTTAAGGTATCTGCCACCAAGAGCACATGCCAGAGTTTGATTCCCGAACCCACACGGTAGAAGGAGAACTGACCCTCCCAAAGTTGTCAGAGGATGGAATGTGAATGAGGTACAACACTTTGGACTCACCAAAATAGGATAAATTATGGAGTGTTTTCTCTGAATCTGTCAAGTGTTGATGGACTAGACATTGTTTATGTAATTCTTGATTGTATTTATTGTATATAGTTTTTCTTATATTAGTTATAACCTTCTTTTATTATTTTAGACAAAAAGGGGGAAATATGGTGATATATTGTGTACCCTAATACTGAAGATCAGAGAACAGAACAAGATTAAACATAGAGGTCAGGTAGTGGTGGCACACACCTTTAATCCTAGTACTCAGGAGGCAGAGATCCATCCGGATCTCTGTGAGTTCAAAGCCACCCTGGACTACATGAGATTGACTCAGTCTAGGAGAGAAAACAGAGCAAGGCAATGATGGCACACACCTTTAATCCCAATACTGGGAAGCACACATGCCTTTAATCCCAGGGATGGCTGGGTGGAGAAAGGAATATAAGGCGTGAGGAGACAGGAACTAAAGGCTTTTCGGCAGAAGCATCCCTTTCAGCTAGAGGCTTTTTCGGCTAGAGGCCTATCGGCTGAGGCTCTTTCGGGCTGAGGAGTTGGTGAGGAAAGAGGTGGTGGCTGTGGCTTGCTCTGTCCTCTGATCTTCAGGTAAATTTCATTAGGGTACACAATATATCACCACAAAAAAGTTTTAAAATCTAAAAAGGTGTATGTAGATGATACGATAGTGTACATAGGAATCAGAGGGGGGCTAGAGAGAGATGGTTTAGCAGGTAAGAGAACTTACTGCTCTTCTAGAAGGCCTGAGTTTGATTTATAGCACCTACATGGCAGCTCACACCCATCTGGCAACTCCGGTTCCGGGATCTGACGCCCTCTTCTGGCCTCTGCAGGCATTGTGTGCAAGTGGTACACAGACACACATAGTCAAAACCCCCATATACCTACAGTCCCAGCACTTAGGAAGCTGGGGGAGGAAGGTCAGGCTAGCCTGGACTGTAAACCCCTGGAGGCCAGGCCCTGTCCCTGAGGACCTCCAACCACCAGGCTCTGCCCACAGAACACTCTAATGGCTATAATTGCTGGACTCAGCCCCTCAAGACACAGGCAGCCAAGCTCTGCCCTACAGAGTAAAATACCCAAGATCAGACTACAAAATCCCACCAATCCCAGGCCACCCTGGAAAGCTCCGCCCCCAAGAAACCCTTTATAAAGCCTACATCTCTCAGTTCTTTGCTGCTTCTCTCTCAAGCAAAGGCAGCCACCCATTTTCCCGATACATCTCTTCTGTGGAGTTTCTTGTGGGGTGTGATACTTTGTGGTATTCCTTGGCTCCCGACTGCCAGGATACCTTTCCCTTCAGAACTGTAACACTTGCATTAGAGATATCTTTCCCCTCAAAAGCTTTAACACTTAGATGGACCACAAAGCAAAACCTTGCATTAAATATAAAAACAGGGCTGGAGAGACGGCTCAGTGGTCAAAAGCACTTGCTGTTCTGGCTGAGGACCCAGGTTCAGTTCCCACCACTCACATGGTGGCTCACGACCATCTGTAGTTCTGATTCCAGGGGATCTGACACCCTCTTCTGACCTCCACGGGCAACAAGGCACACATAGGATGCCCAGATATTCATGTAGGCAAAAGACTCATACTCATAAAATAAATGCAGTAATGGTTGCACATGTATACACATATATGACAACTTACTGAACATATTAAGTAAACACAGTTTATTATTATCTGTTAATCACATATAAAACCACAAAGCTGTTGAAATACATTTAATTACTACATATAAAGATGTTAGGATCTTAATAACACCAAAGGAAGAAATCATCAGCCTGCAGACCAATAAGCATTAAATAAATGATAGTAAAATCTTCTCCTTGGCCCTATCCCACAAAGTCTTACACAACAGTAGCTTTACTAATGAGCTCTATCATTATCTTCTTAATTCATGTGATAAAACTGACATACAGATCCAAACAAAGCAAACATAAAGCTTTGGAACCAATATATAATGGCATTGCTGGTATTGCAATCAGGGCATAGCACTCAGTCAGGAAGTTCTCCCACGTGCCTCCTGTAGCACAATGGAATGTCAATGGTTCCGTCGTTACTCCGGTACCTTCCTTCATGGTTCTAGCTCTCAAACACGTTTCCTCGGGTGCTCCCTCTAGTCTAGTAGGATTGTTTTGCATTTGATGTGTCTTTAGAACTATGACTACACTGTACTCAGTCCCTTGAGTGTCACCCATGGAAGACTCTGGACTCTGATCTATCTCTATAGTCTGTGAGTTTTGCTCTAGGTTGCTCCTCTGTGTCCTCTATTTCCTACTCATCTACAGTTACATATCTACAGTTGGACTTAGGTTCAGTTCTTTTGTCAACAACAGAGCTAATGCTGCATTCTGTCACTGAGAGACATAACATCAGCTGACCTCCTCTTGTGACAGTGCAGCCAGTTGACCTAGAAACTAATTCATTTGGGTTGCAAGTGCAAATGAGGAGACTGATTAAGATTTTGGAGACTGGGACCAAGGATGTAGCTCAGTGGTAGAGTCTTTGCCTTGTATGTGTAAGGCTCTGGGTTTAATCTCCACTACTTTAGAGAGGAGATCAAGAGGGGAGAGAGAGAGAATAGTATTAGGAGTTAGTCCATTTTAAAGGTGTTAAAGAAGTTTTTATTATCCTCAATGTGGTAGATTAGAAAATTTGGGCATAGCACATTGTGTCTCCACTCAGCACGACATTAAACTAGCCAGGCATGGGCCTTTAATCCCACCCCTCAGGAAGCAGGGACAGACAGATCTCTGTGAGCTTCAGACCAGCCAGGCATTCATAGTGAGGTCCTGCCTCCCCCTCTCCCTCCAAAAAATGAAACAATACAGAAAGAAAAAGAAATCAGATTCATTTCACTGCTATCATTGTCTGACCTAGCATTAAGACTTTTGGCTTTTTTGAGATAGGATACCATGAACCCTGGTTGGCCTCCAACTTGCCAAGGATGACCTTGAATTTCTGATTCTCCTGCCTGCACTTCCCAAGGGCAAAGATTACACACGCACACCACTGTGCCCAGTTTTAGGTGGTGTCAGGGATCAAACCCATGGTTTCACACCTGCCAGGCAAACACTCTACCAACTGAGATGCACCTCTGACCAACTGTGACTTATTTTGGATAAACAGAATATGATAGAAACAAAATTGCCTAACTTCTGAAACTAGGCATTGAGAGTCCTGGCAGCTTCTGCCTCCTTCTGCCTGGACCACTGTCCTGAGGTGCTAGAAGGTGAGAGCCCTTTACCAGGAAACAAAGACACCCTTCTCTATACCCTCAGGTCACTATTCACAGGACAAGACTGTCAGGGGTGTCATGGCCCTGATAGAGCTGCCACAAGGAAGTGTCACAGACCTGTGCTCCCACTGAGGCAGCGAGAATTGCCCAATTCACTTGTACAGCAGTGAGATGCACAGTTACATATGGTCATCCACAGGAGTCACGTTTCATACTGTCACATGAGCACGAATCCATTCATTGCTCCTAAGAGGAGGACAGGCTTGGGTCCCGATAAGCTTCTGTTGAAAATATTCTCATCAACCAACCATCAAATTCAACAGCCTGTGTTTGTGCATCTCTGTAATAAGAGGTTGTGTACACTCTGTTAAATGGCTGGATTCATAGCCAGCAGCATTCTAAATATCTGAGGGGAGCTGCTCCAATAGACTCCTTTTTCTCTATGAGACCCATCGTTTCTTGCCCTTAACAACCATGATAGTCAGATTCATCACTGCTATGAACAAAGACCTGAGAGAAACAATTCAAGGTGAGTAATTACTCACGTTGGCTCCCTGTCTTTGAGGGTTCGGCCTAAGACGGTGGGAAAGGCATGGCGGAGCAGCTCATATTGTGGCAGTGTGTAGCAAACACTGGGAACACAGGGAGGAGGAAGGCAAAGATACGGTTCTCAAGGACACACCCTCCATGACACATCTCCTCCAGCTAGGCCCCATCTTTCCCCACCTCCCAACACCATCATATTATGGACACATTTCTGACCCTCATAATCTAATCATCTCTAGACTTGCTCCTCAGAGATGTACCTAAGATCTGCTTCATCTCCTAGGAATTTATTAATGCAAGTTGTCAATCAAAAGTAACCTTCCCATGCTAAGCAACATTTCAGCAATGTGGTTGGGGCCCTTGAAAACCATAAAATCATCAGCAAAATCTACCAAAAAATGTAAAGAGGAAAAAAATGTGGCAGTAGAGATGGAAGACACTGGTTTACACAGCGATCTGAAAGAAGCAGAGGAAGGAACATGGCAGTCCATCTTTGCTAGGAGCATGGGCACCAGATGCCCCGAATGTCTGCACTGCTCTGTCCACATCTCCAGGGGAATGATGAAGACAGAAGCACATTCGTCTACGTGGCCACTGAGGGGGAAGTGGTGTATCACAAACACGTTAGATCCCTCAGGTCTAGTGAAACGCCTATGGTCCCGTCTTTTGCTGGACGGAGTACAACTTCTAATTAGTACCCGAGTCTTACTGTGATCCCACGAGTCCCTGCGATGACGGAAAATACTAGGCTCCTGTTAGAAATCACCTACTCCACACAGGTATAGTTCAAGCCATTTCTCCAGGTAGCCTGGTTTCATTTTGGTGGCCACAAAGTCTGGCCACAGGAAGTGAGCATCGCCTTGTCACTTGCTCCTCGTGACCAGAAACTGTATCTCTGAATGTTCTGTCACCTTTTGTAAAGCATAGTAAGTTCAGTAGACCCAACTACCACTCACCTCTTCCTCCGTATCATGTTGTTTAGAGACAAGGGTTGTACCCAGCCACCATGCCCTGTCACCATGGGTCTTCCCAGCAAGCCTCTTCCTCCCTGTGACCCATATCTTGTGTGTAGCCCTACACTAGTGCCCGAATTATCTAAAGTAATCCACAGATGTTGGCCAGAAAGAGTAAAAATGTGAGCATTGGTGTTTGGTATTCTGTTCCCTCGGGGTGGAACAGAATTCCTATTCCCTATGCCCAGAAATCCCTCCCATATCACAGACCAAAGAACACCCTATTTGGAGTCATAAACTTCTGGGAGCCGGGGATGTGTTCAACAGGAAGCTAAGCCTATGTGTACTCTGTTGAATCTTTCCCTTCATTAAGGCAACCTGGAAAGGAAAATGAGGACAGAGAAATGGGCTGAGAGAGAGGTGTAGGGCGACAAAGGATCCATGAGAATTCATTTACCCATCCACTCATCCATTCATTCACCAAATGTTTCCTGAACTCCTTGCTCTGGCCCAGGAGCTGGAGAACAGAAGATACGCAACAGCTAGAGGGCATCCCTGGCCCAGAGCAACAAAATGTCAACCTGTGGAGACAGAAAGAAACAGACATGGGGCCTCCAAAGTCTGGGGGACTCCGAAGGCACATTACATGCTGATGTCTGGAATATGTGCTGTGGGGCTGATGGGCTCAGACCACCCACCAAACTTAAATGGGACAGACAACCAGGTTGTCTGTCTGAATAACTTAATAAATGGGGGCCCATTTCTCCTTAGAGTATGTTATAAGCAGCCAAATATTCCAGATAAACAAAACTTCAGAGTTTTGAGACGCATTTATTCAGTTCACATCTGAAATCTAGCCTCTCCAAAACTGCATCAACACAACTTAGGGTGGCCCTGGCAGTGGCTGCTGGGTTACTGAGGAAGAGGGTACCAGACAGGACTGCTCCCAGGAGTCTTACGTAGCAAAAGTTTTGTACTTACAGATGGATTCCCACTGTGGTGTGGGGGAAATGCTGCCACCCACAACTGAGCCAGATGTAGCAGTCCCAGGCTCACAACTCCGTGGGAAATGTGCTGTGCTCCCTGTCTCTTTGTGAGTGCTCACAGAACTCACTGGTATGGCAGAGTCTCTGGTAAGAGCTATTAAACCGACTAGGTCTTGTGGCCATTCAACACTGATGATGTCTCTCTCCTCTGTGGATGATCTCCAAGGCCTCCATGAGTTATCTTCCTCCACTTGGCAGGTCAGATAGTCCTCTATCTGGAAATGGTTCACTCTCCTTCACTCCAGGCAAAGTACAGCCCTTATACACTGGTAACTGAGGCCGATGACCGGAGCACCAGGCTAGGACATTTTGCAAGCCCCAAACTCCCGGTCACGCTCCACTGAGGCAATGGATTCCAAGTGGAATTTGAAGAAAGAGCATTGGCAGGGAAAGAAGGTCAGAGGAGAAGCCTAGTGGGGCTCAGAAACAAGAGGACAGTGAACCGAGGGGATCACAGGGTCACCAGGATGCCCAAGTGAAGCACCAAGCATATGCTTAAGATGAGGAAGTCTGATGAGTTCCAATACGAAGCTCGACTCAGTTCTCTAACGATCCAGTCTTTGTGGTAACTCACTTCTGTATAGACGCCAGGAAATCCTTTTCGACCACAGCCAATGCCCCAGCTCACGATCCCCACCTGCACCCAGGTTTCATTAAATTCACAGATCAAGGGCCCCCCAGAATCTCCCTGGAGAAAGAGAAGAAACAAACAACAGGAATGAAATTGATTGACAGCACAACAGATTCCACCCCCAAGGCCCTGGAGAGATTGATACAAACCGAACGTGCACCTGCTCGTCCTAAATTTCTATGAGATTTTCGAATTAATTTTTTTTTTTAACAAATGAACGGTTCTTTTAAAAGAGGTTAAGTGGGGCCCGGAGAGATGGCTCAGAGGTTAAAAGCACTGGCAGCTCTTTCCAGAGGTCCTGAATTCAATTCCCAGCACCCACATGGTAGCTCACATCCATCTCTAATGTGATCTGATGCCCTCTTCTGGTAAAAAGGCACACATGAAGATAGAGCACTCATATACATAAAATAAATAAATAAATCTTTTTTTTTAAAGATAACTGAATATAAACCGACATAATGTTTCTTTTCTGAAATAATGAGTAAATCACTTACCCCAAGTGCATGGAATCTCACTCAGAAGGGGCTGAAAACACCGAATTTGAATTATTGTCTCCCTGATTCACTCCCCCACCCCCAGCCACTGCTGTTTCCTCCTGGAAGATCCTGTCAAACTAGCCCCGGAGCTGTGCTGGCTTGCTCTGACAATCCGTTCGCTTCAATAACAGTACATGGAGGGTCAGGGGCACAGTCCAGGCCCAAATGTCTGGGAATTAGCAAGTTCTGAGGAGAGGCTAGCAGGGCAGCAAGGGACTCATGAACTGACCTGGCAGGAATCTCCTCCTCTCTCACTATAGCCACAGACGCTCCCTTCTTGGACTTGGGTAAATAGTTTTCCTGTGCTTTCTCTGAGAATCTGATCACATTGCTCATGACGAATAATGCTTAGCTCAACCTCATGAAGCTGTCCTGATGCTCTACCTACAGGGAGATAATTTTGGAGAGAGCAGATCTCCATTAAGTAGGAATGACAGGAGTCAGTTGTACCTCCTCTGGGTCTCAATACCGTGTTCACACATGGGCACCCTCAAAGGCATCGACTGTTATTCACATCTGACACCGAAGGAAATGAGAGTATAAGACAATGCAAAGTCCAAACCAAGGAAGTCGAAGACAGGACAGCCCAAGTGAGGGCAAAATCTTGTCAGCATGTGATATGTTCTCGCTAACACTAGTGACAGCATCCTATGCACCAGGAGAGCATCTTGCTAGGACACAATCACAAACTCTCAGACAGGTAGTCTGCCAAAGTACCAAACTACACTCTTCCCAGTAATAGGAGACCCTAGAGCAGTGGTTCTCAACCTTCCTGATGCTGTGACCCTTTAATCCAGTTCCTCGTGTTGTGGTGACCCCCAACCATAACATTATTTTCATTACTATTTCATAACTGTAACTTTGCTACTGTTATGAATCATAATGTAAATATCTGTGTTTTCCCATGGTCTTAGGCGACCCCTGTGAAAGAGTTATTCGATCCCCAAAAGGGTCGCAACATATAGTTTGAGAACTGCTGCCCTACAGACTCACTGAGTTTCCTGGCCTCTCCTCACATACGAGAAGCTCCCTACTACCAAGATAGGTACTTCTAGCTTACAAACAGGTTATCTCACCCTGAACTAGAGTCCACTCTGGTGAGTATCCACCATGTTTGGTACCTAAGTCCTCAAGCCCTAGCAAACCAGTAGAAATCCACCAATAGTTGCTCCCTCATAGCATCTTCTCTCTTCCCCTCCCTTATCCACCTGCTAGAAGCTCTAGCTCCCTGCCCCTCCCTTTAGCTTGTAGGCCAATCCCAGTCTACAAAGCAGTCTGCTCCCTGGTCTATAGTTGCTGAGGTCTTCGTTTAGGCTCACCTCTTTCAAATGTTCTGCCCCATCCGGTCACCCAGCACTGGGTCCCAGCTTGTACCAAGAAAGCCCTGTCAGGGAGGCAGACAGGCTGGATGGAGACAGTGTAGTTCACAGGGAAGGCCAGCAGAGCAAGGGCAATGTCATTCACAATGGATCCCATAACAGAGTAATCTTGGTGAACAATGATGTCCTGGACAGGAATGTTGACTGCATTTTTGGACGACAGGTTAATCTCTCCCATCGATACTACATAATTCAGATGGCTGCAAAGAGATCCTGAAGGGTCTACACACTTCCTCCCCACACAGCCGCCCCAGCCCAGTCCCATCCTCCTGAGACAGCCACCAGCTCCTCCCTCTGTTCTAACCATGTTCCCTCCAGGACACCTAACCGCCCCATCCAGCCACCAGTCGGTTCTCCAAGTGTGGTCTCTGCTCAGCGTCACCTGGGATTGTGTTAGAAATCCAAATGTTCAGGTGTCAACCAAAACTGAACTTTAAAAACAACAACAAAACCTACGACTGTCATCTCCCACGCACGCCCTATAGTTTTAGGTGGGTTCTCTCTCATTCTGTGGCCCAGGCTGGCCTGGAACTCACTATGTAGACCAAGTTGGCCTCTAACTCCTGGCAATTCTCCTGCCTTAGTCTTCTAAGTGTTGGGATTACAGGCGTGAACCACCACCGGCTCCTTTTTTTCCAAATAGAAAGCAAGAGGGACAGACAGGCCATAGAACGTGGTTAGGGGCCCAAGCGCAGATCCCCGGGCACTCACCCATACACACAGTGGGCTGCAGTCATCACCCACCATTTGCTGATGAGGGAGCCACCGCAGATGTGATAGTTCTCCACCTGCAAGCTCACCTGCCAGGGCCACTTCCTCTCTTCGGCAGGCTTTCCGCCAACTATCCTTGAACTTCTGCGGCCACAACCTGGAGCAGGTTGGTGAAGGGAGGAGGGGCTGAGGGTAAGGCTGTTGCTGGTCCAGCACCAGCCAGATCCTTAGAACCTGCAGAACAAGCCCCCCCTCCCCCACCCCTACCCCCACCCCCACCCCGTCCCCGAAAATAACCCCAGGGCAGGTGTGGATCCCTAAGACTCGTCAGGGTCAGAGCCCAACCCCACACCCAAGGACCCAAGATCCTCCTGTACGTCAGGGTCCCATCCCCGTAGGTCCAGGCTAGTTCTCTGCGGCAAACCATGGCCCAGAAACTTCACCTGCAGTGGTTGGAATCCATGTTGGAAACCGTTCCTGTGACAGAGTTATGGTTGAAAAAGAGTGATCGGGAGTAAATGCCACTGAGTTAGGGGACATCACGCCCCCCGCAGGCTGGGGGGCCTGCGAGGTCTCAGGTATCCCTGTGAGGGGCTTCTCCCGGGGGCGTGCACCCAGGCCATCGAGGCCATCCTCCAAGGGGAGAGGAGCAAGAGACAGCGTCCCTGGAACCATCCGGGCCTCGCCCAATTGTGTCTGAAGCAGCAAGAACCTGGCCAAGAGGCCCAGGGAGGCGCTGCCTGGTAAGGCCATACCACCACGAAGGCCTCGGCCTCTATCTCTGATCTGAGCCTCCTCATGGCAGTTACCGAGGCTGCGCACAGTTCTGGGAGGAACCGGTTCCATCACGCGGCTGCTTTCAGGCCTGACTGGCGCATCATCCCCTTCCCAGCTGACCCACAGGACAGGGTGTGACCCAGATAGAGTGGCTAGCCTGGGCCCCTGGCCGTAGAGAGCCCCTGCTTAGGAGCCCCCAATTCACGTAGAAGCATCCATGATGCAAGGATGCACAACGGAGCTTCTCGGGCTTGACCAGGCCTTTCCCCAAATCTCCCTTCCCTGGTGATCGGTAATCAAAAGTAAAACTCCTTAGCAGAAATGTTGCACCTAATGTTACTAACCATTGCATCAGGGTGGACGCTACTACCTTTTTGAAAAGTCAACGCCCACAAGATCTTCAAGACCCACAAGCCATATCAGCACAACACAAATTAAAACCACAATGAGACATCAGTACAAGTTTATCGGGCTTTCAAAAACAAACCCGTAACAACCTCAAATGCTGACAGTGGTACAGAGATAAGGCTGTCCACGCACTGTGGTGGAAATGTAAGTACAACTACTCTGGAAAGCACACTGGCTGTTTATTATACAATAAAAAATGCAATTACAATACACTTCAGTACTTATATTCCTGGATATTTATCCCAAAGAAATAAGGATTTATGTTCTATTAACCCGTATAAACGCTTATAGTATTAATATCTTTGTTCATCAAAATCAACAGCTGAAAATAACACAGCAGTAAAACTCTTTGCCTTCCCCACAACATACATGTTCTAATCCCTGGAACTTATGAGCATGTTACTTTACTCGGCCCCTAGCAAATGGAATGGATTAAATTAAGGCTCTTGACACAAGAAGGTTATCTGAGCTATCCAGGTGGGCCCACTGTAATCACAAGCTTTTTTATTTATCAACAAGACAGTTGAAATCAAGAGAAGAGATGTCAGGAAGGGGAGGGGAGGGGAGAAGTTGATAATACTTCACTGTGGTCTTTAAAGGCTGAGGAAGGGGTCACAAATCTAGGAATGAAGGCAGCCTCTAGAAACTGGAGCCAGAAAGCAAATAAATCCCCCCCACCCCCTCAGGCCCGGCGTGGGGCACACCTTTAATCCCAGCACTCCAGAGGCAGAGGCAGAGGCAGGTGGATCTCTGTGAGTTCGAGGCCAGCCTGGTCTACAGAGTGAGTTCCAGTAAAGGCGCAAAGCTACACAGAGAAACCCTGTCTCGAAAAAAAAAAAAAAAAAAATCCCCCCCTTGCCAAGTGGTGGCGCACACCTTTGACCCCAGCATTCAGCAGGCAGAGGCAGGCAATCTCTGAGTTCAAGGCTAGCCTGGTCTACAGGGCAAATTCCAGGGCAGCCAGGGCTATTACACAGAGAAACCTCAACTCAAAAACAAACAAACAAACAAACAAAAAAAAACAAAACAAAATTCTCCTCCTCTGTCTCCAGAAGGAAACAAGTCAGCTAACTTTGGTTTTAGCACCTGTGACCTCCGGAATTGCAAACTACAGTTAGGTTGTTTCAAGCCACTAAATCGGTGGTAATTTGTTACAGCTATAAAAAGAAATCACTGCAAATCCAGATATCCTTCAGTGAGTGAACAGATAGACAGCCTTACGTTCATACCGTTAACCCTGAGAACAGTGAGGAGAAAACAGCACATCCACAACTGTCCAATTAAAGCCAGCTGTATTTTGGGGCGTGCCTGGGCTGGCCAGCCAGCTGTCTCACCCTAAATCGGGATTTGAGAGCCTAGGCCCTGCCGGCCTCTTGAGGTCTCTTTTGTAGGAGAGATGAGGTGTTGACAGGGGCGAGAGAGTTTGCTGTTATACACTGTTAGAAAGAGACAGTGAAAGGGAAGGACCAAAGGTAAGGGAATACGTCACGGGGTTGGGTGGAAAGTTTCGTGTAGGTTGAAAAAACATGTTTTGCAGTTCACATCAGATCTAAGAAACAGGAACTCATTCTCCTCCCCTCCTTTCTTTTTTGGGGTGTCTGTTTGTTTTTTGTTCATTTGTTTGCTTCTCTGTGTAGCCCTGACTGTCCTAGAACTCACTCTGTAGACCAGGTTGGCCTCAGACTCACAGAGATCAGCCTGCCTCTGCCTCCTGAATGCTGAGATTAAAGGCATGAGCCACCAGGCTCAAGAACTTATTCTTAATTACAAATAGAAATCTTTTTTTTTTTTTTAAAGATTTATTTATTTATTATGTACACAGAAGAGGGCGCCAGATCTCATTACAGATGGTTGTGAGCCACCATGTGGGTGCTGGGAATTGAACTCAGGACCTCTGGAAGAGCAGTCGGTGCTCTTAACCTCTGAGCCACTTCTCCAGCCCTTTTTTTTTTTTTTTTTTTTTTTTTTTTTTTAAAGAACAAATAGAAATCTTAACTTGCAAGGACTTCACAGGACAAATAGGAACTTATTCTTTAACTATAAGCAGAACTCCTAACCTGCAAAATACATTGTTTGTGTTCTGGCTTCCCACTAACTTGCAGGTATATTGCTCCTGCTCTGGTCTCACAGTACCACAAAGCGTTACTGAGCAATTGGAATGAACTGGTGAGGAGACGGAAGAGCTGAGAGGGAGACAGATGAGAGAAATGGAAGTTTGATCTAATCACAATACATCATATAAATCAATGTATGAAATTATCAAAAACAAATTTAAAATATGCATTCTAGTCCAGTTCCATGGGTGCTCCTCTGCCGTTGGTTCACAGTTCATGGGCTTCCACTAGTTTGGCTATTTGTCCTTGTGCTTTTTCCAATCATGGTCTCAATATCTCTCACTCATACAATCCCTCCTCTCTCTCACTGATTGGACTCCCAGAGCTCCACCTGGGGCTTGGCCGTGGACCTCTGCATCTGCTTCCATCAGACACTGGATGAGAGTTCCATATGACAGTTAGGGTCTTCAGCCATCCGATCACCAGAGCAGTACTCAGGCACTCTCTCGACCATTGCCAGTAGTCTATAGTGGAGGTATCTTTGTGGATTTCTGGGGACCTCTCTAGCACTCCTTCTTCCTATTCCCCTGGGGTCTTCATTCATCATGGTGTCTCCCTTCCCGTTCTCCCACTCTGCTCCTGATCCAGCTGGGACCTCCCTCTCCCCAAGCTCTCTTCCCCCCCCCCCCATGCTTGCCCTCCATTACCCCCACCCAGCCACCCCCAGTTTGCTCATGTAGATCTCATCTATTTCTCTCTGGATAAGTGAGACAGTTGATTAGCTTGAACTGTTTGGGAGGCCCCCAGGCAGTGGAGCCAGGACCTGTCCTTGGTGCATGGGCTGGCTTTTTGGAGCCTGGGGCCTATGCTGGGACACTTTGCTCAGCCTTGGTGTAGGGAGGAGAGGACTGGACCTGCCTCGGCTGAGTCTGCCAGGCTGGGCTGACTCCCCAGGGGAGACCTTGCCTTGGAGGAGGTGGGAGTGGGGGGTGGATTGCGGGGGAGGGCTGGAAGGTGGGAGGAGAGAGGACAGGGGAATCTGTAGCTGATATGTGAAATTAAGCAAGTTATAAAATAAAAATACTATAAAAAAGAAAGAAAGAAAGAAAGAAAGAAAGAAAGAAAGAAAGAAAGAAAGAAAGAAAGAAAGAAAGGCATACATTTCTAAGATGATCAGAATATGGCCAAACTCATATAATCAAAATTTATACTTTTCTCCATGTTACTTACAGTTCACTACCAAAGCAGAATTGTGGGATTCTATGGTTTTCTTTCTCAATATTATTTTTCTTTGATGCTGTTTTATTTGGTAATTGTATTCTAAAGCTTTAGATCTCATCAAATAACTACTATACAGAAAGAAACAAATAAAAATATTAAAAATAATAAAATAAAATAAAATATGCATTCTGAAGTTTTTCCTCTGCTAATTCATATTGCTAATACTTCTTAATGTTTTGTTGACTAGTCTCTCAGTTGTCCAAAATTTCCTGCTTTTTCACGATTTCCAAAAATATCAAATGACTACTGAATACTGTGAACATCATCACATTGCTGACTACCTGGTGAATTGTCTGTCCTTTAAGAATGTTGATATCTAGCAGACACCTGGACTCTCAGATCTACTTAAGGTGATTTTTTTCTTTGTGTGACCTGTGCCTGGATACCAGCAGTTACGTTTTGTACAGTCTCTCCTGACTGCCGGGTGACTAAGCAGGGCATCCTCCCTGGTTGGATGTTGCCCATGACTGTGTGACCTCTAAGAATTGTTCAATTTCTGGTAGCCTGGCATCCATGTTATCTAGCATCCTAGAAATGCCTGTGAAGATCAGCATTCAGCCACAGATTAAGAGGGATCACTATACAAATTTTTGTATACTGTTTCTCTGCCTATTTATAACCTGTGATCCTTGAATCAACAACCTTTCAGAACAGAGAGATTTTAGTTAATATTTATAGACTTTGCAGTCTATAAATATAATCCCAACTGTGTTCTTTTCTAAAAGATAACCTTCTAGGGGTTGGGGAGATGGCTAAGCACTTGCCATACAAGTGTGAGGAGCTGAGCTCAATCCCCCAAACCCATATAAAAAAAGCACAGACACTTCAGCGTATGCCTGCAATCCCAAAACTTCAGAGGTAGAGAGAGGAGGACCTCTCAGGATTGTTGGCTAGCCAATCTAGCCAAATTGGTGAGCTCCAAGTTCAGAGAGCGATCCTGTCTCAAAACACAAAGTGGAGAGTGATTGAAGAAAACATCCAACATTGACTTCTGGCCAGTGTGCAAGCGTGCCCAAGTGCATAGACACAAATACATATACACTAAAAATAAAATATGGCCCTTAAAAATGTATAAGTCAAGCCAGATGGTGGTGCACGCATTTAATACCAGCACTCAGGAGGTAGAGGCAGGCGGGTCTCTGAGTTCAAGGCCAGCCTGGTCTACAGAGCAAATTGCAGGACAGCCAGGATTGTTATACAGAGAAACCCTGTCTCAAAAAAAACACACAAAAAATTATAAATGAAGCAAGATATGATGGCACATGCCTATAATACCAGCACTTGGAAGATGGAAGCAAAGAGATTAGAAGTTCAAGGCCATCCTTGGATACATAGCAAGTTGAAGGCCATGTGAGACCTTTTCCTAAAACAAAACAAAAGTGTAACTATAATTCTTACCGTAAGTCTATGCAGAATCAGGCAATTTACTTTCCTTTCTTCCTTTTTCATTTTGAAACAGGTTCTCAACTCACCCCTAACTCCACCTCCCAAGTGCCCAGACTGTGGACACATACCAATAGGCTGTCTTTGAAAAACAAAAACAGTAGGTGCCATGTCGGGCGGCGAAGGTGGCAAAAAGAAGCCCTTGAAACAGCCCAAGAAGAAGGCCAAGGAGATGGACAAGGAAGATAAGGCTTTCAAGCAGAAACAGAAAGAGAAGCAGAAGAAACCCGAGGAGCTAAAAGCCCAGGCCGCGGGCAAGGGACCCCTGGCCACAGGTGGAATTAAGAAATCTGGCAAAAAGTAAGCTGTTCCTCATATCTGAGATGATGGTGACCCTCTTCCATTCCTATTTAAACATCTGGATTCCCTGCCAGAACATCTTTGCCACCTACAGCTAGAATGAAGTGTTTCCCTGGAGCCTGTTAAACATCTGGATTCCCTACTATAATAACATCTTTGCCACCTATAGTTAGAATGAAGTGTTGCCCTGGAGCCTGTTGTACATTGTAATAAACTTTTGTAAAAAAAAAAAAAAAAAAAAAAAAAAAAAAAAAAAAAAAAAATTATAGGGGTTGGGGATTTAGCTCAGTGGTAGAGCACTTGCCTAGCAAGCGCAAGGCCCTGGGTTCGGTCCTCAGCTCCGGCGGGGCAGAGGGGAGCCCAGAGATGCCCACAGCCCTGTATTGTTTGGCTTTATCCTAGGAGCATGTACCCTTTCACACACTTGACTTGAAAGATTTCTATGCAGCTATAAAAGATTATTGCTCAAAGAAGAGACTGGGCTGTGGAAAAAATTATAATAATAAATAATCCAATGGCTCATTGTCTCTAGTGTTCAGCAATTCCTACCTCAGCTGTGAATTTAAAGTAAACTCAGTCCGAAATCCTACCAGAGCTGTTTCATCTTTGTTGTACTCTGAATTCTGCGTCACTTTGAATTAATTAAACCAACTCATTAAAAAAAATAAAAAACACAAACAAACAAAGCCCCTTATTTACGTGTGTGTGTGCGCGCGTCTTGGGGTGTGTGAGGTGCACATGTGTGGAGGTCAGAGGACAACTTGCAGGAGTCAGTTCTCTCCTTCCACCACATGGTTCCCAGGATCAAACCATGTAGTCAGGCTTGGTAGCATGCACCTTGACCTGCTGAGCCATCTCACTGGCCCAGCCTATGTCCTGAAATGCAGAGGAGCCGCAATCTGCCAACGCTCAGGTCTGCAGTATCAACCTGAAACCATCAGGCCTCTAGCCATCTTCAGCTCCAATCCCCACTATCTATGATATCGCCCTCTTCTATTGGATTTTCCCTGGGCCATCTGAAAACTGCCCAGTCATAGAAAGCCAGTGTTACCCTAAGACTTACTCGCTTGTTTCTCCTCTTTCCCAGAGTGCAGTCCTCTGATGTCTGAAAATGTATTTATTTTATGCTGTCTACTTTTTTTCTTTTAAGTTTTATGTGTATGAATGTTTTCCCTGCAAGTATGTATATACACCACATGCATGTCTAGACCCAGAGGAGGTCAGACAAGGGCATCAGATGCCCTGGAACTGGGGCTACAGATGGTCATGAGCCTCTATGTGGGTGCTGGGAATGAACCTGGGTCCTCTGGAAGAGCAGCCAGTGCTCTTAATGGCTGAGCCATCCCTCCAGTCCATTCTTTTTTTTTTCTTCTTTTTTTTTTCTTTTTTCTTTGTTTAGAGGCTGGGTGTAGGGGGAGTATTAAAACAGAAATCTTTATGTAACCCTGGCTGGCCTGTAACTCGCTCTGTAGACCAGGCTGGCCTTGAACTCACAAAGATTCACATGCCTCTGCCTTCCAAGTGCTGAGATTAAAGGTGTGCCATTATGCTAGGCTTCCTTTTCTTTTTTTAAAGACAGCATCTCACTAAAAAGTTCAGGCTGGAGCTGGAGAGATGACTGAGTAGTTAGGAGCACTGACCGCTCTTCTAGAGGACCGGGGTTCAATTCCCAGGACCCATTTGGCAGCTCATAACTGTCTGTAACTCCAGTTACAGGGGACCAGACACCCATGGAAAACACCAAAGCACATATATAGACATATATACACACATTTATATATACACACATACATATGTATACACATACATACACACACACACACACACACACACACACACACACACACACACACACGTTAAGGCTGGCCTTAAGCTTAAGACAGCCTGGATCTCTCAATCCTGCCTCTACCTCTGGGGTACTGGAATTACAAGCATGAACTGCCCTATCACATACAACTCTTTACTTATTTATTTTTCATTTATATCCACTCACCACACCTGGATTCTTATGATTTTAACAACAAATGAGTTTATTATTTTTCATTGTTAAGTAGTATTACCTTGTTTGACAGACACTTGGTTTCTCCAGGTTCTGGTAATTCTAAGTATGTAGCAGGATTTAGAGGCTGGCATTGTGACTTATGCCCGCAGATGCCATATGGAAAACTATAAACAAGACAAGAGCTTGGCATCTCTGCCTTCCTTTTTGTATGTCTCCTCTGTTACCTTAAACTTTGGGTCAGATTCCTTCTCAGGTCTATACGTAGGCTTGTCGACTACTTAAGAACAGCATATCTATAAAAACTAGTAATCCAGGTTTGCATAATGCTAAATTTAACCTGCTTCCTCATGCCCTTCAAGACCGAAAGCAGACAGATTAGAGTAACTAAGATCTGTCAAGATCCTGGGACTCAAAGCCTTCCGTGCAGATTACCCCTCAGTGAGACGACTCACTGAGGCTACATCAGTAGTTGTCCTTGGACAGGAACGAGGCTGACCCCCTCAAAACAACCATTCTGTTACGGGAACTAAACTATCCAGCAAACTGCCTTCTCGAATGACTTTCCCCACAGATGGACCTTGAAGAACCAGACCTAAAATGAAGGTCAGCTAACCCCAGTGTGACCAAGGCTGCTTAACTATCAGTTCTCTGAGGATCAGAGGATAAAGGTCAGCCACTATTAGTAAAAACAGAAGTCATGCAATGTTGGCACATGCCCTTAATCTGTCTGGATCTCTGTGTGTTCAAGGCCATACTAGGGAACAGAGCCAAGCATGGTGACACACGCCTTTAATCCCAGTACCAACCATAGAGACCTGGAGGTCTGTACAGACAGGCACTGACAAGGAAGTGAGGTAGCTGGGCTAAGAGCCAATGAGAGGGCAGAACAGCAAGGCAATAAAGGCGCAGGTAGACAGGAAGTAGCTGGCACTTTAGAAGCTGCGGCGTGGTGAGGTCAGGTGAGCTGGTGGCTCTTCCAATTCCTCTGGTCTCTGTCAGATTTTTCACTCCTATTTCTGACTCCATGTTTTTTTACTTAATAAGACCGCTTAGAAATTCGTCTACAGTGTCTACTCCATTATTACTTTGTTCCTTCCCCTAAATCATTCTGGAACCTTATTAGCTCCTAAAGGCAAGACTGGGACGGTAGTCTCCCTGTTGCTGGAGTGACCACACTGAACAATTTCTTGTTTCCCTATCACCCACATCTCTGGTTGGACTCTCACGACAGACAGCAGAGCCTGGGACATCTCTGGTTGGACTCTCATGATAGACAGCAGAGCCTGGGCTGTTGACATCACAAGCCAGGCCTCTGTCCAAGCAAGACCTTCAATGACAAGACTCTAAATGTCATCCAGTCATCACTGCTGCCGTTTTATTCCCATCTGTGGTTTGTTTGCTTTCATCTTCTCAAAAATGGGTTTCAAAGAGGAGCCCATCTTAATTTTGACCAGTGTATCTGTTTTCTCTTGTATTGTGCAGACTTTAAAATTTTTAGTGCGTGCCCCCACACTCACTCTTATCAAAGGTCAAAGGTCAACTTGCAGGAGTTACTTCTCTCCTTGTACCAAGTGGGTCTGCCAGTGGCCATGTCTGAGGAGCAGCAGATGGCAACTGACTTCAGGAGATTGATCCACCAGGAAACAAAACCCTGATGGGTGAGCCCTAAATAAGCAGAGCCCGAGAGCCTCGGCCCCAGAATGTTTTTTACTACTGCTGTGTCTTTGCCTGTTTGCCGCTGCCTATTTTCTCTAGTGTCTGGCATGGTGTGAATGGGTGTGAGGAGATAGATCCCCACTGTCCTTTATGCAGCGTGATCATCTCTTGGAAATATCCCATTCTCCTGCATTTTTACCTGTGGATTATTATGAAGATGATTTCCTCCTAAGCTGTTCTGTTTAACTGAAGCAATGATTTTATACAATAATAGTGTTAGTTTAAACAGGATTTTGATGATTGAGGGTTTTTAATAAATATAGTAAGGGATTATGATAGAGGTTAGTTTAGTGGAAAAATTAACATAGGTAAAGGTAGGACAAAGTGTTGCCCCTGCCTCTGATAAAGCAGAGGCTGCAGAGGATAAACAGTAACAAGGAAGTGTCACAAAGCTAGAACACATGAGTTTCTATTGAGGAGCCATATAGACTGTGGCTTAAGTTAATGATTAAGAAAAACAGTTGAGTGCCAGTAGCCCAGCTAGCTTGAATTCTTTTAACCTTAATGTTGGGACATGTGTTCACAGGTTTCGGGGTGCATCATAGCTGAAACAAAGCTTTGAAAATAACTTAAGGTTAGAGTAAGGTGTTTTTGTCAAATAGCTTTGAGGTAAAAAACCCAAGAAGACAATCTAAAGGTTTAGAAAGGCTCATAGCTGAGTGTGGGAATCATTAGGTCAGGGATCAAAAACAAAGCAGCCCCGTTATTATTAGCTGAAGTACCTTTTTTGCTAGGATGTATTGGTGACCAAAGGTGACGATTAGTTCCTTGTGCCCATTTCTAACCTCAGCTTCCTGATATAAAAAATTGTTGATAAGTGTGTATACATCCTAAGGACTTAAAATAGAGCTGACTTAATGTTTTTCATATATAAAAGTTTATATTTGTGATTCTTCTAAGATTTCTTATAAGATTACCTTTTGAGATAAATAATAAAATGATTGGTCCCTTCTTTGTAACCACAAAATGCAGCCTACCAGCAAAAGAACTGGCTGAGAAAAAAACTTGCTTGCTCACACTCTGTTAATCTATAACAAGTTGCTTGGACATGGATGTATGTGGGTTCTTGGGACAGCTTGTTTTTCACCTGTAACAGTAAAATGTCTATTCATGTAAGGGAGATGGAAAACATACTGTTTTTTTTACTGGTATTCACTGTAATCACTCACTTGAAAAATAAAATGTAACCACATTGTAGTTTTTATATTGCTTGAAAGATTTTGCTGGGGTATATAAGCTGTAAGGCAAAACATAAGAAAGTTAGAAGGAAAACATCAGGAATGAAAGAAGATAATCACCAGGAAAGATGTAGAGAAAAAAATACAAAGAAGAATAAGGAAAAGGTCAGAAGGAAACCATTGAGAGAGTGTCTGTCTTTTCCCTCACCCCCTCAGATAAAAAAGTCTTAGTTCACCAGCTCCATGCACTGCTGGAGGCTGGTCCTCTTGGCAGCAGTATGGATCCCAGGCATGAAACTCAGGCCATCAGGCTTGGTAACAGGTACCTTTACCCACCGAGCCATCTTGCCAGCCAGTGCCCATACTTTTTACATACTTTTTATGCCCTGTATAAAAGGTCTTTGCTTACCCAAGAACCACAGATTTTTTTTCTTCTAGCTCTCTTCTAGATTCTTATAGATTCGTGGTGTATATTGAGTTCCATAATTTATTTTGAATTAATAGAATGAAGTATCTATACATTGCAAGGTGAAGAGCAAAAGTCATTTTCTCTTTCTTTCTTTCTTTCTTTCTTTTTGTTTTGTTTTGTTTGTTTTTTTGAGACAGGGCTTTTCTGTGTAGCCCTGGCTGTCCTGGAACTCACTCTGTGGACCAGACTGGCCTGGAATTAACAGAGATCCATCTGTCTCTGCCTCCCAAGTGCTGGGATTAAAGGCATGTGCCACCACCGCCAGGCACAAAAGACCATTTTTCTAACACTTTATTTTTTTGTGATGCTAGGTATTGAACCAAGGTCCTCATGCACACTAGACAAGAGCTCCACTATACTGAGGTACACTCCTAGGCCCTCAGCAGCATTTACTAAATTAAAAAACTATCTTTTCCCTCACTGGGTTACATTAATAGTTTCATTAAAATCGTCTGGCTGTATAGGTGTGGGCCTATTTCCAGATTGCTTGTTCTGCTCCACTGATCTATTATTTCTGCCCCAGTGCCAATACAGCCCTGTACTGACCAGTGTTTCACTTTCAAGTCTTGAAACCTGTATGGTTTGCATTGGTCATTCTGCGTCCTTTGATTTTTCCATACACATTTTTAAAGATTTATTTTATTTTTACTTGTGAGTGTGTATGCAGACATGTGTGCAGGTGCCCTTAGAGGCCAGATGCTCTGGAACTAGAGTTACAGATGGTTCTGAGCAGCTGAACATGGGTGCTGGGAACCAAACTCAGACCTTCTGCAAGAGCACCGAGCACTCTTAACCACTGAGCCATCTCTCTAGGCCCTCCGTATACACTTCATTTTTGTGCGTATGAGTAGATGTGTGTGTTTGGGTGTGTGCAGGTACATGTACACAAGTGTGAACACGCACATGGAGGCAGAGGTAATCCTTGGGTACTATTCCTCAGAAGCTGACCCCTTTGTATTTTTGAGACAGAGCCTCTCAGTAGATCTGGAGTTTGCCCGTTAGGCTGGCCTGGAGTAAGTAGTCCCCAAGGTCTGCTGGTTTCTGGCTCTCCAGCAGTAGGATTACATGTGCCTACCACCACGCCTGGCTGGGGATTGAACTCAGGTCCTCTTGTTTGCATGTGCAGCAAGCACTTTACAAACTGAGTTATCACCAGAGCCCTCCATATACATTTTAGAATCAACGTATCAATTCCAGGAAGACTGGGGCTTGAAAACATGTGAATGAATTTGCAGGCACAACACTACCACATTTCAAGACCAGAGAGACCATTTCAAGACTAGGACTGAGTGGCACTTTATTTCAGAATATGTAGGAGGACACAGAGCTGAATGGAGTCAAGAAACAGCTCCTAAAGTACACTATCAGTTGGTGGTATTACTTGATGTTGGAAAAAATGAATATCAACAAATCATATTGTAACAATTTAACAAACACTAAAGACATAGAAATACATACTTTGATTTCTATCCTATGCCGTGAACAAAAAAAATAATTTGTTGATCATAGATATACATGTCAATGCTAAAACTAGAAACCTTTTTTCTAGGGGGAGAAAGAAGAAAATTCTTCACAACCTTCAGTTTAAAGCAAATCAAGTCATAACTTTAATACTCTTATCAGAATACATGAAGAATAGTTTAAAAGTCAGCAATATAAAGTATCTGAATTAAAAATGACAAAAGACTTGAAAAGACAGTTCACAAAAGAGAACATACAAATGGTCAATCGTAAGGGAAGCTGAAAAGTAGTTAAGGTAGCATGAGAAGAAAAAGGAGCACCTCGGCCCAGGATCTGGTTTGTGTTTCCTGCTGGCTGAGAGTAAAATGTCCTCAACACAAGGAAAAGCAAGAGTGCAGAGACAATATTTGCTTTTCTTAGAGGAAAACAAGAGTGTTAAACAGTGTTAAATGCTACAAATGTGCCGTGCTTGCTCAGGGCCAAAACACAGGACATTTGAGTTCAATGTTGTCAACCATCTTCTTGCCATTAGGTCTGAACAGGGCAGGACACTTCAGAAATCCCCTTAGTTTTACTTATAAAAGGAAATCCCCTTAGTTTTACTTATAAAAGGAAATTCTTAAAGAGAAATAAGGAAATCTGCTCATACATTTTCTTAATTATTTTCAAATTTCACTTTATCTTTGAACATGGTTGCAAATTACATTCAATGAGAAATGTAACTTCACAAGATCAAAGATATTATACAGAGAGAATGGTTATAGGAGGACACTTAAGGTTCTCTCTCTCTCTCTCTCTCTCCCTCTCTCTCTCTCAGTAATCACCAAGCTAACTCTGGTATGACAAAGTCTGAGGTGAGAGCCCTGAACAACTACAGCCAGGTCTAGCTCTCGCTCCACCACCGAGGAAGTCCTTTCGTAGGCCGTTGTCATTCACCTGGCAGGCCGGTTTGCCTTCTAACTGGAATTCACGCACCTTCATCCCTGCCAGGCAGAGCGCAACTCAGGAGTAGTGTGACCAAGGACGGTGACTGGAGCACCAAGCCAGAACACTTGGAAGTCTCAGATCCCTGACACGTTTCACTGTGGCTCTCTCCAGGGCAAGGGATCCCAAACGGAATTTGAAGAAAGGACATCGGAAAGGAAAGGGAGAGGCTCAGAAGGAGGGTGGGATGAGACGCAGCAGTGGCCATGTCCGCGGGATGTCACGAGGTCAGCAAGCACAGTAGTGAGACGAGGAAGAGCAGCGGACAGAAACAGGCAGCCTGGTTCACCACTGCAGTCAGCCACCTGCTGTAGTAGGCGGTGTCTGTATAAACTCCAGGATGCCCTTGGCGACCACAGCCGATGCCCCAGCTCACGACTCCCACTTGCACCCATTTATTATTTAATTCACAGGACAAAGGGCCGCCAGAATCTCCCTGAAGAAAGAGAAAGAAACATATGGCAAGAATGGAATTGATCCCCTTTGGGTTAGGCCAGTGGCACTGGAAGACGTAAGGAGACAGGCTCATACAGGGTTTCCTCAGGCACCCCAAAGGCCCAGCCAGAGCCAGGTGCAGTGGTGTACACTTAGAGTATCCGCCCTAAGGAGGGTGAGGCAGGAGGATTTCGAGAGTTCAAGCCAACCTGGCTACATACCAAAACACTGTCTCAAAAGAGAGAGAGAGACAGAGAGAAACAGAGAGACAGAGAGAGACAGGGGCATCCTTGCCAGGCCCAAGCTTCTATTAATACACAAATGCCAGAACTAGGTATATAAATATGGCCCCTGAGAAGTTAACAGGACAATGATAATATCATCTGATGTTATTATCACAATTTCTCAAGCCACAGTGGTGTTTATCACTGAATTCTACTTTTGAGGGGCTGGAGAGATAACCCCATGGTTAAGAACACTTGCTGCTTTTTCAGAGGACCCTGGGTTAGTTGAGAACACCTACATGGTGACCCACAATCACTTGTAACTCCAGTCCCAGGGGATCTTACACCCTCTTCTGGCCTCCGCAGACATAGCATGCACATGGTGCATACACATACATGCAAGCAAAACACTCACACACATAAAATTTTAAAAATATCTTTTTTTAAATCCCATTAACTATCACTTCTATGTAGTAGCTCCTAATCCTTACATTTAACCTGAATTTCTTCTGAAGCTCTTAACCTACAACAAAACTCTTTGACATTATAGAGTCCATTCGTACGTCTTCTCCCAAACCCGCTACAGAAGATCCTATCAGTGAGAAACACATGGGCTTCCTCAGTGTCTCTTACCACCCCTAACCTAACAGGAATTGAAAGTTTGACCTCAGACACTTTCCTCACTGAGTGGTTGCCCTAGACCCTGCTCGGAACTCGATGGCATTTCCTACACTCTGAAGACAGTCCTGGTATCACACATCCAAGGGAAACATTGAGCTAAAAGGAAAATCTGACCATGTTCGCCCAGCCCCACTTCTCACGCCTGCCTTGGCCACCCTAGAAACTTGGCCACATATGATACCCTATCCTACTGCTCCAGGTGTTTGAAACACCAGCACACCTAGGGTTTCTTGTCCAATGAGCATGTTCTTCACCTCCAATGCCTGACATAGAGACAAGGTCTCACTGTGTAACCAAGACTCATCTCAAACTCACTATGTATCCCATCTGGCCTTGAACCTTTGATCTTCCTACCTCAACCTTATGAGCGCTGAGATTACTGGCATATACCACACACTTGGCCAACATAAGAAGTACACTCAGACCTAAGCAAATTGTCCCCTGTCTCTAAAAAAGATTTCACAAGAGGACCTTGAGTTCATGCCTTTGGATTTCACCTTCCACAGTGACGTGGAAGATATGATGTTATGCTGCAAGGTTGTGATGTAGGTTAACTCAGTTATTACAGGTTGATGTTCCCTTTGTCATCTTAACTGTCACAGAGGATGTGGTAGTCTGAATGTAATTGGCTTCCGTAATCTCATAGGGTGTGACACTATTAGAAGTTGTAGCTTTGTTGGAGTGGGTATGTTCTTGTTGGAGGAAGTGTGTCACTGTGGGGGCAGGCTTTGAGGTTTCCTATGCTCAGGATACTGCCCAGTGTCTCAGTCAACTTCCTGTTACCTGCAAGCCAAGCTCCCTGCCATGATGATAATGGACTGAACCTCTGAAACTGTAAGCGAGCCACCCCAATTAAATGTTCTCTTATAAGAGTTGCCATGGTCATGGTGTCTGTTCACAGCAATAAAAACCCTGACTAAGACATAGGTGAACTCAATGTAAAACATTATTAGACTACGCATTCCCAACTTCAACATGTAAACAAGAACCCTACGCAGCCACCTACACAGCAAGGTCCTTTAGAAGGGACCAGAACAGCTGGACAAGGTAGTGTCTCCCTGTAATCTCAGTGCTTGGGAGGTTGATGCAAGTAGATCTCAAGTTTAAGGCCATTCTCTGCTACATAGAAAGATTGGGCAAGGTTAGCTTCAGGAGCTGTGGGGAGCGTGGTTTTCCCCATGAATTGTCTTGAGTCAAAGAGGTAGCAAATAACTCCAGCCTTGCCACCTGAGACTGACGAAAGGGCTCATGAACTCACCTGGCAAGCATCCTTTCCTTTTTCTTTATAGCCACAGATCATCCCACTCTTGACTAGATCAAGAGAAGTTGATGTAACCTTCATCAGCATCCTATTACATTCTGAATAATGGATGATACTCTGGTCCACCTCCTGGAGAACTTCTGTTGGAACGTTTGGTGCTAATGAAGAAGATCAGCAGTGTATTAGTCTTCACAATGGAGAGCAAGCACTCCAGCACCCAGGAATGCCCCTGGCACCCAGAAATGCCCCTGGACAAAGGCGGGGAAATGAATAGTGTCCCTATTTGACACTGGGGGAAACTGAGACTCAAAACTGTCACAGGGAGAGGACTGAGTAAGAGGCAAAACTGAGCAGGGTCCAATGGCACAGGTCAATAAGTCCATGGGAGGTCAAGGCAGAAGGCTCTCAAGTGTAAGGCCTGCCTGAGCTACAGAGTGAGTTCAAGGCCACCCTGGGCAACTTACCTAGATTCTGTCTCAAAACAAAAAGCAGAAAGGACCGTGAAGACAGTTAGTACCAGAGCCCTCCCTGCCCTCCCTGGCACATTTAAAGGCCCGGCTCCAATTCCCAGCACTTAAAAAAAGCAAAACTAAGACAGGAGAGGGAAGATGTTTCTGAAAGGGAGGCAAGGCCTCAGAGGCCTAAGAAATGAGAACCCATTGAGCACGTTACTGAATGTCAGTAGTAATAGTGACAAGACATCCCACACATCTTTCTCTCTATGTTATTTTTTGTTTGTTGGTAAAACTGGGGTCTTTATGTAAATCAGACTAGTCCCAAACTGTCCATACTTCTGCATGTAACACCATACCCAACCAACTTTCTTCACTCTCTAGAACATAATCACAGGCTCTCAGAGAGACAGAACCCTAAAGGTCACATGTGACTTCTTCTCATGTATAAGAACCATACCAACAGAGGCCTTCTGGCTCTCCTAATTCCTCTAGGCAGAAGGAACTCCCTAACTACCTAGACAGGTATCTCTGTTGAGAAACTAGCAAGCAGCTCATTATCTCTTGAGCAAAAATTCACCCAAGGTGCTCGAGAGTGACAGCTAGCTCAGCAATTAAGAATTCTTTTTTTTTTGTTTTGTTTTTTTTGTTTGTTGTTTGTTTTTGTTTGTTTTTTTGAGACAGGGTTTCTCTGTGTAGCCCTGGCTGTCCTGGAACTCACTCTGTAGACCAAACTGGCCTCGAACTCACAGAGATCCTCCTGCCTCTGCCTCCCAAATGCTGGGATTAAAGGCGTGCGCTACCACTGCCTGGCTAAGAGCACTTGTTCTTGTAGAGGACCTGGGTTCAGTTCCCTCAGCACCCACATGGAGGCTCACAACAACCTATAACTCCAGTTCCAGAGGATCTGACACCCTCTTTTGGCCTCTGTGGGCACCAGGCAGGCATTTGCTGCACAGACATACATACAGGCAAAACACTCATGCACTTAAAATAAATCTGAAAATCCACCCAGGAGAACTGCATTGCATCTAGCCTTGGTCCACAGAGAGTGCAACACCCACAATCACTCAGCACATGTCTCCACAAAACTGCAAAAGCAGATTTGACATAATTCTGGCTCCCAGGAGAGGTACATTTCTTTGGCTGTCATCAGATATTTGTGCTGGTTGCCGTGAAGGACCTCAACACAAGACCGGGATCACCTAAGCTCACCAAACTGCCCACCAGCCTGTGCCACGTAGTCCGCCTTCCTTTTTTGTCCCGCCCACTATCCTTTGTGTCTCCTTTAGGAATAAGGCCGTGCTTCCTCCTGAGCACCAGATCTTACCACCTGGATCTGGTTTACCCCATCCTGTCACCCAGCACTTGGTCCCAGCATTCACAAAAAAAGTCTCTGAAGGGATGCAGACAGGGTAAATATTAGAGGTGAAATTCACGGGGTGTTGGAGCTTGAGAAGGGCGATATCATTTTTAACAACAATAGCTGATGAGAACTGGGGGTGGACAATGATGCGCTGGATAGGAATCACCAGACTTGTGTTTTGGCGGTGGACACTCCGATCGCCCATCTTGACATTGTACTGAATTCGGCTGTGGGAAAGAAGACACGTGGCCTCAGTTGTCATGACCCTACAAAGCTCCCGTGTCCCCTTTCCACTCGTTTTCTGTTTCTCAACATGGCCCCAACCTCTTCTGCCGCTCTCAAACGTTCTGTCTCCACCACCAAAACCCCTTATTGATCCCACAGCTGCTTCACCTGTGCCCCGCCCTAAGTATTTCTAGTAACAAGATGACCATAGCAGGACACCCTTTTTGTGTGTCTTGGTTTGGGGATGTCGCCGGTTTATCAGAGAGGTAGATTAGGACAGCAGGGTCCCCTCCGGAACGCTCGCCTCTCCGCTTCCGGCTCCTCACCTGAAAATACAGTGGGCGGCGGTCAGCACCCACTCGGCGCTGATGAGGGAAGCTCCGCAGATGTGCATGTGCCTGACCCGGAGGCTCACCTGCCAGGGCCACTTTCCCGCCTCCGCGTCCACTCCTCCCATGATCTTCGTCAGGCGTTGGCCGCACCCTGAATGAGGACCATTTGGGAAGAACTCAGAAGAATTAAGTGTTCGGGGGCTGGAGGTTAAGAGCACTGGCTGCTCTTCCAGAGGTCCTGAGTTCAATTCCCAGCAACCACGTGGTGACTCACAACCATCCCTAATGAGATCTGGTGCCCTCTTCTGGCCTGCAGGGATACATGCAAACAGAACACTGTATACATAATAAATAAATGAATGAATGAATGAATGAATAAATAAATAAATAAATAAATAAATAAATAAATAAATAAATAAATCTTTGGAGGGAAAAAAAAGAATTAAGTATGAACACTTCCACAGGAAGCACCAACAGGACCCAATGACAGCCAAGAAGGAGGCTATGCATGTCCTGCTGAACATCAGGGACACTTCATACCCTCAGTGCTCCGGTGTCACCCCACCCCCACCCCCACCCCCACGGCAACCAGACTCCTACCCAACAGTGGCCTGGGCTTCACTCGTGTCCCTCGGATTCAGCCTGTCACTAGCTCCCACTCTGAGCCTTGACACAGTCCCCCCACCACTCCTCACAGACACCCCTTCACAAGTTACCCAAGGCAAACGGTTTGAAAGCAGAGGTTTGGCCCTGATGGGCCGCCTTGGTCACCAGCACCTGCGTGGGTGGTGGTGGGTTCACCCTTGGGGTCTCACTGTGCCCTGCGGAGAAATCGGGAGTAGAGGACACAGTGGCAGCCTCCCAAGCCTCGCAGAGCTCCGACTGAAGCAGCAAGAGGCAGGTTATGAGGCCCAGGGAGCCCCCTCCGGACGCCATGCCACCACGGAGGCCACCGCCCCTCTCCCGAAGTGGCACCCGCTCCCCAGGCTCGCGTGGCCGCCCTAGGTTCTGTCGGAGAAACGGGCTCCTCGAAGGAAGGTACCAGCGCGTCAGAGGCATCCAGGGAGGGTCATGGTTTCCTGGGTGGGAAATGTGTCCTACGTTCAGATCTTCACGCCACACTGTGCACACCCAGAGTCCTGCCTGGGACAGAGGGGACAAACGTCTTTGATGGAGAACTCCTACTCCAGGACCCGCACTTCCTGCAGAGCCTGGTGTGGAACTGGTAAGGACCGGACTCTGGGAAATAAGAGGGGGGGCCCTCTGTCTCCAGAAAGACACCTCAAACTGAGATTCATTCACCATACCTAGACGTGTAGGATATTCTCAGTCATAGGACAAGATGAAACAAAACTGTCCAGCTCTGGAGAGATGGCTCAATGCTTAAGAGCGCTCGATGCTCTTGCAGAGGGCCGGAATTCAATTACCAGCACCCACATGACGACGCACATCATTCCTAACTCCTGTTCCAGAGGATCCAGCGCCCTCTTCTGGCGTCTGTGGGCTCCAGGAATGCACATACATACATACAGGCATACACTCAGATACATAAAATAAAAAAATAATTATTTTTAAATTAGCCACCACCAAAGATACCTGCCAGTCAATCCTTTCTTGCTACTCTATGTCCCTGATGTCTTCTGTGGTAACTCATGATTTTCTCTTTGTTGCCCAGACTCTCACTAGGTCTCTTCCTCTGTGAGCATCATCACCCCTGCAGAAGAGGGGTATGGAGGGACTATCTGTGCTTCTCACGTTTCTCCAATGGAAGGAGGAGAGCCATTGGATTTTTCAAGGTTGATGGTACTCCACTTCCCTCATCGAGTTATTTTTCAATGTCTTGGGAAAGGGGCATATTCTTAAGATACTCTTTTGGTCATAGGAGGAGTGGGCAAGCAGGTCATACATCATGAATATATGCCAATAATTGCACCCCCACCCACCAAAAAAATCCTCTGCATTCAATTTTTTCCCCTTTGAGACAGGGTCTTATGTATACAGAGAAGCCTCTTTGCTGTGGAATAATCCTTCTCTACACTGTGAAGATGTGTTGCTCTCATTGTTAAAAAAGCTGATTGGCTGACAGCTAGGCAGGATTTTTGGGGCAGAGAGAACACTGGGAAGGAGGGTGTAGTGGGGGGGGATGCCATGAGACATGGAGCAAGCAGGACAGGAAGTACATACATGAGGTAAATGAGCCTTGGGGTGTAGGCAGATGTTATTCCAGTCCTGCCTGGCCCAACAGTCCAGACAGATATCCCCCACCGCGGTCCTACAGCCACTTATAAAATAATCACACAGAGGCTTAATATTCATTACAAACTGTATGGCCTACAGCTTCAGCTTCTTGCTAGCTAGCTCTTTCATCTTAAATTAACCCATTTCTATAAATCTATATGTTGCTACATGGCCGTGGCATTACCAGTCTGCTGAAATCTTGTTGATCCTTCAGCAGTGGGCTCGCGTCTCTCTTGACTCAGCCCTTCTCTCTGTATCTCTGCTTGGATTTCCTGTCTGGATGTAAGCTTTCTTGTCATAGGCCAAAACAGCTTTATTATCCAATGGGAGCCGCACATATTCACAGCATACAGAAAGACATCCCACAGCATAGGGGCAGCACATATATTAATAGAAATGGGTTGATTTAAGCTATAAGAGCTAGCTAAAAAACAAGCCTAAGCTATCTGCCAATCATTTATAATTAATATTAAGTCTCTGTGTGGTTATTTGGGGAGCAGCTGGCAGGACAGAGCTGATCAGTGGTCTAGACAGAAAACTCTGTCTACACCTCTTGACTTTCTATATAACCAAAAATGACCTAGACCTTCATATCCTCCTGCCTCCACTTCCCAAGTACAGAGACTACAGGCATGTACCACCACACCAAGTTTTATGCAGGGAGACAAAAACAAACACAGGGCTTCATACATGCTAGACAAGCACTCTTACCAACTGATCTACAATGCCAGCCCAGTAAGGAACTTCTGACACTTTGTGTTTGGTGCCCAAGTGTGGGCTACTGTTCAGCTTAGGTTTAAGACAACTAGGAAAGCGTGAACCCACAAACCGAGTTTCTGCTAGGCATACTCCTAATTTGGGCTCAAGCATAGCTAACCAATAGTGCTTAAAACCCATGTAAACTCTCTTTGTAAGGGAGTTTTTCCCTCCTGCCTTATACTTTGTACCTGTCCTGCAGCATGCTGGGAGCTGACGTAGTCACTGGGTCCAGCGACAGTGAGGACTGAAGTGTGATACAGGTACAGAACTGTCGTTCTTTGTAACACACCTTCTTCAAGTAAAGCTAAAGAAAGCAAGAGCTGACAAACGAGTCAGTGGGGCTGACTGCTTCCGTCAGCACGGGAGGTTCAGTGTGGCTACGCGGCCAGATGTGCCCCATTTAAATTGTCCTCACTTTTCCCCCACCAAGGCCTTGACTTTCACGTAAGAATTCTCATAAAGCTGTTAATCTGTGTCAAAACTGAAGCAGCCACGATTAAACACTATATCTTATTTCAAGTGCATCCATGGCACAGTTGTAAGAAACGTGAAAATACCTCAGAACCTTTTAATCGTAAGGTTAAAAATCATAGAACCTTTTAACCCAAGAGGTTAAGATTAGAGATTCCCAGTCAGTCAAATAGCTTAGAGGGTGGAGGTATTTGCTGTGCAAATCCTACCACCTGTAATCCCAGAACCCACACTAGAAGGAGACACACACTCCAAAGAGCTTTCCTGTGAATTCCACACATACTCCTGTACACACACACACACACACACACACACACACACACACACACACACACGCATGCACACATGCACATGTATGTGTATATACTGAGGTTGAATCTAATGCCTCATGTGTGCTTGGCCAGTGCTCTCCTCTGCCGAGCTATATATATATATATACCCTGTATCTCTGGCCCAGTGAATTGTCTTAATATATAAAAGACAGGGTGTGACCTACTGCAAGACTCCAGAACTCCTAGGAGCTACAGATCCAAAGTAAATCTGCACCTTTTCCTAGGCCTTTCTTCATAAATTGCCATCAAGTGTTTATGAGAAAGATTAGAGGCAGGCGAAGGCCCAAAGAAAGCCTTGCTTACGATGTGGTTTAGGGGAGGCGAGCAAAAGTCAAACACTGCGAAAGGAATGAAATCAGTCTGAGCCTTCTGCTGCCTTTCTCTCCCCTTCCCCGAGAGAGCCGTGTGCTAAGAGGAAGGAGGGTCAAAAACTGACTCTGCGGATGTGGGTCAACGTGTATGGTAGTTGATGACCGTATCTAACACAGGACAACCTATGTATGCTAGGAGGAGACCCCATCCTGCTCTGTCCCAAACACGACCCCGCTTAAAGGGAGTGGCTCTTAGAAGCACACACACACATACATACACACACACACACACACACACACACCCTAGCACGTGTCCAGGAACAAGTAACAGCAGTCTGCTGCTGGCAGAGCGGCTTACTAAAACGGTTGTAGAGAAACAACCCCTCAGAGGCACAGGCACAAAGAGAAAGCCAGCCGGTCACTGAAAAGGAAGCAGACACACACACACACACCTCAAAGCTCTTCACCCACCAACATCATCATCATCATCATCATCAAATCAGAAGAATTTGAAACCTGTACTTAGGAGAGTAACCATGGCAACCACAGTCTCACTTGATCTTCTCAATGCTTTCCACTACAGAAAAGGCGTACTCAAAGCTGGGAGTGTAGTTCAGGGGTGAAGTACTCGCCTCCCATGTGTAAGACCCTGGCACCATAGCAGAGGGAGGGAGGGAGGGAAGGAGGGAGGGTGGAGGAAGGGAAGGAGGGAGGGAAGGAGGGAGGAAGGGAAAAGCTAACTGACTGGAGGTACCTAGTGTTCATCACACACATACAAAAAACAAAAAGGAACCAAAACAACGAGTAAAGAACTATATCTCAAGCACAGTAGCACACACCTTTAATCCCAGCACTCGGGAAGCAGAGGCAGGCAGATCTCTGTGAGTTCAAGGCCAGCCTGGTCTACATATTGAGATCCAGGACAGCCAGGGCTACGTAGTGAGACCTGTCTCGAAAGCAAAAGAAATAATAACAAAAAGAAAAATATTGTCTTTATTTTAAAAATGTTTTCGTTAGCGTAGAGAAGGATTGATTTCATTTACTCTGATATTTTCATGCATGTGTAGCATTGTGCTTTGCTCTTATTACCACTGCCCTCCTGCATCCCTCTTCCTGCTTCTTGCTGATCTCCTTCTAACCCCCTCATCCAATAGCTGCTCTTGTTTTTGTGTCCTCTGTGTAAATCTGTTTAAATCAAGATTCGGCCTAAAAGAGAAAACATGGTACTTTGTCTTTCTTCCCTCCATTACCCTCTTTTTTTCTTTTTAGTTGTTGTTGTTTGGTTTGTTGTTGTTTTTGTTTGTTTGTTTGCTTTCTTTTTGAGACAGAGTCTCTCTATGTAACCTTGGTTGTCCTGGAACTCACTATGTAGAACAGGCTGGCCTCAAACTCATAGAAATCTGCCTGCCTCTGCCTCCCAAATGCTGGTATTAAAGACGAGACCACCATGGCTAGCAGAATGTCATCTGGACATCAGAGTCACTGGTAGAGAGCATTCTACTCCACAATCCACTCACACCTATTTCTCCGTCTGTGAGACGCTCCCATCACTGCACCACGCTCATGTAAGTTACAGTGTCCTGACCCTGGATGCTCAGAGCCTAGGCCCAGGGGAATCACCCTGGCACATGAGCCCGTGGGGGCCTCCTATTCCCAATGAAACACAGTGAGTCTGTGCCCCTGGTGGACCCACATGCACCCGCTGAACGTGTGAAGAAGCCCTGCATCTCGCTCCTCTGAAGGCTGTACTGCCACCATCCCAAACTCCTACAGTCTGAACTATGGCACCTTCGAGCGTTGCTGATGTGGCTTACAGCAGAAGAGAGCAGAAGCTACAGCACCACTCAAAGCTCATGCATGCCGCCAGGAGGATGACATCCCAGGATCTATCCGCGGGCAAAAGGTTTCCCTACAAAAGTTGATACAGAAACCAAAAGAGCTGTTCCACTAAACACACAATATCCGTGCAGAGACACAAAACGAGACATCAAGTCAGCATGTCACCAAAGGACCACCAAAGTCCCCAATAACTAACCCCAGCAAAAAGGAAATTTATGAATTACCTCAAAAGGAACTTAAAATAATTATCTTCAAGAAATTCAGCAAAGTGTAGAAAATGCAAACAGATAACTCAACGTAATCAGGAGAACAATTTATTTTATCCGAGTGAGTTAAGAGATAGATATCATGAAAATGAACCAAGGAAAAATACTGAAACTGAAGAATCCAATGAACTAAATAACCACAGACACACAGAGAGATCCAAGAATCTCAGCCATAAATGGGGTCAAGCAGAAGAAAGAATTTCTGAATGTGAAGAAAGGTCCTGTGACATAATCCAGAAGGAATCTTGGTATGGTGCACATACCTGCAATCCCAGCACTCAGGAGGAAGCCGGAGGAAGATGGCCAGCTTGGGCTACAGTAATGAGTGCCAGGCCAGCCTGGGCTATACAGTAAGACCTATCTCAAGAAAAAGAGGTGGGAGGGGCTGAGGAAATGGCTTAGTTAGCAAAGTGTTTGAAAAGCCAGAGTTCCATCAACAGAATCCATCTCAAAATAAAATTAACACGGCAGCACACATTGTAATCCCAGCACTGGGGAGACAGACAGATCCCTGGGACTCACTGGCCAAGGAGACTAAATGGTGAGCTCCAGGCCAATAAGGGATCCTGTCTCAACAAACTAAGTGAATAGTCCCTAATGAATGACACCAAGGTCGACCTCCAGCTTCTGGAGGTCATGTGCATGGACACACACACACACACACACACACACACACACACACACACACAGTGAACTGTCCTAAACAACTGGGCAGATTATGCACATTATGGGAGTTAAGAGGATGAAGAAAGAAAGAACACATATTTAATAAAACAGTAGCTGAAAATTCCCCAAACTTGACGGGGATTCAAACAGCTTCCAGATCCAAGATGTTTACAGTCCCCAATGTATTCAGTCCAAAGAAGTCCTCTACATAATAATGCATCATAATCAAACTGTACAAGGCTGAAGGCAAAGGGTCAATTCTAAGAGCAGCCATCGAAGCCAGGCACCTGTAATCCCAGCACTTGAGAGGGAAGGGAGTCTCCAAACGCCTCACTAAATCAATAAATGCAGTAGAAAGACAAGTCAGGTCTAGTGGTTCATGATTATAACTCCAGCATTTGGGAGGCAGAGATGGGAAGATTTCCACGAGTTGGTGGCCACTTAGGGCTGTAGCGTGAGACCCAAAGCAGCCTCTTTGTCAAAAACAAGAGAGGGATCTGGGTATGCAGCACGGTTGGTAGAGTGCTTGCCTAGCATGCAGGACGTTTGGTCCCTAGCATGGCATAAAACCACAAGTAGTGGGACATGCCTGTAATCATGTAAACAGTCAGGAGGTAGAGGCAGAAGGTCATGATCATTTGCTACGTACTGAGTTCAAGGCCAGCCTGGGCTACAAGAGACCTTATCTGAAAACACACAAACAAAAGCCAGACTTTGTTATACCTATGATATAGCACACAGGAGGTGGAGGCAGGGGGATCTTGAATTCAAGGCCAGACTGGGCTACATGAAAGACACTGTTTCCCAAAAAACAACAATCAATTAAGTAAGTAAGTAAGTAAACAAGATCTCTCCTAGAAGAACAGAACAATGGTTATCAGAGGTTTGGATGCTAGTGAGGAGGCAGAGAAGGGAAGAAATAGGCTAAAAGATTTATAATTATAGTCAGAAAGTACGGAGAAAGAAATCCCGAACTAGGCAAACACAAAGAGACATAAATAGACAGTGACTTTCAGGATAGTGACAGGAAAAGGTAGGTGGGTGGGGACAGTGAGAAGTTGGGAGTGATTACTAATGGTCCTAGAGTTTCTCTCTTGGGTGCTGAAACTGTTCTAAAATGTGCTGTGGTGGTAGTTGCTCAACTCTGGGAACATACAAAAGCCATCGGAATGCACACTTGAAATGAGTGAGTTGTGTGATATGTGAATTATATCCCAATGAAGATATTTAAGAAAACAGAAACTACCCAGCAGTGAAACCACAACTGTGAAGGCAGAACAAACAGCTCTCAGACAAGTGGAAGGAAGCCAGTTAGGAAAGGCGAGCCAAAACCTAAGCAAATACGAGGGAAGGCAGAGGAACTGATGCACCAAAACTACAGGAAACAATTAGGAAAACAGTACAGAAAGGCAGAGAACAGCCGGTGTAGAAGGAAGCAAAATCCTGAGCACTTGGGAGGATGAGAGAGGAGGATCAGGAGTTCAAGACCAGCCTCAGCTACAGAGCAGGTTCAAGGCCAGCCTGTACTACATGAAACCTTGTCAGAGAGAGAGAGAGAGAGAGAGAGAGAGAGAGAGAGAGAGAGAGAGAGAGAGAGAGAGAGAGAGAACTAAAACGAAATAAAAATTCTAAACCAGAAGGGGAAATCCCATAAGCCCTGCAAGGAATAGGACCACATTCATCAAATACTAGAAGGTTTGAAGAGCATGGTGGTACACACCTTTAATCCCACCACTCCAGAGGCAGAGGCAGGGGAATCTCTGTGAATTAGAGTCCAGCCTGGTCTACATAGTGCATTTCAAGAAAGCCAGGGCTATATAGAGTGACCCTGTCTTTAAAAAACGAAATAATGATAATAACTAGAAGTTTCAAAGGTGAGATAGTAAAAACACAAAATAAATGGAAAAAGAAAGTTTCAGGACTAAAGAAATGAAAGACCTAAGCATCTTGTTTGAGGCTGTGTTCGGGTGTGGGTATGCCCACAATCTCGAGTGCCATCCCTTCCTAGAGCTCCCTAAGTAGACTACACCGACTGGCCACCAAGCACCTGGGATGCTCTTGACTCCCCCTCCCCAGTGTTGAGATGACCAGCTTGTCACCATGACTACCTGTTTTTCACACAGGTTCTGGTGGTCAAACTCATGGCCTTGCTCTCTCCCCAGCCCCCAAACATCCTTACTGAAGCCAAAAAGAACTGCAAAGAATGAACTATGGTCTTCTTTAATTTCTTTTTCTTTAAAAAAAATGATCTTTATGGGGCTGGAGAAATGGCTCAGAGGTTGGGAGCACTGGCTGCTCTTCCAGAGGTCCTGATTCCAGAGGTCCTGAGTTCGGGTCCCAGCAACCACATGATGGCCTACAACTATAATGGAATCTGGTGCCCTCTTCTGGCGTGCAGGCTATATGCAGGCAGAACACTGTATATAACAAATAAATAAATCTTTAAAGTTTCATTTTATGTGTATATGTGTTTTGCTTACATATATGTCTGTCCACTGTGTCTATCTGGTGTCAGTGGAGGCCAGAAGAGGTCATCAGATACCTTGGAACTTAAGCTATGAATAGTTGTGCACCACTATGTGGATGCTTGGGACTTCAGAAGCAGCAAGTGCTCTCAACCTCTGAGCCATATCTCCAGCCCCGGGACTATTCTTTTTTTTTTGTTTTGTTTTGTTTTGTTTTGTTTTTTGTTTTTCAAGACAGGGTTTCTCTGTGTAGCTTTGTGCCTTTCCTGGAACTCACTCTGCAGCCCAGGCTGGCTTCAAACTCAGAGATCCATCTGCCTCTGCCTCCTGAGTGCTGGGATTAAAGGCGTGCGCCACCACCTCCCAGCTCCCCTGGACTATTCTTAACATAAACTTTCCTACTTAAAAAGAAGATTTTTATCATCAGAGAATACATCATTGAAAGGAAAATGAAGACTGAATTAATTTGGATATCATTAATAAACACACAGGACTATCAAGAGTAACTCAGCCAAGGGTAACTGGGGTCTCTAAAACACAGACTTTAATAAATATAAGAGGAAACATGTTTTTAAGATACTTGGAGAATTCCTTAGGGTGGCTGGAGAGATAACTCCGCACTTCAGAACAGTTACTGCTCTTGCAGAGGAGTCGGGTTCAGTTACCAGTACTCATACGGTGGCTCACAACTGTGAGAATCTGATGCTCTTTTCTAGCCTTCAAGGGCACTGCATGCCTGTGGTGCACATATATGCATGTCTAAAAAATTCATACACAAGGTAGAAAGTTGGGGGGTTGTTTTTGTTTGGTTTGGTTTGGTTTGGGTGTGGGGTGTTTTTATTTTTATTTTTATTTTTTTGGTTTTTCAAGACAGGGTTTTTCTGTGTAATCCTGGCTGTCCTGGAACTCACTCTGTAGACCAGGCTGGCCTCGAACTCACAGAGGTCCACCTGCCTCTGCCTCCCTAGTGCTGGGATTAAAGGCGTGTGCCACCACGGCCCAGCTATGATTTTTAATTGCCTATAGGGGCTGAAGAGCTAGCTGGATGGGTAGAGGCACCTGCTGCCAAGGCTGATGACCTGAGTTCAGTCCCTGGGACTCACGTGGTGGAAAGCGAGGACAATTTCCTACAAGTTGTCCTCTGACCTTCACACGGAAGCACGTTCACACCAGTCCCTACCACCTACACATGAAATAAAGAAGTGTAAGAAAGAAAAACTTTAAAAACTTGCCTATGGAAAGATCACACCATGCTCACTGTGCGATCGGATCTGTAGAGGATCGGCATCCCAGGAGCCCTTCCTGCCTTCTTTCAGGTATTGTCCACTGAGGGAGTAGTTTCTAAACTAGGTAGCCCAAATGCCTCTCTGGATTGTTTTCTTCCACCCCACCAGAGGCTCCCTCTTTGTTTGTTTTGTTTTGTTTTGTTTGTTTGTTTGTTTGTTTTGTTTTAATCATGCATTCATTGTTTGAAACATTTATCCACATTATGGTTTCCAAAAAATAAAAATAAAATGTTTTTTGCTTCTTCAGCTGCGATGGCAGAAGACATGATTTATTGTTCACACATTAGATTTGGCTGCAACTGAGAACAGAGCTAATCCAGAATGCCGCAGGTCCAGGGCAGGGGACCAACACGAACTGTTTTAGTTATGAGCAAGGCAGGACTCTCAGAGGTGGTCTTGGTGACTAGAGGTGATGGAGGTTAGACATCCATTGGAAGACGATATCAGCAGAAGCGTGTAGTCCAGAAGTCAGCGGGCACCCCGGACTCCATCGGTGCCCAGGCTAGCTTCCTCAGGCCTTCTGCTCTTTAGCCTGCACATCCTCTCCTTCCTCCAGCTCACACACGTAGTACAGAGGTTTCTACTGGGAAAGAGAAAAGGATTACAGTTAGTCTTCTATGATTATCTAAAAATAATAATTTAAATTTCATAACCTTTGTTAGGAGGTAGAGGTAGAACGATCTGGAATTCAAGGCCATCCTTAGTTACTTAAAAGCTCTAGGCCAGCCTGGGCTACATGAGATCCTGTCTCAAAAAAGAAAAATCATAAATTTTGGAAGTACATGACATTAAATGAACAAAAGTCTGTTAGCAGGAGTAATGTGAACATTCTTGACCTCAGGGCTTTAGTCAATATTGCCTTAAGTTGAACGAACATGCAGTTAAAATATCAATAACTGAGTATTCTTTTTACACTCGCTCACTTTTTCCAACCTCAGAGGGAACTTGTTTTTTTTTTCTTTTTTTGGTTGTCCCAAATGAAAGGTTGGAGGCGGCTGTGTGGTGCATGCCTGTAATCCCAGCCCTCAGGAGGCTGGTGTAGGAGGATTGCTGGGCTGCTGTTTTCGTCAATATTGTCTTAAGTTGAAAAATGCAGTTAAAATATCAATAACAGTATTTTATACTCTTTCCCTTCTTCCAACCTCAGAAGGAACTTGGTTTTTCCCTCTTTCTTTCATTCATTTTGATTATTTCAAATAGACGATTGAAGAAGGCATTGGTAGCACATACCTGTAATCCCTTAACTGGGGAGCTTGAAATAGGAGTTCACAGTCAACCTGAGCTCCATAATAAATACTAAGTCAGCCAGGTCTGCATCACGAAAGATTTTGTCTCCAAAATAAACAAACAGACAGGCAAAAACAGTAACAAAAATGATGTGGTTGAAGGGGTTTGCTATTGTGTGTTTGTCTTTGTGTTTTAGACTGAGTCTCACTAAGTAGCCTAGGCTGGCCTGGAACTTGAGGTCCTCCTGCCTCAGCCTCCTGAGTGCTAGGGTTACAGGATTACACCAAGTTTTAGAGGGAACTTTAATATATATATATATATATATATATATATATATATATATATATATATATTATGACTGGCTTTAAAGATAACTGTTTAAAACTAGCATCTCTTGTAGAAGGGGAAAGCCACTGGACAGTTTATATGCCACATGTTTTAAAAAGAACAGTGTCAGAAAGGATGTGAAGAAAGGGGAATGTAAAGTGTCAGCAACTGTGGAACTCAGTTTAACTTCGAGAAGTTAAACACAGTATTATATTACTATGTGATCCAGTAGTCTCAGTTTCAGGGAGATGCCTCCAAAGAACTGGAATTGTGCATGGTGATCCCAGTTACTTAGGAAGCTGAGGCAGGGGCATCTCAAGGTGCAAGCCAGCCTGGGTTACTGTGGTGGTTTGAACGAGAATGACCCCAACAGACTAGCATGTTTTAATACTTGGTCTGCTGTTGGTGGAGCTGTTCAGGAAGGATTAGGAGGTGTGGCCTCGTTGGGGGAGGGGTGCCATTCCCAGTATGCTTCCTGCTTGTGAGATACGAGCTCTTGGCTACTGCTCCTGCCACTATGCTTCTCCTCTGTCATCACGGACTCTAACCCTCTGGAACTGTGTAAACCCAATTAAACAATTTATTTTATAAGTAGCCTTGGTCATGATGTTTCATCACAATAATAGAAAAGTACCTGAGAGCCACATAGTGAGACCTTGCCTTGGAATAAAAACTAAAAAGAGCTTTGGTATAAATCAGTGGTAGAGAGTTTGCACACGGCCTTGAACACACACATACACACACACACACACACACACACACACACACACACACACACACACACACATACACGGGACTCAAATACACACTTGTGTTTTGTGTTTATATCCTCCAAACCTGGGAATATACTGCCTTACATTGTAAAAGAAACTTTGCAGGGAGGAGATAGCGTGGGTCATCTGGGTGAGCCCCAACAGGGTGGAGAACCATTACTGCCTGTAGACAGAGGGAGACGTGATGTCTGAAGGCTGCTCAGGAGCTGCAACACTGCTGGCTTTGAAGCCAGTGGGGCTCCACAAGCCAGGAATGCAGAGGATCTTTACATGCTGGAAAAGGCCAGGGAACATCTTCCCTGAGACCTCTGGAAGGAGCAGACCCTCGCAACGCCTGGGTTTGGCAGACTCTGGCCTACAGAACTGTAGAATCCCCACATTGCCTCAGTTCACTGAGTCTGTAGTCACTCGTTGGAGCTGCAACAGAAAACTAAAATATCTGAGGGTGGTGACTTCAGGCCCCCAGAGTGCTGGGACTGCAGTTTATTTGTGGCCACTGTGTCCCCACCCCTGTATGGAGGCCTGGTCTCTCCTCCCCTTGTCCCAGGGAAGCGGCCATGGCTTCATAACGCAGACCATTCTCATTAACTATCAAAACAAAACTATCAGGAAAAGGAAGATTCAGAAAAGGGATGGAAGAGAAAAAAGAAAAGGAGAGAGGAGAAGAAAGGGGCCAGGAAAGAAGGAAGGGGAGAGGAGAGGAAGGCCAAGAGAACCAAGTCAGGAGGTGGTGAGCAGGGAGTGCAGAGAGGGAAGGAAAGGAATTAGATAGAGCTGGAGAGACCACTCAGCGGTTTAAGAGCACTGGCTGTACTTCCAGAGGTCCTGAGTTCAATTCCCAGCACCCACGCCCACTATCATCTGTAACTCCAGCTCCAGGGGATTCAACATCCTTTCTGGCCTCTGTGGGCACCTGTACTCACACAGACACACACACACACACACACACACACACACACACACACACACACAAACAAACTCATAATTAAAAATAAAATAAATCAGCCAGGCGGTGGTGGTGGCACACGCCCTTAATCCCAGCACTCAGGAGGCAGAGCCAAGTGGGTTTCTGTGAGTTCGAGGCCAGCCTGGTCTACAGAGTGAGATACAGGACAGGCACCAAAACTACATAGAGAAACCCTGTCTTGAAAAACCAATAAATAAATAAATAAATAAATAAATAAATAAATAAATAAATAAAACAAATCACTTTTAAAAGAAGTTTTATATATAGGCAGGACACAAAACATACAATTTGAGGAAACTATGATCTAAAACAAATGCAAGGGAACTGAGCAAAAAAAAATAATAAAACTTTTTAAAAACTTAAATCAAGAAGGCTGGGGAAAGAAATCATCATGCAGACAAAATGCAAACAGAGGCAATAACAAATTAGGAAAGCTATTCCATTGATAGAGCCACACACTCTTCCAAGAGCCAAGACTTTGTCCTGTGACTGGGTTCTCCTGTTCTGACCCCCTTCCCCTCACAGGGCTCTGGCCTCACTCACTCCTGACTCTGAGCCTTTGCGCTGACCTTTTGACCCCAGGTATCCATGCAATTCATTTTCTCTTCTCCTGGCCATAATCTGCAAACTTTTTCTATAAATGGCCAGATAGTATTTTAGACTTCGTGGGCAAAGGAAGAAAATTAAGACTAAAATGTAGGCTTTTACATACACCAGGGGGAAAAAAACCCTAATTTCTCCAAAACATTTTTCTGATTAAATTCAAAATATAATAAGATCTGAGCTTTTGTGTTGTGTTGTTTTGTTTGGCCTACAGAGGTCTACTAAGAAAAAGAATGGAATTTTTTTTTAAGAGGATAACATCAAAGTGTTCCCTACCATTAAATTAATTACAAATGTTCCATAAAAATCATTTCAGCTAAGTAGCAGTGGGGCCAGGTCTGATGCTGCCTCTTCAGTGAGACCTTCCTTGGGCACCCTCAAAAACTGTGCTCCCTTGAGGGGATCAGTGGCTTATCCCAGCATAGGGAGGCTGAGGCTGGGGGATCTTAAGTTACAGGCCAGTCTGGGTCACAGGAGACCCTGTCTTTAAGTAAATAACCAGGCTTGGTGGCACGGGCCTGACATTGCTCAGAAGCCAGAGGCAGAAGGATTATGGTGAGTTCAGGGCCCAGACTGGTCTACATAGCAAGATTGCATCCCCACCCTCAAAGAAGACCCCAGTGCACGTGGTGGAGCACGCCTTTAATCCCAGCACTAGGGAGGCAGAGGCAGGTGAATCTCTGGGTTCAAGGTTAGCCTGGGCTACAGAGTGAGTTCCGGGTCAGCCAGGGCAACACAGAGAAACCCAGTCTTGGAAAAAAAAAATCCACCCTCCCCCATCCCCCAAAAAACGAAGAAAACTATATCCATGCCCCACTCTTCCCTTCCTATGTGGTCTGACATATGTAATTTATATGTGTATGTGTACTTGCACGTACGTGTAGCGCCCGCAGAGGCCACAAGAGGGCTCAGATCTTCTGGAGTCGGCAGTTACAGGAAGTTGTCAGCCGCCCAACTTGGGTTCTGGGAACCGAACTCAGGTCCTCTGGGAAAGCAGCAGCCACCTCCCCAGAACTGCTATAAACTCTTAAACTCCTGTGCGTATTAGCCGTCCTTCTGACCCGTAAGTTCCCCCGTCACCTAACTTCATGAAACAAACGGTTTTGTCTCTTCTGCCTTCACTGGTTTCCATAGTCCCAATACCCGCTGCCTTCCACACCCTGTCTCTCTGCTTTCTCTGGCCCCAGAGCTCCATTCCTCACCTCACTGGACCGTGTGTCCCCTTCTGACTCTGACATTTTGTCCACCATCACAGACGAGGTTTCTGGCCTAAGGTCCTTTATTTCCCGGTGTATCACAGTCCCCCTGGATATCTAGTACACCTCGGTCCTGATGGGGTTCCCCTACCCCTTCACTTAAATTAACGATTCTTCATACCCCCTGCTCTCCATGTCTTGTCTAACTGCCCCTCCTCCAGAAAGTCTGCCCTTGCCTCTCCCTAGCCTTTGGGGTCCCACAATCCCCTGTGATGATCCATCCTTCCCTGCTTAAGCACTTGGCCAGCTGGGGCACCCTGTTGCCATTACTTGTTAGGCAGATGACAACCCCCCCCAACCCTCCCCCCATCCTGCCCTTGCTCCCGTGCCTGTCTCTGGGCCCCTTTTGGTGCCTGCTAGAATCTTCCTGAGGTCCATCTCCTCTTTCCACGTTGGTCCCTCTAATCCCCACATGTCCCATCCTGCAGCAGAGGGAACAACTGGCGAGAATCACCAGGATCACAAATAAGGCGGGATTTGAACGCCGATCCCCAGCAGGGGCTCCTGGCCCGGGGAACACACAGTAGACACACAAACCGGCAGATTTTTGGACCAGCGGGCAGCAGGGCCCGTGTGAGTAGCCAGAGCTCCGCCTCCCGGCCAATGTCTCTGCAAAACCAGGCGTCAGGGGCTCACCCGGGAGCCGGCTCCCGCCCCCTGGCATGCCGCCAGCCGTCATCCCCATGAGGTCAGCCAGGGCCGGCGATTTCGGGGAAATACCAGCTGCTTATTAAAAACAGGCGGTGGTCAGGCCCCCGCTGCTTTCCCAGTAGAAACCCGGGTGTTTGTGCCAAGAGGAGCAAAAGCGGGCAGGGCAGGGCAGGGCAGGGCCGGGACCGCCAGGCGCGGGGAGAGCTTCAGGACCCGACCGGACGGCCGGGGAACACGAAGGTCCGGTCACCCGCAACCGGAGGCTCGACCGGGCCCCGAGGGGTGTGGCTCGCGCCGGTGGAACTCAGGCAGCCGACAGACCGAGAGGAAAAGCGGAGATGCCACCGGGCCCTCCGGCGGAGTTGCGCGGCCAGGGCCCGCCAGGCGCACGAGGCCCTGCAGGGGGAGCCCGAGGCCCGCGCTCGCCCCATCTGGAGCTGGTTAGGGCTGCGCTGCATGGCGGGCGGCGGCGTGAGCTCATCCCGGCCCGCCCCGCTGCGGTTTCCCAGCCGCTGCTAAGCGGACTCCACACAGAAGCGCCGCGCCGAGAGCCCGGGGAGCTCAGCGCTGCAGCCGCTGCTCCGGGCTGTGGGTGTTCGGCGGGAGAAACTGCAGTGTGTGTCGCTGGCAGGCGCCCAGTTAGACTGAGCCTTGAGAGCCAGCCACCAGCATGTGTCGCTGCTGTCCAGCGTGAGTTGTTGGGATGTGAGACTGTGTCTCACCAAGGGAGCAACTGCGTGTGGGATAAGTCGCACCCCTCCCTGGCAGCACTTTCTCCTCTGGTTCTATTTGGGAAAAGCAGCCAGGAGCATAGAAGAGATGGATTAACTCAGTTACCAGCCTTGTCCCTGCATGAGTGCCGAAGGTCCCACAATGCCTAGGACCCACCTCCATATTCAGGACACCTACATAATTTTCTTAGTCACTGCTTCATCTGACCTTCCTCTAACCCCCAAGAACTCTCCACTTCAGAAGATGACATTAGGGTCATGGCTAACAGTGACCCACTAGATCACACAGGGAAATGACGCATCTGCATGTGGATTCTCTCACACACAAGGGAAGCACTCCCGTTCTGAGTTGGAGATGCCAACGGGCAGAGTGCAAGGTGGTGATTAGGCTAGGAAAAGCCTCTGGGTGAGACGTCCCTAACCCCTACCACAAACAGGACAGCGGATCTGGAGGTCGCTGAGCCCTGGACCTTAAGGGGGTCCAGGCTATTTGCAGTGGGCTCCTGGGATTGCTGCTGAGGCTATGGTGTCAGGCTCCAGGAATCCCATGACCAGAAGTCATGACAGGCGGATGAGCACACCAAGAGTGTAGAGGCTGGTGCCTCTTAGCATTCGGGCTTCCTAGTAGCCCTGACCACCACCTTCCTCATTGGCCCCAGGTTCCCATGTACACTACTGCACAAGGTTGTGCTGTCTAGCTGCTCTGGTCCTTCAGGTCCCCACATGTGAGATACAGAGGCTACCCTGCTCTGACCCATGGGGTACACAGACTATAAAGGAGTGACCACCCACAGTGGGCATATGGGTCCTCAGCACCCAAGACACTGGTACAAGCTGGATGAGGGATTTTTTTAAAAAACTGGAATGGCTATGGTTTGCATAACCAGAGCTTCCAAATTACTTAGCAAAACATGTTTGCTTTTTAATTAACATGTGTTTTTTTTAAAAAAATGGTTTTAATTAAAGTGGATGGAGGAGAGAAGGGATGATGGAGAGAATATTCCATGCAGTTCCAAATCCCAACCCAGACTTCTTAAAAATAAAGTGGGAGGCTGAGCATGGTGGCCCAGGCTTATGATCCCAGCACTCAGGGTGCAGAGGCAGGAGGATCAGGCATTTCAGCCTCTGCTATATAGCAAGTTGGAGGCCAGCCTCTGCTACTTGAGATGCTGTTTCAAGAGAAATAAATAATCCAGGTGGTGGTGGTGCACACCTTTGATCCCAGCACTCAGGAGATAGAGGCAAGTGGATCTCTGTGAGTTTGGGGCCAGCCTGGTCTACTCAATGAGTTCCAGGACAGCCAAGGATAAACAGTGAGACCCTGTCTCCAAAAACTAACAATAATAAAACTAAAGTAAAAGATAAATAAATAGCGGGAGTGCCACCCCAAGCTGAAAGAAACTATGAAGAGAGAATCCTTGGAGAGCCCCAGAACAGCACTGAGCGACTCCATCCCCTCAAGCCTCTTACTAAGAAGTTACCCTTCTTACAGTTTAGCCATGCCCCTGGCAGCTGGGACCAGGAGAGGGAAGGGCTAGCCTGGGAACACAGTCCTGGGAAGGGGCCAGCAAGCAGAAAAGTGAATAGAAGCAAGACTGAAGACCTGACTGTGGGTGCCATGTTGAGGCAACCTAAAGTTTCCTAGAGAGTCAGGAGTGCCTTGTCAAATCATGAAAAAGTCGCCTCGCCCCCAGCCACTCCCAGTAACGGGGAGGCAGACATGCATCTGGGAACGGCTAATGTGGCCGCCCCGGGGACAGCGAGGCAGAAGACATGCAGGCTGAGGCTAGAGGTCCCAACATGGGCAAGAGGGATGTGTGAAGAACTGGTCAGAGAGAGGGACTCTGTGGAGACTGGAAACAGGAGGTACCAGGGCCTCTGGGTGGGCTCACAAGAGGCCAGCGAGTGGAGCTGTGAATTAGATCCGTCCAGTAGGGGTCAGCGTTGGCTCCTGTATAACTGAGGCATCCAGTTGGAGCTCAATGTATGTTGCTAGAAGACGAGGGTGCCCCCTTTCTGGCCTTTGGGGGTCTGTAGCAGCAAGAAGGCACAGCTCAGGGTCAGATGTCAGCATGGGGTTGGGACAACACCCAACCCCATAAGTACCGACCTAGAAAAATAAAGAGGGAGACTCTGGAAGCTAAGGCAGTCCCAAGGGTCTGGTCAGATGGTCCAGAACCGAAGCTTGTGGTATTTCCACCCAAGACCCTGTTTCTCATTAAGCGCCTTCTTGCCTCCCCCAACTCACACCCCCACATGAAACGTGCCTCCCTCTGCTTAATTCATCACACCCAGCCTGGTGGGAGGCCCAGCGGGGAGGCTTATTTTTTCCCCTGAGCTCAGACATTCCTTGCTTTATTATTCTGCACATTTCAAAGCATCTGTCGCCTCCCCAACCGCCTCCAACCCCAAGCTCAGAGTCTAAAAGGGGTCCCTCAAAAGTTCCCAGTGCTTGTCTGTCTGGTCAACTGAGGCCCACTGATGGGCTGGATGGAACTCTGGGAGAGACAGACAGGGTCCAAAGCCTGTACCTGCACTTACGCGCTGCGTGGGCCCAGTCGCCATCCCATCACGCTGCCTCCTCTTTTGTTCACCCCTCTCTGGTCCACCTTCCCCACAGAGAACCTAGGGGACACCTCCCTAAGTCAGAACCAGCCTTTGTCTCTGCTCCCCCCCCTCCTGGAGTGAGTGCTAGGACAATTATCAGGGTTCCTGCCCTGCCCTGGGCCTTACCAAACTATAATCCAACAGAACCGGTTGTACTGCACAGAGCCATATCTACTCTAGAGCAAGTTTTCAGCCTACCGAACAGCAGGTGTGGGCTCAGCCTCAAGGCCCACTGAGGGTGGAGGAGAAATGGTTCTGGAGACTCGGTTTCAGCGAACAGGAGTGGGTTGGGGGAGTGTTGGACAGATTTCTACCCTACCCTAGAGAGCTATCCATGCTCAGCTGCCTCAACAAAGGATGGGATCCCTGTTGCCAGAGGCATTCAAGCAAGAGCAGCTCGGGAAAGAGATTGGTTCAGATGTCTGGGACTTCTTCCTGCTCAGCCTTTAGGCTGAGGTCTGGGGCTGGCAGGCATTGATGAGTCAGATGAGAAGTGGAGGGGTACCTCTTTACTCCATGAGGGGCCACATGGAGTGCAGGCCAAGGCACAACGAAGACCTGGGATCTCAGCCGAGGAGTTTTCCTTATTAATTCACTGGCCCGCAACATGGAAAGGCTGGAAACACAACGGAACGGGCTACCATCGGGGCGACAGGGGAGGTGGGCTTAGTCTGGACCTCTCTACAAAAGAACTTGAGGTGGAGGCGGCTGGTGGGGGAGGCTGGTTGGGGAGGGGGTGCTCTACCTGGGGAGGGATCCAGGCAGAAGCTCAAGCTGGAGTGCTGAGGAATGAGTCTGTTGGTTACTCCCAAAGGCGGGACACTTGGGGGCCATCTTGCCCCAATGGACCCTGAAGCCAGGCATATCTACCTAGGTATGGACTTGGTGAAAACATCCTGAGATACTCAGGATGGTAGGAGTCACTCTATGACATAGACCTGGTGTGTTCTGAGAGTCCACAGAAAATGTGGAAGCCCGGGACCTGCCCACATTTCCACTCCCTAGAACCTAGAAGGCCTGGAGACCCCTTTCGAGGTGGAGACTTGGGGGAGGGTGAATTACACAGAGCCGGAGGTCCTAAGCCAGAGCAGCCAGCAGTGAGCCCTTAGACAGGCTCCTCTCCCCCTGCACTCCCTCCCACCAGGATTAGGGATATGTTAGCCTGGAGCTGTGGCAACTATCCATATCACGCTCACGGGAACTCCTAGCTCAGGGCTTCCTCAGGCCAGGCGGAGTGAAGTCCAGATACCTGCTCATTTCCCCAGGCTTAGCACCATCCTTTTTATGTGCCTTCCCAGCAGCCCACTAGGGACGAGAAGTGAGTGTCATCAGCTTCCTCACCTCAGCTACAGGCCCCAGAGGCGAAAACAGACATGGGTATCCGGGAGTTTGGCGACACCGAGAATGTCAGGACCCAAATCCACCTGCAAAGGGAGCTCAGGCGAGGCATCCTCTCCTGTGTGCCCTGACCTCACCTGTACCTTCCGGGATTCATTTACACTGCCCCTGTCAAGACCCCACCCACACTTCCCATTGATGGGGCTAGGCCATTCGCAATCCCAGGTGAAAATGTCATCACGAGAGCAACAGCGCCTACATGACAGAAGTATGGACGGATGGACAGATTGATTGGTGGCTTGATGGGTTGATTCAAAAGCATCTAGAGCCTTGGACAGATCCACCCTGTTCCAGGGCTTCTACCCAAATGTCCTCAAAACTTAAAAACTGACTTGTAAAGTTGTGCTTTGCCAAGTGAAGACACAGAACACAGCAGTTGCCAGCAACTGTCACCATTGTTTGGTAAACAAAAGAATATTTTCAAGAGGTTGAGGGGGTAGGGAGGGAACCAGGCTTGGTGGTGCATGCCTGCGATCCCAGTACTTGGGAGGTAGAGGCAGGAGGATCAGGAGGTCAAGGCCACCCTTAGCTACATAATGAGTTCCAGACCAGCCACGGTTATGGAGTGAGACCTTGTCTCAAAAAAGAAGGAGGAGGAGGAGGAGGAGGAGGAGGAGGAGGAGGAGGAGGAGGAGGAGGAAGAGATGAGATCTCATACAGTTCAGCCTTAAAGCTGCATAAATTGCAGTTCATAGAAAATATACAGCATAAAACTTTTTTTTCTCATGAGAACTTTCTTGGGTATTGTGATAAGTTGGGACCACAAATTTGAAAAAATCTAAGTGCTTTCAACCCCCACCAAGGCAAAAACCCCTTCTGCAGCCTTTTTGACTGGAAATGCATCCTCTCTGTTTGCATACCCCTCAGGACTGGATAATCACTACCCATCTGCAGTGGCTTAGGAGCTGAGGAGATCAATCTGGAGCAGCTCAGAATGCTTCTCAGCCTCTTTTGGGGTGGAGGGGAGAAGACCAGGGTTGGAGCAAGGCGGCAGAAGGGTGAAGGAATGGGAAACCTGGGGTACTGGAGTAGGGGGGAGAGGGGACTCTGTACCTGGACCAAAATAAAGAAGAAGGAAGCCGGGCATGATGGTGAACACCTTTAATCCCAGTACTTGGGAGGCAGAGGCAGATGACTCTCTTGAGTTCAAGACTAGCCTGGGCTACAAAGTAAGTTCCAGGACAGCCAGGGCTACACAGAAACTCTGTCTTTTTTTTTTTTTTTTTAAAGATTTATTTATTATGTATACAGTGTTCTGTCTACATGCAGAGGGAACCAGATCTCATTACAGATGGTTGTGAGCCACCAAGTGGTTGCTGGAAATTGAACTCAGGACCTCTGGAAGAACAGCCAGTGCTCTTAACCTTTGAACCATCTCCAGCCCCAAGAAACCCTGTCTTAAGGAAAGAAAGGAAGTAAAGAAGAAAGGAAGGAAAAAAGAGGAGGAAGTTGGCCAAGACCTGAGTCCTCTCCCCACCCTACCCTCATCCTACACCATCTTTCCCATCTCTGGAGCCCCAGAGGCTGCCCATTGGTCCCTCCCATTCCCACCACCCCTTCTGAAAGGCTCAGACACCCTGAGGCTCTGTGGATATGATGGCTGTGTATATAGGGATACAAGAGGCACCTAGACCTATACACCATAAAAGGGACTAGAGCGTGTAAAAATGGTAGAACCCTTGGCATCCCAGCCCCCTGGAGAGGAGGGAGCTGGAAAAGGTAGTCTAGGCCCTTCTCAGTCCAGGAGGCCCTGGCGGCTGAGAGTGGAGGGGCCTGCTGGGGGGGGGGGGGCAGGCTGGCCTGTAGGCACTCACACACTCCACATTCCAGCCGTGCTCCGTCAGCATCTGGGCAAACCCAAATTTGTGTGGCTTTGGGAGGGTGGGGAACAAATAACCCCAAACTCGAGTGAGGGCGGGGCAGGAGCTGTTTGAAGGGAGTTGGAGGGAACCCCAGGAGCCACTTCTGTGCAAGGTCATGAGTTCAAGACCTGGGTTTTCAGCTTGTTCTCTGAGGTGGGTCAGCTCTCCAAGGTGGGGCTGACTCTGTCCCCCAAGCAGGCATATTTACGCCCCTCTCTGCAAACCCTCACCACCGCCCCCCCAGGCCTTGGGACCTTGCACAGCGTAGCAGCCTGGCTCTCCAGGCACCCCTTATGCAGCAGAAGGGGCTCTCAGGCTGCTGCCAATTCCCGTTGGCTCCGCCCCTCCCCACTCAATTTCATACATTCCTTTATTTGGACCCTTTCACTCCACACCCTGACTTTTCTCCAGGCCTTCATCAGCTTTCTGTCGCCCCCTCCCCCCCGGGGCTGACTGCTTTGAGCCCCACAGGCCAGTTTCTCACGCCGGCAGCCCAAGCTCCTTCCTTCCATAGCCCCTGAAAATGTTCACAAAATGCTTAGCTTCTTCAAGACCCTGACTTCACTCTTCTTCCGCCTGAATTCTGGCCTTCCTGTACCTCTGCTTCATGTGTCTATGTGACCTAATCCATGTCCCTCTGGTGTCCCTAAAGTCCCTGGGAATGGTGTCTGAAAGAGAGAACACAGGATGTGGAAGATTGCCAAAGCCATGGGTGGCCCTGTAGGACATCAGAGCAGGGAGACATCAGAGGCCCAGCTTCTCTAATGATCTGTCCTTTGGATTCAAGTTCCAGCTCCTAAACATGTGAGTTCCAATGGCCCACTGGACTCTTGGCTTTTTGCTGTCACTGGACCTTCTGAGTGAAGTTCCACAGCTTCATGGGGACCATCTGGCCCTGTCTGGAGTCCCGATGCTGAACCCTGCCCTCGGCCAACCCTCTGGTTCAGCCTGAATCAGAACTGGAGAGGCAGCTCTTATGCCACCTAAGGACTCAGAGTCCCAGCTCAGGCCAGATGAGGGGCATAAGGCAGGGAAAGCCCAGAGCAGACCCCTGCCTTGTGGTGTACGTGACCTGACACTTGAGGCCTGGAGGGAGCCAGGCTGATGGGAGGTCAACCCTTCTCCCCTTTATATCCCTTCCTACCAGCAACAAGGCCACACTGGACCACCCTGCTCGAGGGGGGAGCTGGGACCAGTGTTTATGCAACTGTGGGGAGGCCGCAGCCTGGTTGGCAATGCAGCCTGCCCAGCACCAGGGCTGACTCAGCAGAGCCCCCCAGCACGTCCACCCACAAACACAGGCAAGCACAGTCACACACAAGCAAGCACACATGTACATATGCACAGATAAACGAGCACACATGTTCTCAGACATTCACACATACAAATGTATAAGAATACACTCACTGACATGCACACTTGTGAACATAGAAGCACACGTACATGCACACACACACACACACACACACACACACACACACACACACACTAACATACCAAAATGCACACACTGCCTCCACAACTGGCTGCACTGGATGATGCTGAGCAAGGTGAATGGTGACCTCAGCAGCTGGGTGTCACCTCCCCTGGGCTGGGGTCCTACACTGAATACAAAGGAGAAAGAGAACAGAGCACAGGCATTCAACTCTCTGTTTCCTGACTGTGACACATGTGACTAGCCACCTCATGACCATGACACCACACCGTCCCCACCATGGTGGACTGTCCCCTCAAACTGTGAGCCGAAACAACCTCTCCCTTCTTTAAGTTACATTTGTCAAGCATTCTGTCACAGCATTAAGAAGAGCAGTAACGAATGCACTCCCCAAACCAGACTCGACTTCCCCAGGACCTCCCTCCTACAGCCCTAGGGTGCCCTGCTTGACCTATCTACACCAGAAGTCCAGTGGGGTGGGGCTGCTGTGTCATGGAAAAACATGTGGGATGCTCCCTCCTCCCTCCCACCACCAAGCCAAGGTGAGCACTCATGGAGACGGGGGGGGGGGGGGGGGGGGGGGCAGGTGTGGGGGGAGATCTAGGAAATATAGAGGTACCAGATGAGGGACAGGCATTCTTGGAGTAGGACACATGTAGCTCCCTGACTGACATGGAACCTGGCAACAGGGCCACTTCTTGCCTCCAGTTGATTAAAAGCAGTGCATTTCCTGCTCGGGACTCCTCCTCAAGGTGGACCCCACCAACAGGAAAATGCTAAGACTACCCAACCAGTCCTGTGCAGGATCATCCATCCATGTGCCAGAATTCTCTTCCTTGTAAGACCAGCTAAGTCAGATATGATGGCACACACCTGTAATCCCCGTACTGAGGAGGCAGAGACAGGAGGATTACCACAAGTTTGAGGACAGCCAGGACTACCTAATAAGTCTTGATTTAAAAAAGAAAAAGGGGTTGGGGATTTAGCTCAGTGGTAGAGCACTTGCCTAGCAAGCGCAAGGCCCTGAGTACGGTCCTCAGCTCTGAAAAAAAAAAAAAAGAAAGAAAGAAAAGAAAGAAAGAATGGGCTGGAGAGATGACTCAGTGGTTTAGAGCACTGGCTGCTCTTCCAGAAGATCCAGGTTCAATTCCCAGCACCCTCACAACAGCTCACAACTGTCTGTAACTCCAGTTTTAAAGAAAGAAAGAAAAGACTGTGTGATTCTGTTGAACGGTGCTTGCCTAGCAAATGTGTGGCCCTGGGTTTGATCCTCAGTACTGAGCTATTCCTTTGTATGTTTACACTGCATTTCGTTGTCATCAGTCCACATCTGAGTTGTTTCCAGCTTGGGCTACTTGTGAGCAATGCTGCCCAAAAAGTGGATTAAATTATATATTTGAGATCCTGTCCTTAATTTGAGAGAATATATACTCAGAATTGGAACTGTGTCATATGATAACCCTGGGGTGTGTGTGTGTGTGTGTGTGTGTGTGTGTGTGTGTGTGTGTGACCTTCAGCCACACTGAAGAACGCTGTTTTGTTTGCCACAATGGCTGCATCATTCACCCTCCCACTAATACACAAGGTTCTCATTTCTCGGCACCCGCACTAACACACTGCTTTCTGTAGCAGAGGATGCCTGGTGCAGTCTATTATTCATTTGTTTGCTCTGTTTGATCTGCTTTTGAGTTGTTTTTGTTTTGTTCTTGTTTTTAAGATGATTCCACTATGTAACCCAGGCTGGCCTCAAACTCCACAGCAATCCTCCTGCCTCAACCTTCCAAATGCTGGAATTACAGCTTTGAGTTGCCTTACTCTAACGATGAGTGGTATCCTAACACAAACAAACAAATAAATAAATGTGAATACTGGGGTTGGAGGGAGGTGAAGGGTGCTTACCGCTCCTGCATAAGAAGAGTTTCAGCTCCCAGCACCTACTTGATAGCTCACAACCACCCGTAACTCCAGCTGCAGGGGATCTGATGCCCTCCCTCTTTTGGTCTCCATAGCTACCAGGCATACACACAGTGCACATATATACATACAGACGAAACACTCACACACCTGAGATAACAATAAATAAATCTTTTTTCATGTGTGTGCTATTCCATTGTCTAACAGACGCCAATCATGGGTGAGTTAGGGTGAAAAGTTCCGTCCTCTGCGCCCTTTTGCTGGTCGACTGGCCGTTTGAATAGCTTTAATTTTTTTAATCACATTGGTTTGTGCCAGAGGGTGGTACATACACACCACAGCACATGTGTGGAGGTCAGAGGACAACTTTCAGGAGTCATTTCTCTCCTTCCACCATGTGGGTCCCAGGGCTCAAATTCAGGTCATCAGGACATCTTTAGCTACTGAGCCATCTCACCAGCCCCGATGAGTATCTTTTTTAAATTTTATTTTAATCTTTATTTTAGTACTAGAGATTGAACCTTGGGCCTTATGGAAGCACTCTACCACTGAGCTCTATGCCCAGCCCTATGTCCATCTTTTCTTTTTTCTCCAAGAGAGAGTCTTACTATGTGGGCCTGGCTGGCCTCAAACTCGCAGAGATCCATCTATCTCTTTCTCCCGGGTGCTGGGATAAAGCCATGTACCACCATGCCTGCTTGTGTCCATCCTCTTTAGAGTTGTTTGCTCAGGTCCTTTGCCCAGTTTTTAATCAGATTGTTTCCAAAGGGGTGATTTATATGAGTTCTTTCCACACTCTGAGTATTAGCTCCTGGCCTTCAAATCTTTGTCACACTCTTGTCCTCTCATATAATGTCTGACTTCATTATTTACAAGCCACCCAGCTCCCAGCTCTGTCCCTCCTGCCCCTTGCCACCCACTTCAGTCACTATGGCGCCAAGTTTGTTCACGCACACACGTGCACACACACTTCCAGCTCCTTCCCTGCTCTCAGTATACCCTCAGCCTCCTTGTTATTTGATCTCCAGCAGGTCTGACATCTGTCTGCTTTGCGTGGGCTCCACACACAGAGCCTTGTACTGCTCTCTCTAGCACTTTGTCTCTAGTGCCTGGAACAGAGCCTGACACACAGCAAGTGCTCAGTGAAAAGTTAACTAGTTTAACACACTGAAGGGTTAAAATCAGAAGCAGCAACAGACTTCTGTGACACACCGACACCCTCTCACATACACAAACACCCTTATACACATTTCTACATGCCCTCACAATCCTTACACACTCAGACTCCACTGCTGCCACACCAATACCCCCAGGCGGCCTGGCTCACACGGCCTTAGAGCTTGCTCTAGAACACACAATCTGGACTTTGTATGCAGACACACAACAGGCCATGGAAATGAGCCCTGATGAGGCTGTGCTGAGCTCCTGAATACCTCTGGTCCTGTGGGCTTTCCTACCCTGTATAGTCCAATCTCCTTCTGACCCCTCCATTCCCAGCCTCTATTTCCAGCCTCCACTCCCAGCCTCCAGGCCTTCCTCTCCATTGGGCATTGTTTTCCCTCCTGACCAAACCTATGAGGGACACCTCCTCTTGTTGTGCCCATGGAGCCCCACAGCCATGACTTCCACTGAGAAACTGGGGCCAAGGGTCCCACTGGCGATCACGTGTCACCCCAGCAAGGCCCTTGCCTTCTTCCTAGGGCAGAACACCTCGGTTTCTCCATCAGAGTCAAGTCTGTGGCTGATGGTCCTTCAAATCTGCCAGCCTGGGGACAAAGTCAGCTCTTGCCCTGCCCTGCATTCCTGCTGTCACTCAGCCAGGCCACTTCCTGCACTGGGCCTGAGCTCAGGCTTCAGTGACCCGATGGCTCAGGGCCGATGGCCTGTAGTTAGTTCATTGTTCAGACAGTGTGCTCATGGTCCTGGTGGGATGCTTGTGTTGAGTGGGCCAGCGCAACTGCAGCCTCCAAAGGGAGGCGTGAGGGTCGAGCGAAGGGAGGACAGCGAGGCTTCCTCTAGCTTAGGACGAGCGGAAGTGGGCTAGAGAGCAATGGAGAGGAAGGAAAGAAAGAAGGGGAAGGATGGAGGGAGAGAGAGGAAGGAAGGAAATCATTTATTCATAAGGCCATGGATGGGGACAGAAAGGCCATCACAGGTGGGCAAGCACATCCCAACAGGAGCCAGAAAAGGTACATGGTCTGGCTCACTCCCTTCCTTCCAGAAGCTCCGGACCTGGTGTCGGCATCACGGTTGGGAGACGCGATGTCCCCAGCTCGGCCTGCCCTGGGCTTCCTGAAAGGCAGCCACAGGTTATGGGAGAAGACAGTAGAACACCCACCGAGAGCTGGAGTTGGCAGGGACGGGGTGGGGACAGGGGCAGTGAGTGTTAAAGAATGACGTCTCACCTGTGAGAGGCTCAGCTGGCCATGATGTGCTTCACGAATGCTGGAAGGAAAGGGGAAAGGAGTGGCCGGGACTCCCGGGGGGCAGCCAGGGGTGGAGCTGGGTACATGACCCCTCCCCAGAAGACCCTGCTTTGCTGAGTCTCCATGACGGCTCCCCAGAAGTTTCCTACCCCAGCTGAACTGCGTCCCTATACCTCTTCCCCAGGAGACTGCCACCTGCTGAATTGGGTCATCCCCCTGCCTTCTCCCCAGGAAACCTCCATCCTGCTGAGCTCACCTTCATAGTTGATGCAGCCGTTGGAGTCTTCTTGACCCGCCATCAATTTCTCCACCTCGTCTTCAGTCAGTCTCTCACCTGGCAGGGATGGAGGTGAGTCACACCACCCAGAGGGTGACTGACGGGGGAGCCCACTGAAGCCCTCTGGATGGTAGGTTTGCCACCAGCATCGCTCCCAAGGTCATGGACAGCCATCACCCCTGTTTCCAAGCCCAGAACAACCAATCATAGGTCAAGAAGTGAGTGACCTTGCCCTTGAGATGGAGACTTGGGCCCTCTGAGCCTAGGCATCTTCACATACATATTGTCCTCTGTCCCTGCCAGGTTGGCAGGGGTCCCCCGCCTCTGACAGCAGTCCCTTGGGGGTAACCCTTTGAGACTGGTAGAAGGGTCCATGGAAGGGACAGAGACTTCTCCTTGCTCCATAGACAGTCTGAAGTTTTTCTTTTCTTTTCCTGTGTGTGTGTGTGCGCGCGCACATTGGTGTTTTGCTTGCATGTATGTCTGTGTGAAGGTGTGAGATTCCCCTGGAGTTACAGACAGTTGTGAGCTGCCATGTGGGTGCTGGCAATCAAAACCAGGTCCTCTAGAAGAGCAGCCGGTGCTCTTAACCACTAAGCCATCTCTCCAGCCCCAAATTTTCTTCTTCTTTCTTTAAAATTTTCTTTCTTTCTCTTATTTATTTGAGATAGGATCTCAGGTATCACAAGCTAGCCTCAAACTGGCTATAACTAGGAGTGATCTTGACCGTCTGCTTCCCCTGCCTCCATCTCCCAAGTGCTGGGAGTACATGCATGTACCAGTGCTGAGGATCCAACCCAGGATCCTAGGCAGCCACATTCCTAGCTGAAGTCTGGCACTTTCCGACTGTCCTGTCCTGTGCTGTTCACTGGCAAAGTACCAACTGTGGTGACTCCCACACTCTACATACACACACACACACACATGCACGCACGCACGCACGCACGCATGCATGCATGTGCAAACCCTAAGACCAGCATAAGGTTGAACACAGCAGTTGTTCAATAAATGCTTTCTGCATGAAGAAGTCACTTTGAGGAGTTAGGTGACCAGGTACCTGATGGTGGTGAAGACAGTGGGCGGTACCTAGGCCCCACAGATGTCACAGGTGTGTCACCTCCTTGGCCACAAAGAACAATGAACATCAGGACTACTAATCCCGGACTACCTTCCCGCCGTGTCTCCAGAGCTGTGCCCACCCTCGCTGTTTCTTCTAGTTTTCCTTCAGCCACACCTAGACGATATTTCTACCTCTTGCCGTTGAAGCACCTTGACCATCATTCTGTTTCAATGTCACGGATGACACACAGGCCCAGGGGCAGGTGACGCAAGGGTTTTCCCCAGGATTCCCCAGAGAAGGAGACGGTAGAGGAGGAGGCTGCCCTCACCCAGCGTAGCCAGCACATGGCGGAGCTCTGCGCCCATCACCGTGCCGTTGCCCTCCTTATCAAAGACCCGCAGGCCCTCCACGAAGTCCTCGTACGTGCCAGTGTCCTTGTTCTTGGAGATGTGCTGGAGCATGGGCAGGAACGTTTCGAAGTCCATCATCTTGGAATTGAGGTCTGCAGACAGTCTCAGGTGAGAGGATGGACAGGTACAGCCTTCCCCTGAGCCTAACACTGAGGGGCCATCCCTCTCCCGTGGTTCCTGCGCACTCTGACGCATGTGCTGTGCACAAAATGTGTCACCACCACAAGACACTTGGCAATCTACTGACAAACATGGTTTACATAGACCTTTGCCATCCCAAGTGGGTTCAAGGTGGGATCTGTTCTCTACTCCTTTCTCTCTCTCTCTCTCTCTCTCTCTCTCTCTCTCTCTCTCTCTCTCTCCCTCTCCCTCTCCCTCTCCCTCCAGGATCTTACTACATATCTCAGGCTACTCTGAAACTTACCATGTAGACCAGGCTAGCTTCAAATTTATGGCCATTCCCTTGCCTTTACCTCCCCAGTGCTGGGATTAGAGGTATGCACTACAACATCTTTATTTTTTAGGCTTTGAACATGTACCACCCTGCACTGTTTATGTAGTACCAGAGATCAGACCCAGGGCTTCAAGTAAGCTAGGCAAGTATTCTACCAACGGAACAACATCCCCAGCACCCCTCCCCCTTTTTGAGATATGGTCTCACTCTGTACCCCAGGCTATCCTGGAACTATGTAGCCTAGACTGGTTTCCAAGTCATGATGATTCACCTACCTCAAACTCTTGATTGTTGGGTTTGTTGGCCTATATTGCCACACCCAGGTTTCATTTCTTATAGACCTTACCCTGCCCCCCGCCCCTGTGGACACAGTTGAGCCCATCAGAGGCCTTCCCTGGACCTATGATGAGGGCCTGGGTGTCACTCTTTGAGTCAAGCAGCCAAGGTGAGGGAAGTTGACAAAGACCCACAAAGGGATGCTGAGGAGGCTAGAATCGGATAAAAACAAGCACCCATGTCCCCTGACAGACCCTTGCACCAGTTTGGATTCTGGTTAGTACAAGGGTCCATCCCCATGGCCAGGAAAGGTCCAGAATGCCCATCATGCTTGTCTCTTATCACCATGACCTGGTAGCCAGCCTTATATCCTCATCCCAGTAGCAGGAGAAAATCAGGAAGCCGGTCAGTGAGGTTCCCATGACACCAGATAGCCACCCACCCTGGCAGTCTCCCCTGGGCCTGGCACTAACAGGCAGGGTGTACTACCTTCCTGTTTGGGCTTCCCCAGGACACGGAGCACCTCTGCCTGGGTAGGATTCTGACCCAGAGCCCGCAGGACATCCCCACACTGCCCATACGTGATCTTCATCTCTCCCTTGGGTGTGCGGTCGAACAGTAGAAAGGCTTCCTTGAACTCTGTGGGAAAGGGCAGTGAGCTCTGGGTTCTCTCTGGGGGGCCCCCCCGCCACCCTCCCCACCCCACTGGTTTGAATTGGGAACCCCTCGTCCACCCCTACCACTCCCTGGGCTCAGGACTCTGCTCACCTTCAATCTGTTCAGGCGTGAATTCGATCTGCAAAGAAGTCCAAAGATTGGGTACTTTTGGGTCATCATGGGCCACCTAGGTCTCAGGCACTTGGCTGTGCCAGCCTGTCGTCATAGCAACAGCACAGCCTCTACCTCCCGGGAACTCATGCCGTCTACCTAGACACCCTCCTGCAGCTGCAGCAACTACACACACATCTGTCCAACCTATGTGTAATCAGATTTTAATATCAGTCAGGCCACGGAGGCTATGCTCAATGTCACAGTCCTGACCAAGCTGACTTTGAGGGGAGGAGCAAGCATACGGCTTCGGGCCAGAGGCTGTGTCAGCAGGGAAGCATGTGTGTGGGTAATCAAGTGCAAATGCTTGTGCACATATGTGTGTCTATCTCTCACAGATCCCCTTGGGGCCCTCAAGGCTGGACACTCATCCTCAAAGCCCTGCCTGTATCTACCCTTTACATTCTGCCTGTGGCCCCAAGGCAGCTCCCCCACTCCAGCACATATAGGGCTATGTAGCTTTCTGGTGACATAATGGGGCCACCCTGAGGTCAGGAGGCCTCCCGGGACCCAGTAGCCCCCTCCTCATCGGTTTCCAGTCTATTTTTATCACTGCAGTCACTCTCCCCAAAGTCAAGGTCACACCAGCGAATGGAGCTCAGGGAAGAGGGTATGACTGGCTCCTGAGAGTCCCCCACAACCTCCACAGTGCACAGCACTGTGCAGAAGGACACCCCATCCCTGTCACCTGCTGTGGGTGACCCTCTGATCTGAGGCTCAACCTAGTACTGAGAAAAAACACATCCCAGCTCTGGGAGCTCTCTGTGGGAAAACCTGGGGAGACAGGGCTCGCTGGCCTCTGGAAAAGGCTCTGTCTGTCCTTCTCTGCCAACTGGAGAGAGAGAAAGACAGAGAAGGGGGCCTTTTCATCCCTCTCTTTTGAGGCATAAATGTGTGCCAACCTCATGCCTGGATAATGCCACCATGGGTCTCAAGGTAGCTGCTGGAGCCTTACAAGGCATCCTCAGGACACATTAAGGGGCCTGAGGGTGACAGAGGAACCCACTCTAGGATACAGCAGTCTTACAAGTGGGGCCTCATGGTCCCATTTCACAGCTGAGGAAAGAAAGGATCAGGGCAGCTGAGGCGGAACTGAGCTGGAATACGAACCCAATGACCACAGGCAGGTGCCCCGGGAAGGGTACATGGCCAGATGGAGGCTCTGTAGCAGTGGCTCAGGGCTCGGTGGATGTGTGTGGGTGGAAAGGACTCTACAGGCCCCTCAAGAGGCGGCCAGAGCAGCAGTGGCCGCTGGCCAGCTGAGAGCAGGACGCAGGCTGCGTGCTGCTATGCGGATGCCACAGGTGGCGGGCATGGCTCGCTCTCCCAGTTTAGACTCTGGGCAAGACAACTGGGCCAGGAAAGGTCCGGTGCTGCTGAGCCGTGCTCCACAACCAGCTTCCCACACGACTTTCAGAGCCTCCCTTTCCAGCCTGTTCCTCCATTTTCCCAGTTAAAAGTGAAGCCCGGGAGGCTTCTGCCAGCTGTGGGCTTGGTGATCTTGGCAGGAGTGTCACCCAGCCTGGGCAAGGCCCTGATCTCCCCTACACACTACTCCACCTAAGGATGCTTGGTATGGACTTGAGACCCCTGCAGCCAGAGAAGGAAGAGCCCTGTTTGGTGGGGACAGCTGGCTCCAGGATTTCCTAAAGATGTAATCCAGAGAGAAGAACCGGGGGAGTTGGTTTTCATAATCACCAAAAACCATGCCCCGGTCCAGACTCAACTCTTAAAGTTCAGGGCCTCTCAGCAGCCTCAGGGGAGTCTGACCAGCTGTCTGACCACCATCCCTCCCCCTTCGGTCCTGCAGATGTCTGAAACAAGCAGGTCCCGTTTAACCTCTGCGCAGAAACTGCCAGCATCTAGGGCCTTATCCGCCGTGGCAGGTCCCACTCTGAGAGTCACTTATCGGCTCCGTCCCTCCTGCTACAACGAAGCTCCCTCACTCACCTTAATCTTGGAAGCGTCAAACTCTGCTTCCTTGGGGCGCTCGGGCTCAGGTGCAGCCGCAGGGGCAGGCGCAGGGGCTGGAGCTGCTTTGGGGGCAGCGGCCTTGGCGTCATCCTTCTTGGGCTCTGGCTTTTTGGGGGCCATCGGAGCTGTAACCACAGAGAGGTGGGAAGGAGGAAGGATGGATAGAGTAGGGTAGGTGAGTCTTCTGCCACCCTGAGCTTTATCTTACCCATATACCTCATGACCCCAGCCCCACCCCTACCATGCACAATAGGGACAGGGCCATAAAAGGGCATTGGCTCTGCTCAAGGGGCTATTTTGGGTCCTGGAGAGGGCATTGTTCAGGCCCAGGAATGGGGAGGGGGAGGGGAGGGTGCTCCATTCCCCCAGTCACCTGTTGGGGAGAGGGAGGGAGAGGGAGACAGAGGCCATTGCTCAGCCTGTGCTCTGAGCACACAGGCACACAGACACAGACAGACAGACAGACAGACAGACAGACACACACACACACACACACACACACACACACACACACACGGAGCTACTCTTCTGCAGACCAATAAGTTTTGGACAGGTAAAGGTTAGAAAAGTGTAAGTTGCATGCTTTGCACCATGGGGCTACAATGTCCTGAGGGACACTCTTGAGTTAAACTACACCTGAGCATCCCAGGTCCTGTGTTCAAGAGCAAGGCGGGGTAGATGTGGATCTCTGTCCAGGCCCCGTTCCAGGTAGGGGATCCCAGGCTGTGTGGGTGGTGGGAGGTCTCTGGACATTTGTATATATTGTCTGGGTGCCTCCGTGCCAGGGTCTGTGAGTGCCAGGCTGGGTCTGGGAGAAGGGTCTGTGTCTTGTCTTTGTGGGCCTGTTTCCAAGTGTTCACATTCATGTATGTCTGTGTGGGTCTGAGTGAGTGTCTGTGATGGGAGCCCTGTGTGTTTATGTCTAGGTGTTTAGATGTACTGGTGTATGAGTGTCTAGCTACAGCAGACAGCTGCAGCCCAGTCACAGGGTCCGTGACGCTCCCTCGAGGACTGTCCTCCATGCTAGTTCAACGGCTCCTTTTACAGCTCCTGCCAACCCCTGAGACTAGTGTCTCAAGTTTCACACCCTTTGCTTCTCTCTGCCCTCCCTATGATGCCCAGTGTCCATCTTCCCCCACATACTCCAGGGTCTGGCCTCTTGCTCATCCCTAGCTCCCCCTGTACCCTCTGTCTCTCCCTGCTTGCCCCTCCATTTGCCCCCTCTGAAGCTTTCTGCTGCCACTCCTCCCATTACTCCATGCTTCCTGCTACTCCAGGGGATCCTGCATCTCTGAGGGACCCCAAGGTGCTGGGCACGGTTTGCCCGTGGGCGCCAATCGAAGACTCTTACCCCTCAATGCCTACTCCAAAGGTTCACTCCCCCCCAGGGCACAAGCAACAGTGTCCAGCCCCTGGAACCACTCCCTTGGTCCCCTGCCCTTGGCAGATGGCTGTGACATAGCACAGCCTGGCTGGGCCACCACTTGGAGAAATGGAGAGACTGAGGTGGCATGAAGCCCTTCCAGCACAAACTCAGAGAATGAGGACATCTTGCAAACACATTGGGTTCTGTTCCCGCCTAGTGTCTGCGCATGTGGGGGGAGAAGGGGTGTTCCTAGTTATTTTTAAGTGCCTGAAGCCTTTGATAGAAACTTCAGAGGCAGCACCTCCCACCCTAAGCCCCAAGGGACTTCTCAGGCATGAAGAAGGGTATAACTCAAGCTGAGACAAGGTATAGAGGCTTCAACCTGGGGCACCCTACCATCTTCCTGCTGGATCTGGGGTCCTCCCATGTTGTCACTCAGCCTCCAAGGAAGGGATAGCAGTCCAGGGCTGAGTCGCCATGCCTGGCTGAAACACATTCCTCCCTTCATCTGGAGGGCAGAACACCCCACATCTGGAAATCTGACAACATCCGGGGCTGGAGGGGGGGGACAAGTTTTTCACTTTTCTTCCAGATGCTTGGCAAGAGTATTGAGAAAGAGAGAAGTGGGGGAGGGTCCACGGAGACATCAGAAATGCCACAAAGGAGAAGACAACCCGAGGGAGACAGAGAGAGAAACCTCTGTACAGCCCGACTGCCCAGACCTGCTGACCCTTAGCACTGCTACCCCCTCCCCCAGCATAACTGACTCTGTTGGTGGTGTCATCCACACACAAGCACAGCCAAGACGCTACCCAGATCCCTCTCACTTACCAGGGCAAAACTGAGGCCCAGGGCTGAAGATGTACACACAGGGTGACCCAGACTTCCTGTCCCATTTCATCTACCCTAACACTGTTATCCTTCAGAACGCAGCTCAAACAGAGTTAAGTGCATAGCAGGCCCACCCAGGCCTCAGTTTCCAGGCTGTGATCTGTATTAAGGGGCTCATGTCGTCAGAGCCTCATGGAACTATCTTCCTCTCGCTGGGCTGGTGAGAGGGAGAGGTGTCTTGATCCCATGGCCTCATACATAGGGCAGCTCATGGAGAGAAAGTACATAGAACTCCTTCCTTCCCCCCCAGGGCTCAGATGGGGCTAGCCTCTGCTCAAACTCTGACTCTGAGCTTGGCCTGCCAGTTCCTGGAGTAGCAGTACCCAGGCTTGTCCACAGGAGAACTTTCCACACTATGACAGGTATCCAGCCCTCAGCAGGGACTCTTCGACACACACACCCCGCCAAGGCCAGCTTCTCTATAGCCAATGGAATTGGCTGGCTAAAGCCAGTAGTGAAACCATGGTGGGCAGGTGGGCAGGTAAGGGAAGAGGGCAGGGAGGACAGGCTATACCAAAACTCAGATCCCCGGTCCAAGCTGTTGCTTTATGCCCTCCAAGAAGGACAGCTGAGCAGACAGGATTCTGGAGGACTTGAGGGGCCTGGAGAACTAAAGGGTGGTGGTCTGAATCCCCTCCCCCACAAGCTCTGACATCCGAGCGATGGCCCAGCTGATGACAAACTGCAGCTGGGTTCCACAGCCCTGGGCGAGGAGGGCAAACACCTTGCTTTCCTTTGCCCACAGGCCCTGGGCCTGGGCAGGAAAGCCCGGGACACAGTGGCCTCTTTTTAGGCCCTTCTCAGTTCCTTTAGACCAGGCCGTTTCCTCTCCCTGGTGGCCATGTACACCCCTGGTCTCAGATGTTAACCCCTTCGAGACTCCCCTGCTCCCCCTTCCCTGTCTCCCCACCCTTGTCCCTGTACACCTTAGTAACAGTTTGCCTCTCACAGGTGTGACCCCCACTTCCACGAGTGACAGCTGTCCCAACAGGAACTTTCTTCCACGGTTGTATGTGGACCAGAGCCTGGTCCACAGCAGGCAGACCCTCAGTAAATACTGGATGAACCAATGTCTCAAGTTTCTAAGTTTACCCACCTGTCAAAGGCTAAACTCCCCCCAATAGCTAGGCATTACCAGGTATACCTGTAATTGAGACACTCAGGAGACAGAGGTAGGACATCTGTGACTACATAAGTGAATTTGAGGCTAGCCTGGTGTACACGAGACCTTATCTAAATCAATATATAAAGAAAAAATTCTTTTAATTTAAAGCCCTGGTATGGTAGTGCATACCTTTAATCTCAGCACTCAGGAGGCAGAGGCAGATGGAACTCTGAGTTTGGGGTTAGCTTGGTCTATGGAGCAAGTTCCAGGACAGCCAGGGCTACACAGATAAAACCTGTGTTGAAAAACCAAATAATAGATAGATAGATAGATAGATAGATAGATAGATAGATAGATAGATAGATAGATAAGTAAATAAGGACAGGAGGAGGGCTCAGCAGGTGAGAACATTTGCAGAGGTCCGAGTTTCAGTTCCTAACACATCACACCTGCCTGTAGCCGCAGCTCAAGAGAATCTGACATATTTTGTCCTTCACAGGTTATACATAGGGCATACACTCGTACACTCATACATACACACACATAAATAAAAATAAATCTAAAGGAAAAAATTAAGTCCTAAGCCCATCTTTGGAGGTAGGGAGAATGGAGGGGCTTCCTGAATGACTGATACAGTCTAATGACTACAGAGCCTCCACCCCCAGAGCAATATGGAGCCAACGGCCCTCAAAACCACCATCCGCTTACTGTACCCCTCCTCTTCCAGTGCCCAGTTCCTGCTGCTCACAGTTCCTTGCTCCCCAGCTACTGATTGAAATCCCTGTCACAGCCTAGAAGTAAGGGTAAGGTGGTGGGTCAGGTAGACGGTGACCGTAATGACTGGCCAGCAGGGGGCATAGAAGTGACGGGAACCAGCAGCCTTTGGTCCCCAAGCCCAAACTCTAGACTCCTAACCCAGACCCTAAAGCTGAAGCCTGGAAGCCTAAACCCAGACCCCAGACCAAGGGTTCACAGCCTGAACCCGGACCCCAAAGCACAGCACACCTAGGACCCAGGCCCAGATCTTGAGACTCCCATATCCTGAATCCAGACTCCATGTCCTAGAATGCCAAATCTTAAACCCAGAATTCTTTGTTTTCTTCCCCTTTGATTTTTCCAGACAGGGTTTCTCTGTGTAACCTGGGCTGTCCTGGAACTCACTATGCAGACCAGGCTGGCCTTGAATTCAGAGATCCTCCTGCCTCTGCCTCCAAAGTGCTGGGATTTCCACCACCACACAGCAGGATGAAGAATTCTAAAACCAGATCTGAGATCCAGGATTCAAGACCCCAGACTGTAAATCCAAACCCTAGCCTCAGGTCAGGCAGATGTCGGCTTTCCACGTGGACATTGCCTGCTGCTTGGCGTGGACAAGGGAGGCTATGGGGAGCCGTGTAAACTCTTGGCAGTTGGTGGTGGGTGCTTGGCAGACGTCCCTGTCAGTGTTCAAAGGGCATGAGGAATGCCCCTCATCCTATCAGAGCCAATATGGGTAGCTAAGAATATGGTGGCCACATGGGAAAGAGGGTTGACTGTCCCTTGGGCCCAAGAGCCAGAAGCAGGGAAGGAGGGTCAGGCTCCCCACGTGTCCTTGTCCCCCAGCCACAGGCTCCACAAGCAGTCCTGGCCTTTCTGGGCCCGCCCCTCCTGGCTTACAGCCTCGGGGCTGGGATGCAGGCCCACACTTCCCGGAGGAGTAGTCGAGAACGTGGCCTGGGCCAGACCCAGAGCCTTAGAAGTAGGTCAAGTGTTGCTGTATAACAGGTCCTGGGGACCCCGTCATGGCCCAAGCAGACCCACACAAATGTGTGTGGCCAGAAATGTGAACTCATGACCATATGTTGAGTCCTCATCAACACAGACCCTTAATGGGGTCCCCGGGTCCCGGCTCAGTTGCACAGATGGAGGATTTGTGTCCCTGGGAGGTGTCAACCGGCAGTCAAAAGGACTGAGAGAGCAAATGAATGTATGAGTATCTGTACCATCCTACGGCCTTGGGTGAAAGTCTGACTCCAGGAGGACTTCCCAGCAGGACTGATCAGCCACCAACAGGATGTGGCCTGCTTCCCATGGCACAGCCCCAGGCCTGGAAAAATGGAAAACGGTACGTAAGGGGGAGGCAGAAAATTCTCTGTGCTCTTGAGAGCCACCCTGGGCTCTGTCCCTCCTGGCCTCAGTTTCCCTACCTAGCCAACGGACAATGATAAGTAGATGATGGTGGGTTCTGAGGGCAATGTCTACTCTAAGCACCGGCCCATCCTCACCACCACACACAGGCAACGCTGTCCTCGGGCAGGCCAAACACAACTCCCAGGCCCCTCCCTTTGCCCACTGTGCTGACGGGGACCAGATGCTCCAGCCTTGTGGTTCTAGGGGTGGGGGTGGTAGGGCCCAGCGGGCTGGCAGGCAAGCCCTGGGTTTGGCCTGGGGACCTATAATCAGCTCCTGCCCCTCTGATCCCGGCCCAGGACTGACGCTTTGGGGCTGTGGTGTCCTGGCCGGCTGTGGCCATGGCCGCTATATTTGGGAACCTAATTCAGCATGAAGGAGGAGGTAGCAGGCCAGAGTCTCCAGGGCCTAGGGCCTCATGGGGGACATTGTGGGGACAGCAATGTCCAGACTTGGTCCATTATGGATGGAAGGCACATCCCTGTTTTCATGAACTAGTCTGGCTTGAGGGACCTTGATCCTGCTCCTCACAGCTCATCCACCCAAGGAGAGGCTCTGAAACTATGTTTGAAAATACTGACACACACATACCCACGCCCCTGGATCCAAAGAATAGGAATGCAAGCTGGGTTTCTGCAGTCTAAGCGAATGAGAAGGGGCTGGGAGCGGTCAAGGGTGAATGGAGGGCTGGGAAGACCGCTCAGAGGTAAAGTGTTTGCTGTATAACCATGAGGGTCTGAGTTCAGATCCCTAGACTCCACATAAAGCCTGGACACAGTAATCCCAGTGTCCCTATTGGGAGATGGGACACAGAGACAGCTTGGAAGCCTGAGGACCTGCCAGCCTGGCACACACAGAAGCAGGTAATAAGAGACCCTGCCTCAAGCAAGATAGAAGGTCAGGACCAACCCCAGAGGTTGTCCTCTGACCTGCACACATGTGCCATGGAATGCAGGCACCCATGTTCCACACATGAACATCAGATGCACACTCGCTCAAACATTTTTATTTATTTTAATTAATTTTTATGTGTATGGGTGTTTTGCCTGAATGTATGTGTACCACATGCATGCCTGATGCCCACAGAGACTAGAAGATGATGGCATTGGGTCCTCTGGAAGAGCAGCCAGTGCTCTTAACTGCTGTGCCATCTCTCCAGTCTCCTGCAACTTTTTTTTTTTTTTTTTAAGAGTGAATGGAGCAGGAGAAAAGCTGGTATAAGGAATGATGCTTGGGGGAGAGGGGTCTGGCAGAGAGGATGGGGTCTCAACATGCTAGTTAAGGTAGCTGAGAAGGTGGCCTGGGTTGGGATTGAAGGGCTTGAGGCATACCTCTGAGCTCAAGTCCCTCAGCCTGACTCTGGTGTAGCTTCCGACAGGGTCCAGCCCCTCCCCCGCAGCAGGGCCTGTGACCGCCCTGAACTGCTTTGACATTCCCTGCCATCACGCCAAACCCTGTTCTCTCCCACCAGCAGTCTCCCAAAGAGCAAATATTTATTGTCCTTGGAAGAAAAAAAAAAAAAAAAAAAGAAGAGTCTCCTTTTAGAATCCTTGGAAGAAAAAAAAAAAAGAGTCCCCTTTTAGGATCGGGGTCTGGGAGCTGCTATATTTGAGGTTTAAGGGCTCAGCAGTGGCCTGAGATGACCAGAAACCCCCTGGAAAGAATGAGGGAGGGAGAAAGAGATGTCACTGTGAGCTGGTCTTGGAGAAGAAGCTGATGACTGCCCAAAACTGCTGAGCTGGGCCTCTGCCCAGCTTTGGACCCAGGACTACACCTTCCCTCCCCTTGCCTCTGTTTCCCTAAGTCTTTCCCAGATCAGGAGTGAATGTGTACACTGCCCTGAGGTGTGAATGTGTGTGGTTGTTTGTCGTCTGTGGTTTATGTGTATGTAACCATGGGCATGAGGGTGGGGCCACATGTGTGATTGTGTGGGAGTGTGTGATCTTGTATGTTTGTATGTGTCACCAGGCTGTGACCACGCGTAGGTCAGAGTACGTCTGGGTGCTCCTGGTCGTGTGTGCATGTCTATCTGTGAGCCTGTTCATCTGTTGGCATGAGTGGGGTGGGGCCATGTGGACACAACCTCTGTTGAATAGCCAATTCAGTCCAAAATGCAAGTAAATTTAGCAGAGGGGAAAAAAAAACCCCGTCAGTCATACGAGGAGTCTGAATTGACTGGTTGTTTGACTGGATGGATCAACTGTCTCAGGCAAACAGTTCACTTTGGCTGCAAGGAGTAGCCGGCTCCCTGGGGCCGTCATGAGAAACTGTACACAGGACCCTTAACTATGTAGACTTCGAGGCAAGGACAGGAGGGCTGGGAGAGGAAGAGAGATGGGGCACATTCAGAAGGAGGAGGTTGCTGAGGTGGGTCGGGGACAAAGGTAGGCCCAGGGAAAGATGAGCTAGAGATGCAGTCACGTGGACACACACAGCTCATCACCCCTAAACTCAGCTCCAAAGATGAGGAGTCTTCACGCTCGGCTCTCAACCTCAAGCATCCAGAGCAGACAAGGAGTGATCACAGGCGAGGCAGTGATGTGGGAGGAGAGGGCCAGCATGAGAAAGGAGGCGGGACAGGAACAAGGATGACAGTGACCGTAGTGAATGAAGGAGGTGACAAGAAGCGGCAATGATGCTTTTGATACAAGCAAGCCAGAGGCTGGAGAGATGGTTCAGTGGTTAAGAGCACTGGCTGCTCTTCCAAAGGACCTGGGTTCCTTTCCCAGCCCCCATGTGTGGCTCATAACCATCATCTGCAACTCCAGCTCCATGGGACCCAAGGGCACCAGGTACACACACACACACACCACACACACACACACACACACACACACACACACACACACACACACACACACGTGGTGCACAGATACACATGCAGACAAAACACCTATACACAAAAACAACTTTTACAAAAATTTTAAAGGCAATTTAACCAAGTGTTGTGGCTACACCTGTAATCCCAGCACTCCGGAGGTCGAAGCAGGAGCGTTAGGAGTTCAAGGTCATCCTCAGCTACATAGTGAGCTGTGGTCAGCCTAGGCCATAGGAGAACCTGTCTCCCCCGCCCCCCCCCCAAAAAAAAATGCAAAGACAGACAGAAAGAGAAGCCATGTGGGTTGGGATGGCTTCCCCGTCCCCTTACAAGTCCCTCCTAGCTATGGTGGCCACACCAGACCTTGGGCTGTCCCCTCTCTGCCCCACCCAGCACCAGCTGTGTCTCTGCCTCCAGTGGCCACACAAAAACCCTCTGTAGTGCAGGGTGGGGATACTGCATTAAAAATGGCCCAAGCCCCCAGCCAGGAATAGTTGGGGTTGATTCTGGTACCTGCCTTGGTAACTATTTATATATCTACTCACCCGCCCTGTGTGGTTAGGCTGAAAACGCAGACACACACACAAAGGCAGACAGACAGACAGACAGACACACACACACACACACACACACACACACTCATGCTTGCATACATGTGTGCATGCCCAATTGACTAACCTGCCCCAGCTGATACCAAATGGACTTCAAGACTCCCTCCTCCACCTTTGTGGAATGAATTTGCCTCAGGAGCTCAGAGACTGTTGTGTGCCTAAGTCTCCAGGTTCATCCTTTCCGGAGGCAACTGTCACCAGTCCCGTGATACTAACACTGGAGTCAACATGGATCAACACAAATGTGCGTGCGTGCATGCGTGTGTGTGTGTGTGTGTGTGTGTGTGTGTGTGTGTGTGTGTGTGTCCAGGTGTTTGGAGTCTTTCCGTCGCCTCCTCCCACACACCTGTGGGGCTCACTACACCATTGCACCACTGTGGGGCCTTGCATGGAGGTCTGTTCACAGAGGGGAAACAGAGGCCTGAGGGAGCAGCTGGGCTGGGGAGGTCAGCATCCCCGAGTTCAGGCCTTTGAGCCGAAGCATCTGTGTTGTTTTTGGCATATCTAGGCCAGATAAGGATGGGGTCAGCACTTGGCTCTCATGGGAAAGGACTCTCTGGAAGGTTCCCGACCCATTTGTTTCCCATATCTTGGACCCTAGGACAAGCACAGGGAAGGCAAAAGGAAAACAGGGGCTGTTGGGGGATAGGCAAGTTCCTGTTGCAATGGCCTTGAGGCTACTGGGAGCTTACAGTGGATTCAGACTCTCAGAAGTCTGGGACCAGGGAGTGAACCCTAAGACCAGCCCAAAGGCCCCCCCACCACAAGCGTATAACCTAGAGAAAACGGGAATGGGTAGTGTGAGGCAGTCAGTTCAGTCCTCTGTTACGGGGAGCCACAAGTTCTGTAGTCTGGACTGAGGTCTCTCAGATCAGCATTCTGGTTAGCTAGATGGCTCAAGAATTTGGAGGCAACATTTGGGACATCAGGAGACAATGAGGTATTATCGCCCTCATCAAGGCAGATTTGGGTGCCAGGCCTGGCTTCAGCACCAGCTGGGGATCACGGTGCTGGCCCTACCGCTGATTCCCAGAGCCCCCACCCCTGAGAGTTTTCAGCGTTCACTTTTGTACCTCGGGGTTGGGGAGGGGGTGTCGTCAGCCATGCTTCTGAAGCATCCTTAGTCCTGAGTACCCTCCTTTCCCGACTTTGTCAACCTTTGCCCCTGTCCAGATTGTAGTGAGGGATGGTGAGCCTGAGCTTAGAGCTATGTCAATAAGGGGACAATGGGCTGGCACAAAGGGCCCAGCCCAGGCTGCAGATAAGCAGGGAGGGACTGAGGGATGGCTGCAGCTCGGGGAACTCTGTCCACAATGAGCATCTCCCACCCCTGAATCATGTCTTGCCTTCAGGAGTCCGGCTCTTATACTACAAGCAGAAGAGCCTGTGGTGGGCGTAGCAGGTTACTGTGTGGCCCGGGACCCCTCCAAGGGCCTATGCCCAATTAGCATGGTCATACCCTTCTCCCGGCCTGTAATCATTGCAGATTCAGCTCAGCAAAACAGAGAGGTTGGAGCAATGGATCAGTGGTTAAAAGCACTTGCTGCTCTTGTAGAGGACTGGAGTTCTGTTACCAGCACCCACATGCTGGAGACAACCAACAGTAGCTAGCTCCAGGGAATCTGACCCCCTCTTCTGGCCTCCAAAGGCACTTGCATTCATGAACGCATACTAACACAGACACAAAAATTATATATATATATATATATATATATATATATATATATATAATATATATACATATATTATATATATGTATATGTAAAAGATAGAGGTCATCATGGCTGTCAGTGGTCTCTGCTGCCTCCAGGTTCTTTTTCCTGACTTTGAGGTCCAGAGAGAAAGCATGCCACTCTTCCCACCTCCATCATCCCTTTCAGGGATGGCTGGACTAAGGCTAGTGTGGGGCCTCTCTTCCACCCCGAGGGCTTCCCTAGCTACGGTCTCCCATTTCGCAACTTGTCCCATGGGCTGCTCCCTGGCCCTCTGAGGACCTGCCATTGGGTGGAATCAGTGTCAGGAGGCTCCCTGGAAGAGAACTTTCTAAGGAGACTTGACCTGAGGCATTGGAGAAGCATTCTGAAATCCTGGGATCTGCCCCCCCTCCTCTTGAAGAAAGCAAGGCTCAGAGTGGAGGCCCCTCCCCAGAGCAACTGGGTAATGAAGGGATGAGCCAAGCAGAGTGCTGGGAGTCCAAAGCTTTACCAGTATCTATGCCATCCTTGAGGCCAGGGAGATGAACCTGTCCCGGGGCTGACGCTGAAGTTAGGCAGGAATATGCTGTACACTGGAAAGTTTGGATTCACCCCTAGTACCACTAAATAAAAGCCCTAGCTAAGAACCAGGATGTGTAGATCTTGCTTTGCTGGGGCCAGACTGCAAGCCCTGGAAGGTTTCTGAGAGGAGGAGGCATTGGAAGTGCACATAGGAGAATGGGCAGGACAACTTAGCCTACAAAGTAAGGCAGAGGCCCGGGGCTCATGGATGCTTTAGGGACCACATCTGCTCCTTCTCAGAGTCTGGAGTCTGAGCCCAGTCCAGCATACGTCCTTGTCCCTCTCTGTCCCAAGGAACCCTCTACAGCTATGCTTGACCTAGACAATAAATAAGGAGTCATCTTAGAACCAGTTCTGCTCCTTGGGCTAGGAATGACTTCTGGGGGAGGGGAGAGGGGGGGAAGGTCAAGCAAGGGTATTGCTTGCAGGAACAGCCCCAGTGACAGAGTGCTAGTCCCCTGCTTCTGTGTCCCCCGTTCTGGCACAGGAAGCAGGGAAGGAAAAGAGTGCAGCGGGGCCGTGGAGGCCTCCAACAGGAGTGTGCGGCTGAGTGGGAAATGGGCTTTTCACCTACACCAGGGGAGGCTGAGGGGCCGCAGGAACACAGCCTTAGCCAGGCCAGGCAGAACCTGCAGTGTGAACCTGCGGTGTGTACCTTCCAGCAGTATCCTGCCCTGGCTGAACCTGGCCCTGCTGCTGCTGCCCCCTCCAGCTGTAACTTCAGGGTAGTATCTGAGCCATGATTAGCTACTCTCCTGGTATCTCTCTTAACCACTGAGCTACCTCTCTCCTCTCTCCTGGCATCTCTGATGCCACCTACAAGGCAGTCTCTCTCTCTCTCTCTCTCTCTCTCTCTCTCTCTCTCTCTCTCTCTCTCTCTCCCACACACACACACACACACACACACACACACACACACACACACAGAGTTTTAGAAACTTTCTCAAAGTGCTGCTTCTCTCTGCATAGTTCAGCCAATGATGCCTGCTGCTGCCTCTGCTGCTGGGCAGACCGGCAGACACATCTCTGCTCCAGACAGGCAGATGCAGTTCTGATCCCAGCCTCAGAGATGCCCCCAGGATTTACCACTTCATGGCCTTGACCCAGATAGTGTCCACTGAGGCATTTGGGATGACAGGAAGCAGTCCCAGAGAGGGCCCAGAAGACATCAAATGGCCCAGCATGGCCAAGGACCACCCACATAGAGGATCCCTCCGACCAAAAGCAGGCCAGAGTATCAAGACTAGGGTTCCTCGCCCAGGTCCCTGTCACAGCCCTCAGCAAGTACCCGGGGTCTGAGTTCATACCTCCTCCTTCCATGGCCCCCTCCTCCCTTCAAACCACAGTGCCCTGAGGCCTCTGGAACGCGTGCCCAGGACCTCAGTGATATTTTGAGTTTAAGAAAACTTTGCAGTCGGCAGGAGCTCTTAAAGGTTATAAATAGCAACCGCGGGAGCCCATGCCGGGAGAGGCGGAAACACGTGTCAAATACGCCTGGGAGGAGGGTATTCCGAGGCACAGACCCCCTCCATCCCCCCCCCACATACACACACCCCCACACTAGGGACCTACCAGGCTTCTGGGCATTTTACAACCACTGGAGCGGGAAGTCACACCCCACTTGGAAGGCGGCTAGGAAGCAAGACCCCCTTCTACCCCTCAAGCAGGGTCCCTTGTGGTTGAATAGGTTGCCAGGGGCATGTGGAGGCACTGTTGAACGGAGATTTAGGTGGGAGCTTTCTCCTTCCCCTCTTCCTCTACCAGCCCTCACCCCCCATGCCCCAGCCCGGGGCTTACCAGCAGAGAAGTGCACACAGGGCTAACGGGGCTTGGGACAGTGCTCCCTCTAACTGTCAGCAGCTAGCAAGGGGTTATTGTAAAGTCACGAGAGAGCCAGGCACTCTGCAGATCCCCAAGTCCTAATTCTTTCTCTCAAGCGCTGCTGCTGTCTCCTTTCCATGTGGAGGGGCCTTAACGAACCCGAATAACGTGTGATGGAAGGGACTGGAGACAGCAGGAAGGGTCCAAGAGGGCGGTAAGCAGATCCCAGCTCCTCATCTTCCGTGATCTGATCCCAATGTTTCTGCCTCCAAAAAAAGAGTTCCCTTGCTGGGCAGTTAAGGAAGAGAAGACCTGGCACAGGAAGACTCCTTTACTTCAGGGTGATAAGGGGTGTGTAATTTGTCAACAACCCAAAATAGGATACAAAGGTCTCCACGAGGTCAGTGGTCATGGATACTGCCATCTCAGGCTTTAAAGTTTGAAGATGTGCTCTGGAGCTTGGGGAGTGCAGCTCTGTCCTCATCTAAGACATCTGTCCTCTAAGCTCCGTCTGGACCTCAGACAAAGAGTCATGAAGGCCCCACAGCTGCTGAGGGAATAGCAAACCTCCATGACCACCACGGATCTTCCCAAGTGCCCTCCAAGCGATCTGGGTAGGAACTACTAACCCCCCAAGCAAAAAGAGAAAGAGGGGGCATGGCCAAGCCTCTACATGTCTTCAGTCCTGCCTCCCTCATATTCTTATACCCCTGCTGGTCCCTAGCGGGTCTGGGGGAGGCAGCCACGCTTGGCATCCAGGCGCTGTGAACCTCAGGGAGCCCCAAAGGGTTTATGGGGCTCCCAATGAATGGGAGCCTGTTGAGCTCTGAGGGGGCCCAGCCCAAGTAAACATAGTTGGGTCTGAGCTGCCATTCTCCCCCTACCTACTTACCCAGGACCCAGGACCAAAATACAATTTCCTGTCCCCAGGCTAAGGGCCAGAATCACCCCTCACAGCCTTAGGCTGGGGCCCACTGGAGGAACACAGACTGGCCTGAATGCCAGATTTTCAGATGCAAAGCTCTGCCCGCATCCAAAATGAGTCCCTGATCACTTTGACTCTCAAACCTTTCATCTGTTAAGGGCAGATTGGAAACTGAGGCCATGAGAAGGGAGGGGTCCAGCTCAGGGCCACACAGATCAAGCAAAATAGGTCCCAGGCTCCTGCCCCATGGCAAGGCAAAGGATCTCAAGATGAGGAGGACAGTCCTGAGTCAGAGGTCAGGGTGGCAGTGATGTTTAATGGGAAAGAGGGGATCATTTCCTCCTCTGGATGTAACAGCCCAAGGACCTACACAAACGAAACCCAGGCCCCTGTGACCCTGGCCACAGAATGGCCAATACATTCTTGAATAGCCCTTGAGTAGCATATCTCAGAATAGCTCAGACTGGGCACAGGATACCTACAATAGTTGTTGGTGCTGTTTGTCATGGTCTTGCTATGTGACCTAGCTAATCCATTCTGTTCTCAGACCTCAGTTTCTCCTTCCAGGAAGCCAGGTATTAACAAACTCCTTGCCTCCCTTTCTAGTTTGTGAGCCAAAGCAGTACACTGGAAAGCTGGGTGGGGTGGTACTGTGATCACAACACTCCACTCGGGAGGCTGATGCAGGAAGACCAGGAGTTCAAATCCAGCTTGGACAACACAGGGAACAACTATCTCAAGCAAAATGGTTGACATGCTGATGCTCACCTATATAGTATCAGCACCAAGAGAGCCAAGGCAGGGCAATCAGGAGTTCAAGGTAGTCTAGGCTATGCAATGAATTCTCAGTCAGCCTGGGCTACATATCAACACCACCTTGCCTCAAAACAAACACCAAACAAGAGTAAAGCAGAACAAAGGGGACCAAATGTGTGGTACCCACTGGCAAGAGCCCAGAAGGTCTAAGAGGTGACGCTGGAGACAAGGGTCCTAGGAACATGCCCTGGTGACAGAAGGGTGGTTTGAGGCAGCCACTTCACGTGCGGGGCACTGGGGGCTGGGGTTGGAATGTGCTGAGTGGCAGCTGCTATGTGAATCATTAGACCTCGTCAGGCCCAGCCGGGGCTTCCAGACATAAACCAGCTCAGACTGGGCTCAGGCACAAGGGCAGTCTCCAGCCCAGGTCACTGGGTCCTGGGGACCTGCGGGGGAGGTTCCTAGGATCTTGCATAGTTGCTGTGTTCCCACTTGTGTACATCCTCACCCTCAGCAGCCACTCCTGGTTCTGTCAGGGCCTAGTCTACAGACTCACGAAGGAGGGTCCACCCTGTGCGTAGGGCCCCTGCCCACTGCGTACAAGCAGACCCTCAGTCTGGGAGGTACGTCAGTGTGGGGCCGGATAGAGAGGGCTTCCTGGCTGGCTTCATACCAGGAGCCACATTCTAGTCAGATATCAGTAGTTGTAAGGTTGTGGGGGGTGGGGTGGGGATCAAGACAAAGGCTTGAGTGAAATGGGAGCCCCTACATCTCCCTTAGCTGAGACCTCAGGAATTTTTTGTTTGTTTGGGTTGTTTTGTTTTGTTTGATTGGTTGTTTTTTGTTTCTTTATTTTCAGTTATGTTGATTTACGCCTCCCTCCTCTGTGTGTGTGTGTGTGTGTGTACACGCGTGCCATGGCACACAGGTGGAGATCAGGGGACAGCTTGCAGAAGTTAAAGTTCCCCTTCCACAATGTGAGTTTCGGGGGTCAAACTCAGGTTGTTAGATTTGCTCGATGGCAAACTCCTTTCCCTGCTGAGCCATCTCACTGCTCACCCCACCCCCTTTTTGAGACAGGGTCTCAGGTAGCCCAGACTGGCCTCAAACTCTCTATGTAGCCAAGGATGACTTTGAATTTCTGATTCTCCTGGCCCCAACTCCCCGTTTCTGGAATTACAATCATATGCCACCAGGTCCAGTTGAAGTGGTACTGGGAGGGACGTTTATGCCATGCAGGCTCTCTACTCCCAACTGTGCTATAGCCCCCACCCCCATCTATTCATCTTAATTTATGTGTATGGTGTGCCTGCATTGGCTTATGTGCACCACGTGCATGGAGATGCCTACAGAGGCCAGAGAACGTTGGATCCCCTGGAACTAAAGGTTGTTGTGAACCATCTAACGTGGGTGCTGGGAACTGAACCCTGGTCCTCTGCAAGAGCAGTAAGTGCTCTTAACTGTGAAGCCATCTCTCCAGTCCCTAGGTATTTATTTTTGAAACAGGATCTCCCTATGTAGCCCAAATTGGAATCATTGTACTCAGCTCTCCCAGCTCAGTGCCCCCCCCATCCCACACACACACCATTTTTTTCTCATGATACTTGGAATCCAACAGAGGATCTTACTCATGATAAATACCCACTCTTCCACTGAACTACATCTCTAGCTCAGGTATCAGCTTTTCTCTCTGGGATGTGAGTATAAACCAGCCCATATCTCATTTTTTTTAAGGCTCCTAAACCTTGAATAAAATCACTTATAGATGTTGTGTTCATACCATGTGGCAGCCTGGGATTTCCGAGAGGTAGAAAGGGCCAGAAGGATTAGACAGAAACAGGGATAAATAAAAGGGGAATTAGTCATCGTGAGGCTTGGCAGGGCAAGGGAGGACAACTGAGGCACAGGCTCACTGGAGGTCGAGCTGGCTCGGCGCCTGGAAGGCAGATCCACGCGGGTTGCGGGGAGGGCCTAGCCCAGGGTATCAGAACACTGGCAGGCTTGGGGTCTGGGACAAAGTCCTGAGCCAGTGCAGGGCTTGGTAAAAAATCATTAATTTTTCTTTTCAAGCCAGAGCTCTGACCCGGGCCTTTTCCTGTCTTCAACAGCAGCGTCCTTGCTCAGGCCTGAGCTGCAGTATCTTCTCTGGAGTTTCCCATGGCCTCCCCATGGCCAACCTGAGTCTGCTCCTCAACCTGAGGCCACATTCGAAAGACCTGTGGATTCCAGGTAAGTGGGACTCGGGGAGCCGGGAGGGGTAACTGCAGCTGGGAGAAAGAAACAAGGTTAAGTTGCCTCTGCAGTAAGCCTGTGCTGTGCTCAGGGGCAGACAAGGACCTGGTGTCCATGACAGCAAGGCACCTGTGACCATGACATCAGCCAGAGGAAGTCCATCCCCCCAGAAGCCTTTGGGGTGTGTCCTGATGGAGACAAAGCCTCCTGGGCCCCCATCCTCCCTCTCCCTCCCTCCCTCCACCTTCCTGGAGGTGAGAAGCCAGACCCTGCTGTAAGAGCAGGGGGGTTGCCCAGCCAGCTGCTATGGAAGTCTTCAGTGACTCAGCTGGGTAGGGGAGTGTTTATGAGCAGCCGAAATGGCTGTAAAAATGGCACCTTGCTTCACTTATGGCCTGGCCACCCCATCCTATACTGGCCCCTTGGCTCAAAAAGTTTCCAGAGGGACCGGTAACGAGAGAAATGTCTGGGGTTTGAAACCTGGGAGGAATCCTGGTCTGAGGTCAGGGTTCAGCCACGGGTTGTAAATCAGACTGGGATAAAGGCTTAACCTGGGGTCAGGTTCATTGTGGGGGCAGAGCAGTCTGGCGCAGGGCTAATCTTGGCATGCAAGTGACTTTGGGGCTAAGTTGGGGGTGAAGTATGGGGATGAAGGGTGGTGTCTCAGAACCAGATGTGGGCTCCTGGTTCCACAGAGCTTCCAGGCAGGTGACAAGGGGTTTTCTGAGAGAGTAAGGCCAGACTACAGAGCTGGGAGGACTGTACAAGTCTGACGATCCAAGTGGTCCCAGGTTCTGTGTACCTTGGCTAGAGCCCTACTCAGGCTGGTAGCAGCAGAGGCCTATCCGTCCGCGGCTGCCACACCAGCAGAGGTGGGGCCAGAGTCCAGACACTGCTCTGGTCCTGAGCTATGGTGGCCATCTTATCTCCTCCTGCTAAGTCCCAACTGGGGATCAAAGAGAAAAGCACAGACCCACTCCCTACTCCTAGCCTTACTTTTCCCAACTCCATTGAAAACTGATCTGAAAACAAACCAGAAACTAACCCTACAGCCCAGGGCATGCCAGTCAAAGGGCAAGGCTGGCTCTACCCAACCCTGGTGTGCTGCTAGTTAATATGCGATCCCTCGCCCCATTCCGAAGGTGGCAGTTTAACCAGGGGCCTGAGGGTAAGTTGGGTGATCATAGTGTGGAATGTCTAGTAGGGAACTCTGGGGTGAGGTACTTGATAGAGCTAGGGAAATGCCCTCAGGGGACGCAGAGACCATCACACTGCTCTAGCAATTGCCACAGCCCACCCTGGTCCAGCCAAGGGCAAAGCTTAGCTTTCTTTTGTTGTTTCATTTTCTCGAGACTATGTAGCTCTGGCCTGTAACTTGCTATATAGATCAGGCTAGCCTCAGAACTCACAGAGATCTGCTTGATTCTGCTTCCCAAGTGTTGGAATTAAAGGTGTGCACCATCATGCCCAGCCCAAAGTACAAGTCAAGAGGTTTCTATTGTTAGAACTAGGAACTCTGCCCGGTCAACTCCTAGATGGCTCTCATTCTTGATTCCAGTATGTTCTTTTCTCATCACCAAGGGAAAAGACAGCTGTCACCATCACATGAAACTTGGGTCATTTAGAAACACGTAACACTGAGACCATCAAAGCATATAGCACTGTGTTCTTCCATTCTCAAAGAACACGCATACCATACAAGAGAGACCTGAACTCCCACCCAGCACTACTGAGGATGTGGGGACACAAGTAGGGACGAGTGTCCTCCATACCCAACTAAGGAGTGAGATCCTTAGGGAAACAGAAAAAACAGACAGAGGTGTGAGCATGAGCAGGCCAGAAGTCCAGCAGACTGTACCTATTGGGAACGGTCATTTTGAAGGAAATAGCAGTCTTTGAACACCAGGACAAGAAACTCAAGAGCAGTGGGCACAGAAGAGGCGCGTGGCAGAAGAATGTTTGAGGAAGGCAGTGTGGACGTGAGTTCCGGTTCTCACCGAGGGACGGGGCCATCCTTGAGATGGAGAAAAGGCTTTTTGTCAGGGAGAGCTGAGCTCATTTGCATAGAATGCTTGCGGAGAGAGCCCCTGGAGCTCATGGGTTTGCACAGAGTTTGTCCCTTTGAGTAAGCTAGACATCTCCCCGATTTTGCAGATGTCAAAACTGAGACCAAGACTCCCGGAGAGTCCTAGTGATTCGGACACAGAATTGGTAAGTAAGCAAGCAAGGGTGCCAGTTAACCGGGTGGTATTTTTCAGGGCACCACACTTCCTTCACCAGGCCTTTCCTTACCCCTCTGTTCCAAGCACTCCCAACCTTCTCTGCTGCCTGATACTCAAGGAGGTGGTAGGCTTGTAAGCCCAAAGTCTAGGACCCAGGGGTCCAGCATGGAGTACATAAACTCCACCTCCCCTTACTAGCCTCAACCTACACACACACACACACACACACACACACACACACACACACACACACACACTCCTCTCTCTT